>NC_134365.1:108797766-109101218 GCF_035582795.1 Mycteria americana | reverse complement strand
CTAAACAATCCTAAAGAAGGACACAGTTGCCTGAAACTGCACAGAGGCAAAATTTAGGGCTTCACTTCAGTATTGCAATTTCTAGAATTCCCAGTCCTCTAGCTCCCAAAGTCTTGAAGAACATAAATTTTATTAGGTGAATATCCCTAAGAATCTAATATTTTTCTTTATGTGCTTCCCTAAACCAGTACTGCTTTGGCAGAACTGAATAGTTCAGCATGTTTCATGGGTGCTGAGCTCAGATACCTGAGTAGCACCAGAGCAACACTCTTAGCAGTGTGTGCTATATTGAATTTCTTTTTTTTTTAATTTTTTGTTTTGTAAATAAGGGCCAGGAGACAGAACAGCTCTGTGAGAAGGGAAAATGGAGGGGGAAAGCACAAGTGTGGACTGTGCTGGCCTGCTGCTCCTGTGGACCTGCTGACAAGGAGGGTGATGGAGGTGGCAGTGGCACCAGGGGGAGCACCTGGTTCCTACAGCATCTCCCAAGCCTCTGGGGCTGCCAGCGAGAGCAAGCTGTGGGGCCAGGGCCAGTATGCATGGACCCAAGGAAATTTTCTGCTATAGGCCAGTACACACCTTTCCTCCATACAAAACTCTCAGCTCAGCCCAAAACACACCTCTCAGGCAGCAGCAGAAACAGAGGAGATGGAGCTGCTGATGGTAGTCTTTCTGTGTAATGACATATTAGCTAAAGTAAACCAGTCCTTGGAGTAAGTTTGCAATTACAGTCTTCCTCTCTCAATAAGATGAATATCCTAATCATGGACATAAAGGATTATGGTCTGTTTCCTCTACAGTAAGGTCAGGGCTTTACATTGTCAGTGGGGCATGATCAGTATAATCAAGCAGAAGTCCAGGAGATACAGAATAAGAGAATAAGGGCCACAAAGTCTATAGCTGTGTTGTAAATTTTTTTCCTATGCTAAATTACCAAGTTTTACATAGTAAGTGCAAACACGCAAACAAAACACCTCAGACCATCTGGAGGAACAGCAACCACTTGAAGAAAACCAAGACAGATATCAACACTTACTTTCCTGGAGATAGTTACAGATATTATTGATGATAGTACTTTGCAACAGAAATAGCATGTCCCTCTCTATATTGGCAGTGGGGAAGAAACCAACAGTATCAACAAAAACAAATTAAAGGAAACATTCACTATAGTTGCTAAACAGGAGAGAATAGAAGAGTCTGTCTGACAACGGTTTGCCTTCATGTGGTCAGAAAGCCATTAATGTGCAGAGCCAGAAGTTATGGACAGGCATCCACCAGGAGAGAGAGTACTTTTATTTTGTAGGAAGTTTAGGCCACCTACAATAACCTCTTTTGCTCACGTGGTGTTTTATTTGCCTTCAACCTTGCCTTCCCACTCAAAGCAGGAGAACCCACAACATAACCTCCTTGGGCAACACTTTAGATTCTTCTTCTTGATGATTAAGTTCAAAACTGTAAGATGTGTTCCTTTTTCTCTGGAATGATAGATTAAGAGCTAGAAAGTATTTAAAAAAATAATTGGAGTTTATATTGTTTATACCTTTACCTCTAATTACCTGTTTTAAATGATGTTTAGTTTATGTAATGTATCTCTAGGATATATGACTGGTCTGGTCCCACTCTTGTTAGTGGGACAGCTGTAATCTTCTAATCCGTTTTTGGTTTGGCACTCAGTTCATAGCTTTACTAAGTCTGTCAAACCTTTTGACAGCCAACTCTCAGCATTTGCCAAGCTGGCTATCTTTAATTTGAGGAAGGAAAAGCTGATAGAAATGGTTTTCTCTACAAGTGTTGATGATTTTCTTTAGAAGGATGAGCTCCAGACAGTGACTCACGCATGTCTTTGGGAAGCAGTCTATACATCATGTTAGCTGATGGGAGTTCCTACTTTATCAGGAGTAGGATGAAACCTAATGCTGCAAAACACCGTTTGTAGAATTTTTTTCTTTTACTCATGTGAGCAATAGTCTTAACTGTATGTGGTAATACACATACAATTGTACTATGGCTAATTAAATATGTCATCTTGTTTAGGTACATTTCTTTCATGTTAGACTCTTGATGTAGTTGATGTAAACTGGTTTTGATTCAATGGAGCTAATTTATATTGCTTAAGGATCTGTTCAATTATATTCTGCTTATGTCATCTTGTAAGAGGAAAATAACAAGGAGTAAATTCATAACCTCATGTCTCATTAAATACACCATAAAACATAAAAAAAGTTCATTAAATAATAATTCTATATAACTAAGCAAGCTTGGCTGTGGTTGAAGATACAGATAGAATGCACGAATAATTGACAAGATAGGAAAACAAATTACAAAAGGGGCAAGTTCAGCATAATCTCAATAATATGTTAAAATTCATTCAAACTCACCATTGGAAGTTTTGGGGGAATGCCTTCATTTTTATTTCAGAAATAAATACAGTTTGAGGAAATTAAGAGTACACCAAGATAACTAAGCCAATACAGAAGTCCTCATATTGAAAAATGGACCTTCAAATAACCTTGTACAACAACTATAAATGTTTGCTGATGTGGTTCCACTTGTCACTCTCAATACTTCTGTATTGATAGACTGTTTAATATCTAATAAAAGGTACTTTTTGACTAGAATGTGCATTTTTTAATGACAGATGATGAGAAAGTAACATTTTATTGGAGAGAATCATAGAATCATAAATAGTTTGGGTTGGAAGGGACCTTTAAAGGTCATCTAGCCCAAGCCCCCTGCAATAAGCAGGGACATCTTCAACTAGATCAGGTTGCTCAGAGTCCTGTCCAACCTGACCTTGAATGTTTCCAGGGATGGGGCATCTGCCACCTCTCTGGGCAACCTGTTCCAGTGTTTCGTCACCCTCATCATAAAAATTTTCTTCCTCATATCTAGTCTAAAGCTACCCTCTTTTAGTTTAAAACCATTACCCCTTGTCCTATCACAACAGGCCCTGCTAAAAAGTTTGTCCTCTTCTTTCTTCTAGGCCCCCTTTAAGTACTGGAAGGCTGCTATAAGGTCTCCCTGGAGCCTTCTCTTCTCCAGGGTGAGCAACCCCAACTCTCTCAGCCTTTCTTCATAGGAGAGGTGTTCCAGCCTCTGATCATTTTTGTGGCCCTCCTCTGGACCGTCTCCAACAGGTCCATGTCTTTCCTGTGCTGAGGGCTTCAGAGCTGGACACAGTACTCCAAGTGGGGTCTCACCAGAGTGGAGTACAGGGGCAGAATCACCTCCCTCGACCTGCTGGCCACGCTTCTTTTAATGCAGCCCAGGATACGGTTGGCCTTCTGGGCTGTGAGCACACATTGCCGACTCATGTCCAGCTTTTTCATCCACTGTACCCCCAAGTCATTCTTGGCAGGGCTGCTCTCAAACCCTTCACCCTCCAGTCTGTATTAATACTGAGAGTTGTCCCGACCCAGGTGCAGGACCTTGCACTTGGCCTTGTTGAACCTCATGAGGTTCACATGGGCCCACTTCTCAAGCTTGTCCAGGTCCCTCTGCATGGCATCTCATCCCTCAGGCATGTCAACCACACCACTCAGCTTGGTGTTATCTGCAAACTTGCTGAGGGTGCACTCAATCCCACTATCTATGTCATTGATGAAGATATTAAATGGTAGTGGTCCCAATATGGACCCCTGAGGGACACCACTTGTCACCAATCTCCATCTGGACATTGAGCCATTGACCTCTGTATGCAATCATCCAACCAATTCCTCAGCCACCGAACAGTCCACCCATCAAATCCATATCTCTCCAATTTAGAGAGGAGGATGTTGTGGGGGACCGTGTAAAAGGCCTTACAGAAGTCCAGATAGATGACATCCATAGCTCTTCCCTTGTCCACTGATGCAGTCACTCCACATAGAAGGCCACTAGGTTGGTCAGGCAGGACTTGCCCTTGGTGAAGCCATGCTGATTGTCTCGAATCACCTCCCTGTCCTCCATGTGCCTTAGCATAGCTTCTAGGAGGATCTGTTCCATGATCTTCCCAGGCACAGAGGTGAGTCTGACAGGTTGGTAGTTCCCAGCGTGCCCACCACTGGAGGATTGCCACATCTGTCATCATCATCGGGGGATCCAAGGGTGGTGATACTTTTTCTTTCTCTTTCCTCCTCTCTTTTCCTTTCCTTTTCTCGCGTCTCTCTCCCTCTACTCTTCCAATATATGCAAGTTTGGGATAAATTGTGGCAGGTTGCCCGGAAAATAGCTCCATTGCCAAATCGCCTTTGTTCGTTCGTTAAGCTCACCAGTTTGTTAAGTTTGTCCATTTGTGGAATTCACCAGTTAATAAAGTTGCTGGCCAGACTGTTCCTCTGGGTCATTGTCGTGACTCTACCGACCACGCGGCTCTGCCGAGCAGAGATCGGCCTTTGTTGGTACACAAAGTGTCAGAGAATCGAACAGGTTGACCCCTCTTGCAACCCACTGAGTGGGACGAGACACTGATCTTCTCTTACAGTGGAAGGGACTTTGCTTCCCCAGTCCCTGTCTTGCGGTCCATCCACTTCAGATGTGTGGGAAGAAAGATTGCCAGTGAAGAGTGAGGCAAAAATGTTGTTGCGTACCTCAGCCTTTTCCCCATCTGTTGTTACCAGTTTGCCTGTTGTGTTCATTGGGGGGATATGCTTTCTTTGACCTTCCTTTTCTGGCTGACATACCTGTAGAAGCCCTTCTTATTGTTCTTTGCATCCCTTGCCAAGTTCAGCTCCAGCTGTGCCTTGGCCTTCCTGACCCCATCCCTACACAACCGGGCAGCATCCCTATACTCTTCCCAGGATACCTGTCCCTGCTTCTACCGCCTGTGCATTTCCTTCTTGGCCTTTAGTTTGACCAGCAGGTCTTGACTCAGCCATGCTGGTCTCTTGCCTTCCTTTCCTCATTTCTTACACCTGGGGATTAAGAGCTCTTGCACTCTATGGAAAGAGTCCTTAAAGGTCTGCCAGCTCTGTTCTGCTCCCTTGTCCCTGAGGGCAGTTTCCCAGGGGGTCCTATTTCTAACTCCTTGAACAGCTGGAATTTTGCTTTCCTAAAATTCAGGGTGCTGACTTTATTCTTCTCCTGACCCATATCCCTCAGGACTGTGAACTCCACCAGTGCATGATCACTGCAGCCCAGGCTGCCTCCAATCTTGACGTCGCCGATTAGCTCACTTGCGTTGGTGACCAAGAGGTCCAGTATCACATCCCCTCTGGTAGGGCTGTCTATTACCTGGCTTAAGAAGTTATCCTCAATGCATTCCAGGAGTCTCCTGGATCGACTATAAATTGCTGAGAGGCGCCAGCGTGTACTTGTGGTTATTTTAGTTGTTTGAGATGCTAAATTTGAATGCTTTTGTGAATAAGGCTGGGATTAGTTAAGGCCTTAAAATCAAGCATGTTATCAGACTTTACTGAACTGTTGTCTAGAACCAGGCAAATATATAACCAATACAATTTTTTCCTGTACTTTCTACAAAGATACAGTTCTAAATCCTTGGGCCTCATTTTTAGATTGAGTTCTATCATTCAATTTCTGCTCTCTGCCTAATGTCTGAAAACATTTTAGTACGCTATTGTTACTTGTTTAAAAAAAGTTTTAATTAGACGTAGTTATTGGAAAAAGAAAATTAATTAATTTTTAGAATTATAATCTAGCTGTTTTATGGCTAATATTCTCCCTTGTAGGTGTAAATTATAAATTTTTCCTCAGTATAAATTTTGCCAATATGACATTCTCTTTTATGTGCAATACTATTTCTTCAGTACACTGCTTACTGTGCTGCCATAGATGGAACTTTGTCTGGGTTGACAGGTCTGCTCTAAATCAGCCTATATTGTTCTAAACTTTGCCTTTTGTCTACTTGATTATATATGCAGGAAATAACGTAGTAGAGAATTATATAAATTTCCTAAGTAATTTAAAAGTGTGAGATTTGGCCTAATAAAATGGCTAAGGTTTTGAAGACCATTTTTCTTGTGGCACAGATGTGCCTGTATTCTGTATCTGTCACAAAGGACACATCTGTGTATCTGTCACAAAGTTTCTGTTTGCTAATTGTGAAGTTAATTTATATTTCAGCTTCGGTGGCTAATCTTTTAATCTGAATAGATACAGGGGTACCTACTGCCTGAGGCAGTGTCCTCCTGAGGTGGAGCCCAAATCTTCTCTACCTGCTACCACTCTAGTCTAAACGACAGGCATATGTATCCATTCCTGGACCTACTTTGTTCACTAGTATGTCTCTTTTCTAGTCTTTTTTTCCCCTCCTTCTTTCATAATTAAATGGATACTTTTTACCACTACAGATTAAATTATCTGATAGCTGGCTGTAGTGATCAAAATAATGAGCAAATGTTATTTTTAATGTAGGTAGCTTTGCTTTTGAGTTTCTAATCAAACTAAGTGGAGAATTAAATTAAACAATGATTAAATTTGGGGGAAAGCATTGTACCAGCTAAATTTTAAACTGACTTTTAGTAATGTATTTCTAGTAGCACTTTCTAAAGTCTGTCTAAAGTTCTTCAGGCATGTTGGGATTTTCTGAATCATCATAGACACATGAAATGTCATTTTAGGTTATTTAGACAAGTGAACTTTTCAGTATTGCTTCTTAAATAAACAGTGTGCCCCTGATTTGAGTTTACTTTGTACTTTTTGTGCCATAATCTCTGCTGGAATATGGATAAGAGAAGCCATGAATTTTTAGATAAGATTTATAACCTACTGGCCTGTGCATAAGATTGCAATTTGGAAAATCTTGACTTCATATCTGTCTTTTTTTTTTTTTTTGGCATTTTTCCTGTAGGGTCACTTAAAGATAGAGGAGCATTCTTCTACTTGTATATCCTGAAACTTTTTTGCTAGGGCTGTGGGTTTATATATATATTTATTTGACTAGATGCACTGGTTTAACTAACGGTTCCCTAAATAAATTGAAATGGATTCCTGGTTAAAAGACCTCGCAGCTTAAAGAAAAGGGAAGTCATCTAAGGACACAGGTTGTGTGCCAGAGCTTTGTGTGGAACCTGTTAGTGGTTTTTTTTGTTTGTAGGGTTTTTTTTTTTGTTTGGTTTGGTGCTTTGCTTTTTTCTAAGCAGTGACAGAAAAAATGCAAAGCAGGAATTCAGGGTCGTTATCTTTCCCATTTACAGACAGGAAAACTGAGGCATAAGGAAGCCTGGTGACTGGCCCACTGCCACCAGCCATGTCAGTCACTGGTACAACGGGACTGACAGAGGCGTCATACTTGAGAGCCAGACAAGGTATCTGCTTGGCCAGAATGTCATTGAACTGAATGACATTTGCAGCTTGAATGAAGGTTGACTCCTTTTTTTCCTTTGTTCAGTCACGCAGGCAAATTCTTAATGATCTTATCCAGCCTACTCTCTTGCTGATATCAAGGAACAATAAAAATATGTAACCTTATACTCTTATCATCCTTCTTGAGAAAGAGACTACGTACGGTAAAAGCAAGAACGTTTGCAGACAGCTGGAGTATGCCAACTTTGGAAACTGGGGACAGCATGCAATTTGGATGGATGTGGGAAAAAGATGTGTAAAGGGTTAATAAGGACTTGCTAAAGCACAGCAGCAGGATAGGATGAAAGCAGGTGTGAGTATGTAAATTCATCTGGAGTCAAATCTCCAAAACTGTTAATTATGATCTGTTAATATTATTAATAAACCAAAGTAGAATGCTGGTAATCAGGACCTGAAAATGTAAGAAGATAAATCACCAGAATGTAAAACTGAGCAACGTCCTTCTAAATTAAAAAAAAAAAGGATTTTGTGTCATATTTGTCATTAAAGAATGAGACACATTATTTTCACTCCCACTTGCGAGGCCCAGTGGATAGAAAAGATTAGCAGTAAGCAGCAAAAGCTTGGGGGGAAAAATGACCAATGTCACCTTTCAAGCCACAAAAGCTGCAGCAACTGAATTTTTATGTTGCTTCCCAGCTCACCACAATGACTTACAGTTAACATTTGCAGCACTGCGCTGCTGAGGACTAAAGGCTTACTCAGCAGAAGTAACGTAAGGTGAATACATGGTGCTTGTTCATATGGGGTCAGTGTGAGCTGAAAATGCTTCATACTATACCATCATCAATATTACTAGATAGGGAATGCAACCAAATGATAACAGGGCTAGCTATGACCTTGGTGTAAGTGACAAACACCTTACATTATAGCAGTTCACAAGTGGCAATAAGTGATAGGGCTCGCAGAGGTGGCCATCAAATATAAATAATTAACTGAAGCAATGTAGAGAGAATACATGAGCCTGGGAAATGGTCCAAGAAAGAAGTATAAAAAACCTAGACAAACTGGAGTAAAAAGACATTTTTGTTTTAAGATGGGAGACTTATGAAGATTGCTGATAGCATCCTGGACTGGCTGGGAAGTGGAGATAAGTTGGATGAATGCTATATAAAAAAAAAAATATCTTGCATGGCTTGGATAATATCACATTAGCAGAACTGGTATTTTCTTTCCTGCTCACAAGTGAAGTGTATAACAAACTAATACATATATCATGGGAGGAGGGAGGGAAGGGCATGTCCAGGCTAAGGCTTGAAATGTAAATATATGCAAGGCCAACATCCCAGAATTACAGTAAAAAACTATAAACTTAGCTTCCATTTTTAATAGTTTTTTGTTTTCTTATTCTCACCACTGTGGAGGGAAGGGGATGAGGCTTGAAAACATCTCCAGCATGTAATTGAAGTAGTGATGTCTTCCTGAGTCAGCAGTCGGGGGGTGGGGTGGGGGGAAATAAAATTAAAAGAAAGACCGTTCCAGTGCAGAGGTGTGTCAGAACTACAGGTCATGCAGAAAGCATTAGTCCTGCAGAGGCATTTCTAGCAATGGAGTGTGTCTTGTAGACTTTGCAAGCATGTACACCCTTATTAAAAGTATAAATTCAGAAGAAAGCCATTTCTGCTAGCTTTGTCTCTTCTATTACTTCTGCCTATTACTTTCAAAAGCTTTGGGATCTGTGCTGTGATGGAAGCTCAACCTCCAAACTGCTTCAGTCTCTCACTGTGAGAGGAGCATGCTATCTTGCAAATATCAAAAGCCTTTTATATTGTTTTGCAGTAGATCAAACTTATCTGTCTTCATCATATTCTGCTCCCCACCTTTTCTGAAAACTGGGTGTTACAAAGTGAACAAAGAACATTTACTGTTTCTCGCAATAGGGAAGAGTCACACGCTGTACAGCTGTTAAACCCAAGTCTTTATACCTTCATTTTGTGTAACCTTTGGAAAAGGCTTATGTTGAAATATGGAAGGAAAATATAACATACCTTTTTTTTCTCTCTTTGTGCTTTCCAGGGACTGTTGCAAAATAGAACACATTACTTCAGCCCTTTGGGTAATCAAGAGCTGGGGCAAATGATCAGAAAGTTGTAAGTGGGTCATTGATTTGCAACTTTTTCTTTCTTTCTTTCTTTCTTTGGTTGAAGAATCGCATTTTTATAGAGGGCAGTAAGCACTTCTGTATGCAGAGGGAAAGTTCATGAACTCTGCTCTTCTGGGAATCCCATAACTGGACAAGGAAGCAGGCAATATTTCCCCTTTTTTATTCTTTCCCCCTTCAATTTAGTAAGCAGGGGCAGTCTTGAGCAGCTGCTATGGAAAAGAAACAACAATTGCTTAAGATTGTCCCATGGCTCATATCAAAGGTGCTTCTGAAACTACATGACAAGCAGGGAGATTTGAGCGGGAGACAGAAATAGAACTTCTTCAGAGGCTACGGTTGGAGAGAGGTGGCCCAGGGAACATGTTATCAGTTCATGATCACACAAAAACTGGTTTCCTTAACTGGAGCTGTGGACTTTTTCATCTATACTAGGAAATCAGATTGTCTTTTTAATTGGCACATGCAGGTTTGCAAGTGTTCAATGTTTGCAAATTGGCCAGAATTTCGTAAGTGCTCAGCATTCAATATTCCATGTTCATTTACAAGTAACTGCTTTTCCTGAAGCAAAACAGAAGCTGAGCCCTCTTGAAAGTCAAGCCCAGACACTTTCAAAAAGTAAAGAAAATTTTAGCTTATATCCACGAGCAGCATGATGACTTCAAATCCTACAAACAAGTGGAGCTTGGTGGTCTTCAGCCTGGTGATTTCCAGTGTGTCTTGAAGAAAGTAGAGAACAATAGTAGGGTGGTTGCTGGAAATCTTAGGTCTACATGGGAAGGTATTTAAGTTCTTTGTTCATGAATAGGTCTGACAATATTTGAGAAGTGGAAATAATTATAAGATTGCCTTGAAAATCTTCAGTTTTGGTTATTATATATTTTTAGCAGTCTATCGGTTATAAAAATGAATATGCACTGGTGAATACCTTTGAATATTAATTGTTCAAAGATGCTTTATCAATGAGTCAGATGCTTTTTGACGATATCTGAATCCTGCAGTGAAGGACAAATATTCAAAATCACTAAAGGATTTAAATAACACACTTCCAATGGACTCCAGAAAATGAGACGTTTATAGGTATTTCTATGCTTTTGAAAATCTACTCCTGAATACCACTGTTTAGAGACATATAAAACACCTAAAGAAATAAATTATATGCAGTGTACCACATGCAATTTTAAGGTAAAGTCCATGAACAATTCTTGAGTGTTATCTACTTGCAGAATTATAAATAATCAAATAATTATTGCTGGATATCTTTTTTTTTATTGAGTATTCTTCAGTAGTTACAAACTTTATTCCCATGTTATTCTAGTAATGTACCATGTTTGAAAATGGTAAGTAATCTTCTTTTTTCTTAAACACAATCCTAGCTGGAAACTACATTGAAAATGGTATAGCTGTCCTTGTTCGTATCATATGTGGAATCGTTCCTCTTTCTTTAGGTTTAGAAATTGGCTCGTTATGTTGAATATTATTCTGGTAAAATTCTGTGGGAAACTTTGGAAACTCCCCGGAAACCCTCTAAGTGAGAGCTAGTAAGTTTGCTGCAAGCACATGGTTTTCACTGGGTGCCTGTAATTTCCTGAATTCAGAATGCTTTCTTCGTTTTATCCGGTCTTCCTAAAATGTAGGTTTCCCTAAAATAGATAGATTTTTGTGGATGTGTACATATGGTTCTTCCTAAGATAGGCACCTTTTTAGAAGAGAGAAGAAACTGTTTCACTATGAAACGACCCAGAACAGTTGTTAGAACATATTTCCATCTACAGCTGACAGCCAGCTGGCAATGTTTCCTTGCTGGCTGCAGATACTTGCCAGAACTAAACATGGTTTTGTTCTCCCTGCCTTCCAATTTTGCTCTATCTATTTGAATATTTTCTTTGTTTCTAATACTTCAGAATCATCTACCTTGTGGCCTCAAATTATTTTACATTGACTTTTTTTTTTCTTTTCAATATTTACCAGTGACCTATTCCATGGTAAGAATTTTCATACCAGAGAATTTCCTCTGCATCTGCATTTGATTTACCCTTTCAAAGACATGACGTCTTCATTGACTGACCCTTTGCAAGGCAGCTGTAAGGTCACCCCTCTCTTTTCTTTAAGGTATATTATTGGGCCCAAACAAGTATTCTTCAACTAGATTGGAACACATGAAATCAAAATTTGACACTTTATGTTGCACTTTCTAGATATTCAATTTGGGCACATTTCATAAAGAAGCTTCTATTGAAATGTTTATCAGCTCTTTCCTTAAACAATATCCTCTTTATCGCAATAATATTGTTTAGAAAATATTATTTATCTATTACCAATTCTTTGGGGCATATTATATATAAAATTTACAGAAATTATGGTATCTTTCAGGATGCTGGACATTTCCATTAGCATTAGTTAGAGCAAGAAGCATGAAAGAGTTTAGTGGACAATTAAAACCAGTTGGTGTTTTTTTTTTTTCCCATGAAAAAACCCAGGAGTCTGGCTGCTGGTAGAAACTACAATTTTATGGCTTTTGTAGGGAAGTAAGAGTTAATATATGCTGACATTGGAATAACTTATAGTGGGATTTTTTGCTGAGTATTTTAATTTAAAAGCACTAAATAGCACTGCTGTACTAAATATAACTTCTATGTAATGCAAAAAGATGCAGTAGTACTTCATACATATACTATTATTTTGTATTAAAACCAAAAGTAGTCAATGTATTATGCGCCAATTATTTTGGTAAATTACTACTTTTTGCGTTTTGCAGTGTGCTAACTGAAAGAAAATTTGAGTGAAAGTTTTCCGTGTGTTGGATATAATTTCACCTGATAACATTTTTATAAATCTAAATTATTTCAGTCTGACGCCTAATCATCATAACAGTCACTTTGTAAGTATTTATATACAGCAGGAATAAAAAAAAACCTTATGAAGAACATATTTAGAAAACGGTTACCATCCATTTGCTTTATATATAGTTCTGAATTCTAACAGGTACTCCCTGTACCTGCTTGTTTGTTGTTTGGTTTTTTTTTTCCTTTTCTAGACTTTACCTTTCCTATGCGCTTTCAAAGGTATTTGGTTGAAAATAACAGAAAATTAGAAACCTGCTTTTATTAAAAATCCTACTGTATCTTCTACAGTGCCTCTTCACATGGGCTACAAAATGGTGCAGCTTCACTGCATCACGGGCAGCACAAGGAGGTATCCACTTTACAGTACACCTGATGTTGAATTGTCTGGAGTTATTTCTGGTTAGTTTTCTGTTAATATTCAATTTTGAAATAGCTATATTTCTACTGTCTTTCATGGAGTTTTCAAAGATAAAATTGGTGAAGCTAGAACCTTCCCTTTCCCTGCTCTTTCTTGCACTATAGTTCTTTAAAAAAATGGAAACTCTCTATAGATATTATGAAGAACTAACAAATACTGCAGTGTGCCAAACCTTGTCTTTGAAGCATGTTTTTTGTTAGCTTTCAAATCAGTAGAAACATCTTATTTCAGATTAATCCACTGAAATTTTTTGCAGAAAACCAAAAAGAAAATGGCACTAAAGAACTGTCTCATGCAAACTAGCAGTAGGGCAACTGTACTTTAAAAAACGTTTTTAATTACATCTTAATTCCTTAGAAATAATCATAAAATCAATGCAGTAGTAGTTCTGGAAATTGTCATGGCTGATCACTGTTTATTATTTTTGAAACACTTTAAACAGTGTTTTGTCATAAGTGCACAGAGCATTCAAATCCCCTTCCCTGTGTTCTAATCCTTTACATGCATCAAATGCTATCTAGATTATTATTAAAGATAATTTGTTTGGTATAGTACAGTTTACCCTGAGTAACATTCACTGTCCAAATGTAAACCTGGATGGTAGTTTTACAATAGATCGTAGAAATTTAAAAGGTTTTTTTGCTTGCATGTGATTAAGTCTGAGACATTAAAGCTGCAAGTTTCAGAGGCTGTCTTAATACAAGAATTTATCCATGGTTCTCTGGATGAGTTTTGAGATGTTGCACATACAACCAGAGAAGCTACAAGGCTGTTAGGCCTTTTTTGACCCCTGAAATGAAAATAAACAGGGGCAAAATAAGGAATATTAAATCCGAAACTTACGTGTGCAGCAGGGCAATGGAATTTCTTTTGAATGGAAGCAAGGTGGTAATGGTCTTACAAATTTGCTCCCTGCATGAATAAGGAGGTATAAAAAAGCAGTAATGACAGGTGAGGAGAAAGAGGAGGAAGAAAAGTTATTACAAAACTAATCATGAATGAGCAGTGAAGACTGACAATGATACGCAACAACAAGAGAGAGGAAATAACTCAAAGTATGATGGCGAAGGAGGGAAGAAAGAAAAGGCTGGGAAAACTTCTTCATTAATGGAAGCCTAACACATCCCAGGCTACAAGTAAGAATTCAGACAAAAATACTGTGGGTATTTCCATATTTTGCACAAAATTAGTTTTACCTGTCTTTAAACATCTGACAGCTTTTGCCCAGGGGTATGTTCGCAATGCATTTGGACTGCCAACAAAGAGTGAGCTCTGATCAATCTGGTTCAACATTAGACCTGTTAAGAAGCAAGTAGGAGAAATCCTTGCTGAGTAGCTTGACCAACTTGACCTTTGTGCTCACTCAGATGAAGACCTCTGTACTGTGACCCATGAACATGCACCAGCAAGCTCAGCACTCACTGCATTGTCTGGCAACTGAGCCAGGGATGGTCAAGGCTTCCTACTCTCCCAGACCCATAAGCATGGCCCTTAAGCCTTGGCCTCTTTTCTGTCCCTTGTGAGTACATTGGGAAGTGCCGCCTTCATCAGAGCTAGGCGTTTGTCCGGGTCTGGAGGCTTCAGCTGGAGCTCCTTTCTGTCCCCTCTTCATGTACACATCCTTCTTTGCCCCACATCTGCAGAAGTCTGGCATTGTGAGGCATAATATACACCTAATTGGCAAAAATTACACCATTTATCGGGTGGACATCCCTAGTCTCTGGACAGGCTGATTTAATCTTTTCAAAATGAAGTGGCTATGCAATATCATGCTACCATAATATTTGTATATAAGATCTACTTGAAAACTGATCCAAGACAAATTCTTTGAGCTGTGGCTGACTTCATGGAGATCTCTTAGTTGCCCAGGACAGTGTTTTTCAGTAGCTTTGTTGCTGATGCTGCTATATATCTTGAATAAGGCCGCTTCACAAACCCACATTTATCTTACTATAACATGACACTGAATATGTGTTGTTCTTGCACAGTGGCATGGAGTGATGACATGGAAGGTAGGCATAGAGGGAGAGAGTATCAAACTTGGTATAGTCAGCCTCTGGCTGGTTTGAAAGTGGCAGATAAGAGCAAAACAAGGACCAAATCAAACTGGTGATATAAACACATATGGGAGCATTCACCCGTGTTCCCTCTGTAGTCCAACATAATGTCTAGCTCCAAAAACTTGACCTGTGTTTTCTTACACGCCTGTGAAGCTTTGGTGTTCACCAATGAGGGTATGGAACAGGTATGTGCTCAGAAAGATGAAAATAATGATAAAAGTTTGAAATCTGCTTGCAAAAAAAGAAAGCAAGAGGAAAGCGTGTTCGCTACAAAGACTTCATACTGTGTTATTGAAATTAAAGCTAAGGTTTACTCAGCTCTCATCCATTATGTTTGACTTGTGTTGAGTAGTGATGATTACATGACGCTGATGTATGGACTAATATTATAATAGATTTTTAATTGAACTGAGGAAAATACTTGTGGGGTCAAAGTTTTTAATAAATGAACAGATTAAATGTCCCATGAAAGGTACCATATGGTTTTTTAAAATCTGAAAATTAGTTGCAAAGTCACAGTTAATTTAATTATATGGTCTCTCTGTCTTGGGATAATAAAGTAGACTGAGAATTATAATAGTCAGAGAATGAAACCTTTGCTGCTGAGAGACATTTTGAAAATGAAATGTTTGGCTAACTGCTTTTAAATTACTCTACTCATATTCATAAGGATATTATTTTAAAGATAATGTATTTAGGTCATAACACAATAATGATTGGTAGTGTGTCACCTTCTGAGTTGTACCTTCTTGTTATGCTGGGTATCTCAATCTTTATGCATGCACATTTTGCTCACACTATAGCAAAGATACTGTTGTAAACACATGGGAAGCAAGTATCTTGGGCCGCTAATAGGGTTTCCTATTTATAAGTACACTGACCAACCTTTATGACCCGTACTACAAGTATGACTATTACAGAGCATCTTTGTAAGAAAGCAGCTGCCTTCCAATGCACCTGCAGTTGTCATTAAAACAAATAATTTAAAAAAAGCTCATGTATAACAAAACCCAGAATCTGCCATATTCTCTTCTTGACCAATAATGTATTCTGATAATACTTCTTCATCTCTATGTAATTTGTGCTCATAATTTTTGAAATTTTAAAATATCTATTCTTTCCAACACAGTGCTGTTTACCAGCTGTGATCACCACCAACATATCCCTTCTCTTTTTTTGTGTGCAAATGTTATACCTGCTTTGACTTTCTTCTTTCCAGGTGAATGATAAGTAAAGTCAAGTCTTTGATTCATTAATTTGGATACCTATGAACATCATGGGCTAAAGTTTATCTTGTGGTTAACATACAAGATAGAACTTGTGTAAGGAATTAAAACCTAAACAGGATTCTTCACAGAAACAAATGCTCTCTACACCAGTGAATATTCTGCTTTAATGATGCAATAAAATCAGAAGTCTATTCAGCAACAAAGTCAGTCATTGGTAAGAAATAAGGCTGGTTTTGATTACTTTTTTTTCAGATATAGTGTAAAAAAAATATTATTTCAGAATTAGGTTTTTTTTCATTCTGGTCAAGTAACTTTCTTGAAGATGTATGCTTGATGAAATGTTTTATATTCTCCTGAAAATGGTTAAAATATTTATGGTGTCTGGAGCAAAGTCACTTCAGAAATCCTTATTAATAATTGGTAAAGAAATGAACATAATAATAGAAAATTAACTAATTAGAAGTGTTTAATGAAAAATATATTTTAAAAATGCGTTTCATAACAGTAGATGGAGAAAATGTGAAGCAAAAAAAAAAATTCTCTGATCAGCAAAATCTAAGATCTTTATTGCTCATTCTTTTCTTTATTAACAGCTTGATGAAGTCAGTATCTTTGCAAATAGAATGATGATCGGAATCTTCAATAAGTATCCACTCTGACTTCTTATAACAAAATGGAATGATAGGGAAAGGCTAGAAGTTATGTCATGCTTCAACACTTAGTGAATAGAAAAAGAACTGGTTTGAAATAGTGAATACCCAGAGGAAAGTGTAGTAGATAACCTGAATCATTAAACCACATTATTGAGAGAGATTTAATTTTTTTTTTTCTTATCTCCTCCTATTTTCAGGGGCAGAGGTGTTTCTATAGACTTGTGATACTGTTTTGTATTAGGCAATTTCCACCTCAAATGTATTAGCCTTTCTTTTTCAAATGAACAGTTTTGAATACTTTCAATCACAAGTGTACATAGTAGGCTAATATAGTTAATCTTACTGATTATAATTAGGGTGAAATATCTCCTATTTCTTGTCATAGTATTAAATTACGCAACATAGTTCCCTTTATGGCATGAAAGTTTCTATGTATACAAATAATTCTTGCTGATCTAAATGACTGTACTATTGAGGATTAAAAAAGTACTGTAGAGGAGGTAAACCAATTGGAATGCTCCTCTGTGGAAAATGGTTTCGTTAGATAGGTAACGTTTCCTTTTCCTCCTCCAAAAATTTCTCATTGAAGACAAGATTTGCAGACAGATTGATTAGCATAGGAGAACAGTTTGGTTTTCACTTCTGCACCCTAGGATAGAAATTAATCTTACCTACCATTTGCCTGAATCTCAGTTCCCTGAAACCTATACTCTGAAAAACATTAATACTAAGCACATGAAAATCAAAAGATGAAGCTAAAAATTTCAAAACCTTTTTGCATGAAGCTGGTTGGATAGAAACCTAGGGTAAATACTTTAAAAGGCAATAGCTTTAAAGGAGTATTTTGACCATTTTGACATGATTGATAGAAGATTGCGTTCAGAGTTAGGAAGAAAAGCATAATAGTAGACTTGTGTCCCAGTGCTCTGAAGCATAGGTGTTTCTAGCTCAGTTATGTCATGTAAGTGGAAGGCCCAAGTTTCTATGGCTTGTAAAGGCTGGAGAGTATAAAAATCTGACTTCCCTTACCGAGCTGACTTTGACCATAGTCTTGTGTTGGGGAACATGGCTTCGTGACTGCAATGCTTGGTCTCACTCAGAGAGTGCAGCACATGTTATATACATGTGCTTTGTAAGCACCTTTAAGTTTTAAATTTGTTTTAAACCATAAAAGTGAAATGAAAGTAATTTTTAGGCAGTGGCTCTTCAATTCTGCACATCTTTTAATGTTGTCAGTAATGACTGTGATCATTCTTACATTAAATATAGTCTTTGGTTTGATGCATGCCATTTGCAGTAGCTAGAAAGCTGAAAGTAGACTTAAATTGACCAAAAATAGCCAATTGAGTTTTCCCCTGTGAAATACTATTTTTTTATAGTACCTGAAATGAGAGAGAAGTGTGGGCACTTGTTTCTACCCCTGGGTGGTCCCTGACTTGCAATAAGATGAGAAGGGAAGAATGTTCAAATTCTGATTAGAAGCAGGTAAAATGTCATAAAAAATAAGAAAGTCAGTAGAAGAGAAGTGGAAAAAATATTTTTTTTAAGATACCATGTGTCAATAATGTCAAAACATTTGATATTACATCACTATAAGAAACAACATATTTGTCTGGATTATTAATGATATAATAATTTTATGGTAAATCTCATGTAAACCATATCTAAATCCTGGTTTTAAAATTAAATGAACCAACAATCAACATAATACTTTAGCACTATCAAAAAGAAAAAAAAAGCTTTCTCTCATTCCGTGTTAATTTTGATATTTATTACACCTGACTTTGTTGATAGCAGTAAGGAAGATCATCCTTTCTGATATTATGTTATTACAGTTGTTGTTTCTTTATACTCTTGGTTTTTACTTTGCTTAAATTAGACTTTGTGATGATTCAGACTATAGATCTCTGCAACTGAATAATTCTCATAGAGTCTGTGGGGTTCATGCGTATTTCTTAACAAATCATACATGATAGCAAGCGCTCTGCCTATCACACAACACAACTACTCAGAATAACCTACTGAGCAAAAAAAAACCAAACCGGACAACAACTAAAGAAAAAAGAGGTAATTGGTTGTTGTGGTTTAGCCCCAGACAGCAACTAAGCACCACGCAGCCACTCGCTCACTCCCCCCGCGGTGGGATGGGGAAGAGAATCGGAAGAGTAAACATGAGAACACTCCTGGGTTGAGATAAGGACAGTTTAATAGGGAAAGCAAAAGCCGCGCACGCAAGCAAAGCGAAGCAAGGAATTCATTCACTGCTTCCCATGGGCAGGCAGGTGTTCAGCCATCTCCAGGAAAGCAGGGCTCCCTCACGCGTAATGGTTACTTGGGAAGACAAACACCATCACTCCCAATGTCCCCCCCTTCCTTCTTCCCCAGCTTTATATACTGAGCATGACATCATATGGTATGGAAGAGCCCTTTGGTCAGTTTGGATCAACAATCCTGGCTGTGTCCCCTCCCAGCTTCTTGGGCACCTGGCAGAGCATGGGGAGCTGAAAAAAAGTCCTTGGCCACTGTAAACACCACTCAGCAACAGCCAAAACATCAGCGTGTTATCAATATTATTCTCATACTAAAACCCAAAACAGAGCACTACACCAGCCACTAGGAAGGAAATCAACTCTATCCCAGCCAAAACCAGGACATTGGTATTATAAATAATTGCTGAAGAAGGAAGGTCTGCTGGGGAACTTATCAGGGCTGGAACAGTTCAGCTATCACAAATACTGAGGAAAGAGGAGGGAAATTCGTTCAAGTAGAAGTTTTGCAGCTGAAGAAAAAAATAAAACGACAATGAGAGAGAGAACAAGGGGCAAGTCTTTATCCCTTGATAACGACACATGACCTTGACCGAAGAACAAGTAATGGTGAAAGAAACTTACCATAAAAGTCAGAGATTCTGATTTCTGGACTTTTGCATGTATAGAAACTGAGGGATCTGGTCTCTAACCAGTTACACGTATGAAAGCAGATTGGGAGTGGGTGGCTGATGGAGATGGTACTGTTCTCATCTATACTGTTGTCCTCTCCAGGCTACAGGGAGACTTTGTTAGACTTTTCATGCAGCAGGTCTGTTTGCTAGCTTTAACTCTTCTGTTATTAGAGCAAGAATTTAGTCAGAAGAACCTGCTTTTTTAGTGTCTGGTCCTGAAAATATGAACACAAGAGTAACTTTCTGCATGAGAGCTGTCCCACTGGGGTAGTATTCTTGAAATTAATTACATGTCTAGAATTGTTCTTGTGAACAAGAATCTGTGAGTAGAAAGGAGGTATTATTTTCCTGTAATTCCAAGATGAAACCCCACCAATCTGGATGAGGTAAAAATTCTTCCATTTCCCTTTGTGTGCATATGTAGATATACCCTCCAACCATAAATGTCCCAATCCTAAGAAAGTTGCAGTCTTCTATTTTTTTTCCTCTCCTCTAGCTCTCCTGGTTCAAATATTCCCATTATTGATAGCAAGACAGGAAGATAATGACAGACTACCAAAAAAGAAGTATCTAAAGCATATATAGCATTTGCATTAAATGTATTTGTAAAAACGTGCTTTGACTAGTTAAACACTCTTGTGATTAAGCACCCTAAGTTTTGTGATTTGTCTTTAGTTTGTTATGGCTTTCCTTTCCCTTTAAATCCTCTCTGGTTTTCATTCATTGTCTGTTCCTAATTGGTGGATCATGATGATGAGTGAGCACTTAATATATTAACCATTAAGTACACTCAGTGTTTAGTGTACACTATTCATACAGTCCTTTAAATGCAGAATAATGGAGAACTTCACGCAGATTTCTGTGGTACTTCAAAATATTTTAATATTGACCGTATATCATTTAGAGGTTTAGTGTTTTTATTAGGCATGTGATTAGCTGTGGATTTCGGATTTGTTACTTCTCTTTTTTTTTTTTTTTTAATATAAGTAAATTTTATGGAGAGGGTTCAATTTCATGGGTCTATTCAAAAAGCAAATGAAAAACAAGAAATGACATCTCATAGGTCACCTGCATAGCTGGAACACACTAAAGCCATTATACGGATGTTTGCTACACGACCTAACAGGGTAACTAATGACAGTAGCAGCTCACCATTTTGTGTACAGACTGTTATTGGTATACTCGGACATACTCAGCTGGTGCATTTCATAAATATTTGCTGATAGCTTTAGGCAAATGCTAGTGTAAGCATCCCTTTGAAGCATTTTAAGCAGACGTTCTGGTGGTAGCACATTTCAAATCTTGTAATAAAGCTAAAATGTATTGCATAGGAAATTGCATGGTTAAGTGTATTCATAATTTTCACACTCCTCTTCCCTTTTATGTAACTTTTCTTTCATGAATGCTCCACACTTATTTTGCACAGGATCCTGTGTTCACTTAGGCTCTCCCTTCCAAGAAGCTGAGATAGGACTGCTGCTCTACTGGGTGCACCCCATGCTGGTCCCTGTGCTGCCTGGTACTGACTGGGTTGTGCATGCTAAGGCTTCCGCCACATCCATACACGCTGGTTTTCTTCTGCATGCCACTTTTGTCCAGTGGCTGGCTGGGACGCATCTGGATTACACAGATGAACCTAGAAACTAGAAACAGATCCTGGGCGTAGCAATCTAGATGTACGTGGGAAGTTCAGGATTTTGTTCCAAGCGCTCGAATGGACTATGCTGTTGTGATCACCTATTTCTGTTGTCCTCACTGAATGAGACTTGTTATGTCTCTGCCTATTCCAGCCACTTTCTGTTTCCACCACTTTCCTGCTGGCTTCACAGTGTAGCGAACTCTCCCCTCCACTACCAGTTCTTCTGCAGCCCCATGTTCACAGGTAGCAAATCAAAAGGCACCTTTTTGTGGTCTTCAGCTTGTACTCTTCCTTCTAAGGTTCTTCATCTCAGTCCTTTACTCAAGATTTTTGCGCCTAGTCTCCTTGTCTTGATAGACCCATTTTTTTCCCCTTCTTTTCTGGCCTAGGCCCTTGTTCAAGTATTGTTTGAATGTCCTTCACACATGAACCTAATTTTATGCTTTCTCAATTACTACCTTTTTTTTTTTCCCCAGTTTCCTGTATTTCCCAGATCCATGGATCTTTTCTGAGTTAGCTCCCATTTTTTCACACCAGCTACCAATCCTATTTTTGTTCTAATAGTTCCCATCCTAATCCCATTTTTTTGTTTGTTGACTTTAAAGTATGGACAACCACTTTTCCCTCTTCTCACCCGAAAGACTGTGGAGCATTTTACTAAAACTTTACTAAAATGCAACTTTTGCAAATGAGGCTGTTAGTCTATCTTGCATTAGGATATTAATTTCTCAAATGCCTTGGAGATGCAGATAACTTAAGAAAATCCCCAGTAAATATCATGTTGTTTCCTTTTTATTCCATTTATCATGTTTCAGTTACGTAAAATGGTATTACTTGTGAAGAAAGTAACAACTTCATAAGTTTGAAGCAACTGGTATAGGTGTATTGCTTGTTTCTGCTATTTCTGTTTCATATCGTGGTATGTGAGCATCCGAAGCGTATCCTTTTTTCTTTCTAAGTGTGGAGGATTGATGGTAACAGCTCCCAATTTGCTAGCATTAGGACGACAGGCTCAGCAGTGCTAGGAGGCTGAGGCAGCTTTCCTATGCATTTCCAATTAATCTCAGCAAGTTGTCTCTTTGTGGCAGGATAACATGTAAAATGCACCATAAGATTGTGGCACTTTCTCTTCTACAGATGGAAAAGAAAATACTTGTGTCTGTATTTCAGATATGTAGCTAGACAGATCTTGCCTGTAGTCTTTTATACATGCATGTATTTTGAGTATTCTGGAGTGTACAACACAATGAAACAGGTACTCTTTCTCAGCTGAAGATCCCATTACTTATTTTGAAAATCAAAAAGAAGACCTGTGTACATACTGGCAAAATAGTGAGATCCTAAGAGTCAAAGCAGACTAAAAGATTACTCCTAAAGTTACTATAGCAGACTGGCTTCTTTTTTGTTTGGCACATCTATTGTTGATATGCTTTTTGTGCAGGATGTTATTCATATAGATACATGAATGAATTGTACTAAGGTACCAGAATTGCTGGTACATGTCCTACCCCTGATGATGAGTAAATGAAAACGTGGATTCCTGTTACTGTTAAAAAAGGGCTAGAAGATGTACTCATACACACAGAGTCTCTTACAGTTTCTCTAAATGATTAATTATCACTATTTGGAGGGTTTTTTTAGACAGAAGGCTTCATTAATCAACACTCCTAAACTATCAAAGTCATTATTGAATGATAGTTTATTATAATAGATTGTATTTCTTGGAGTGATACTGTTATGCAGGTATTTTGAATTGCAAATTAATAGCTGCACATCTTTCGGATCTGTTAATGCATGCCAGATCAGAGCCAAACAGCCACTAGCTGCACAGATATAGTGTGACATTTCTGAATTCTCTTGTTTTCTTCTGCAGAATCATATCTGCAGAAGTGGAAGCAGTTAAAACAGCAAACATTTTTCTTAATGATTTTGTCAGCTGTACCAAAACCTTTTTTATGTAAAGGCATAAATATTTTCCTTCACTTTCATATGATGTTTAGAACAATGTATACATTACACCTGTTTAATGTTCCAAAATTAAGTTGTTTATATGTTCTCTATATACTTTCAGATATGATTCAACCCTTTTCTTAGCATTTACTTGTCTGTCATTTAGATAAAAAATTCATGTTCCCCCCCCCAATCTGCTTATTTGCATAAAATATATATTTATCTCCTGGAATAAAATAGGTAACTACTTAGTGCTTAATATATTGGTGTTCTGCCAGATTTAAAAAAAAATCCCAAATGAAAATGTTATTTTCAGTCATATTTAAAAATAATTTAAACCTTTCTGTTCTATTAACAAGTACGTACTCACAGCACATGGTTAGAAAAAAAATCATTTATATGAATCACTGCATAGTCATTATTGAGAGATGAGCCTAAGGTCTCATTTTGCAGTGCAAGTGTATAGTAGATGATTAAGCTTTAAACGTGAAAACAAGATATTCCATTCAATAGGTAAACTCCAGGCTCCACTACAGTGGTAAGATAGACATTCTTGCTGGTAACAGCAGGAAATGTTCTTTGATGTGTTCTCTGGCAGCTCAATACAAATGGTCCTTACATGAACGCTGATAGAATTGAAAACTAACTAGAGGAGTCAGCCTCTAAAACATACCTTCTTACAATCCTGTTTTGGCAATCGAAGTATAGTATTTTATAAATAAGGAAATCAGTCAAACCAGCCAACCTTATATTACCAGTGTATAAAATGAATACTTTTTCAGAAAATATTATTAAGATCTTTTTGGAAGAAGTGTTTATCTTTAAAAATCATTGAGGCTTTTGCATAGTGAAATTATAATATATATGGAAACTAGTTTTTCAACAGGTGTTTTGTTTTCAGAGAGGACAAGAAATTAAGATTCACATTTCTCACAAAATCTAAAGATTTCTTAAAATTGTATTAATAATATTTCATTTATATAGTTCTTAAGGAAAAAAAAGCATTTCAAATAAACACAAATCCAATTTTTTTTTGTGTCAACTTTCTAAAATGAATTGAGAGATTTTGGTTTTCTCTATTATAATGTTAACCTGTGTGTCTATGTAATTCCCTGGTATTTCACAGCACAGATTAAGCATCTCTTGTGCATGTCACTCTCTGTATGCCATGCTCAATCCAAGTAGGCTTCCCAATACATGTAATGGCCAACTTCTTCCCTTCTTCCCTTCATGTAGACCAGGGAAAAGTCTCCCAGGCACCATGATATATGTACTTTAGCCAAGGAGAAGCCAAACAATACTTTCTAAAAAGCACTATGGTAGATTAACGAAAAACTAGGTATCTGGCTGGAGCTGAAATTTTTCTTCAACCTACAAAATATTTTGTTAGTCTTTTCTAACAGAAAAGCTGTATGTGTGATCATGCTTACTTTGGTACCTGATTCGCGGGCCCCAAAAGCTGATGGGAAGATTCAGGCTGAGAAATGGGATGTGGGGCTGGACTGAAAGCAGGGCAAGGAGGGAAGTGAGTCTCTGGTTTCCAGAGACCTCAACTGCGGTGCATGGATAAACTGGTAACGTGGATCCCTGCAGAGCCCTCGCTGTTGTGGCATGTTTAGGTGTGCAGGCACAAGCAGGGCCTGGGCAAGCAATGGCATCAACTGGGATTCTTACGCCAAAGACAGGGTGGAAGGAGGGAAATAGCAGGAGCCTCCGGTCTGTTGCCTGCTGAGCCAGAGAAGGTAACAGCGTTGGGGAGCTGCCAAATACCTGCAGCATGGCGGGTCTCTAGGGGAAGCATCCCTGATGGCAGGAGGCAAGGGCAGACGGAAAGCTCGCAGGTGGAGACTGGGTTGTGGGGTTGTAACATGTTTGTTTGCCATTACGAAAGTTGACTAATGCAGGGGTGAAGGACAGCTCTCTTTCTGTTTCCAACCGTATCCTGGGCTGCTTCAAAAGAAGCGTGGCCAGCAGGTCGAGGGAGGTGATTCTGCCTCTCTGCTCTGCTCTGGTGAGACCCCACCTGGAGTACTGCCTCCAGCTCTGGAGCCCTCAGCACAGAAAGGACATGGACCTGTTGGAGTAGGTCCAGAGGAGGGCCACAAAAATGATTAAAGGGCTGGAACACCTCCCCTATGAAGACAGGCTGAGAGAGTTGGGGTTGTTCAGCCTGGAGAAGAGAAGGCTCCAGGGAGACCTTATTGCAGCCTTCCAGTACTTAAAGGGGGCTTATAAGAAAGATGGGGACAAACTTTTTAGCAGGGCCTGTTGTGATAGGACAAGGGGTAATGGTATTAAACTGAAAGAGGGTAGATTTAGACTAGATATGAGGAAGACATTTTTTACAATGAGGGTGGTGAAACACTGGAACAGGTTGCCCAGGGAGTTTGGTAGATGCCCCATCCCTGGAAACATTCAAGGTCAGGTTGGCTGGGGCTCTGAAAACCTGATCTAGTTGAAGATGTCCCTGCTTTTTGCAGGGGGGTTGGACTAGATGACCTTTAAAGGTCCCTTCCAACCCAAACTATTCTATGATTCTATGATTCCATCCAAATACAAATGCAAGCTTGAGTCAGAGCAATATAGTTTACATCCTGTGTAGAATACATTATTTTTATTTATGTGTTTTCCTGGCTGCATAACCATACAAATGGAATGGCTTGGAATAATTTATTTGAAGGATAACATATATACACTACTTCTAATTTATAAATGATTACGTTGTACAGATAGCAAAAAGAGGGCATAACCTAGCTGCTTGCAATGAAAATTGAACCTGGAGATAAAATACAGATGGACTCTTATCCTCAGGGAAAGCTTTGGGTCCCATGAATGCTATAATACTCTAGAATGTTTTACTGAGAAAAATAGAAATTATCCTTTCCAGGGAAGTACCACAAGATTCCAGTCTTTCCATTTTATAAAATTATGTATTGAAGGGAGGGAACAAGAAGATATTGATGTGAATTCTTGAAATAACCACTGCATCTAAATTGAAGTGTTTCAAAGAAGCATAAGAGACTGCTCCTCATTGCTCAAGTGCTAGCAAGGGTAGGAAGCCTTGTTTTTGACCACTTGGGAAAGAGATTTATCATAGATGGGGAATGATCCTGGCTTTGAAATTTACAGATATTGAAGACAAATTGCCTCCATCAGATGGAGGAGCAATATTGGTTGGGTTTGGTTTTGTTTTTTGTTTTTTTGGGGTTTTTTTTATGGTTATATGGCTCACGTTTGAATTATAATGGCTGGAAGGATAATGGTTGCTAAAAAACAGAATCTGTTTTGTTTAACTACAGGCTTTTTTGGGGGTTTTTTTTGGCTCTGAAATGATTCGGGCTATTAAATAAAATGCAACCTACAACATCTATTCTAAAGAAAAATTAATGAAATGTGGGAACCAGTGACAGTAAAGAGGAAGAGAATTAGCTATTCTTTTTACTTCAATAAGGATTTGACAACTGGTTACTAAATTTGTTCATGAAATTAGTATTTCTTAGATATAGCTAGAAAGGAGAATGAACAAATACAACATGCATCTAAAATTTTGGAGGCTTATCTAATAACAAACTCGTGTCAGCAGTTCTGAATGATGAAAAATTTTTACAGCTAGCTATTTTAATGTAGCACGACTAATACAGTTAATATTTTCCTGACTATGGAGAAGTTAGAGAAAAAAGCTTTCCTCTATTAATTTGTTGCAATGCTTTGCCAGCAGGAATCTACTTAGTTATGTCTTAATTTGTGGTTTTAATGAATGCTATGAAGTCTGGTTGTTTTTTTTAAATACCGTACTCAGTATTCCAAGAAATAGAGTTACAACATGCATGATATTAAATTTATTAAAAAAAATTGATAATAGGTTGACAAATAGTGTATGATCATAAAGCTATGCTTTAAACAACTGCTCTAAAGAAACTCTAAAGAGTTTTTGGTCTAAAGACTGGATTTCATATACAGATTAAACTTTGGTCCCATGAAAGTTGAGAATAAAATTCGGATTTTCTTCAAAGAGTCATGCAGAATAAAAAAATATTGTTACATTAAAAGAAATAGAAAAAAGAGAATCAATACATTTTGTAAATCTCTAATAATTTTAATGTTATGTAAATATATAATAGCACATCTTTGTAAAAACAGTTTTATAATATATTGATATGTAATTATACATCTGCTGTGGTTTTACAAGACATAAGTTGTTTTATCAATTAATTACTTTTCTTATACCTATTGATTCAGAAAATATTTCTCTTTTACTGTTTTCTTATACTCTCTTTAGGGGGGAGGAATAACAACAAGGTTATATAGTTCTTATCAGATGCACTTACCTCTCTGATTGATGTCACTGAAATCAGTCCATGATAAGAAGCTTCTCAGTATAAGAAAAATAGGCAGCATAAACAAGACTAACCTAGACCAGTCTGTTATTTTCATCTAGTAACGTATACTCCAGAAAAAAGTATTGAGGCACCAGAATTTAGTTGCAGGGAAACTGAAATTATTCTTCTGATTGATGTTTGCTATTTTCTGTTACTCTCTGATGAAAGAAAATATAGTCCCTTACTATACAAAATCTGTAATATTCATTCACAGTGTAAATGTCTCCCAAATGATTATTTAAGCCAAACAAGATTTCATTGTCACCAGGGAGTGGCAAGCAAGAAGGTCTTGGGATTTGCATAATAATTGGTTTGAAACAAGTGATATTCCATACAGTTCTGTGTATACAGAGAGTAATGAATATGGTAGCCACAGTCTGTGAGATCAGTATCGGGACTATAATGAAAGCTGAATATTTTTCAGTCTTTGGAGGTTTTCAAACATCCATACAAGATAATGAGCTAATTTAGATAAGCATTAAACATGAATTTAATCACATTACTGGTAATTATTAGCAGACGCACAATATGCAGGCCTTTTAGTTTCCTTCAAAAGTTGTAATTAACCATAAAAAAGTAAATTGTTTGACCTCATGCACTGCATATAAATGACTCAGCTGAAGACTTTTAGATTTAATAGGATGCTTAGCTTAGAGTCATTTTTCCTTACATATTATTTAGCTGAAAGTAAAAGTGTATTTTTTGCCACATGCTAACTTCTGAGCAAAATCAGACTATACTTCTGAAAATGTTACTCACTGAAATGAACCTGAAAACCCAACCCATTTCCTAAGAGTATACAGCACATGTTTATCTGATACGTGGCCGCATTCCAACACCATCTCCTACGCTGGTGTCCTGGTTTCAGTTGAGATAGAGTTAACTTTCTTTATAGTGGCTGGTATGGGGCTATGTTTTGGATTTGTGCTGAAAACAGTGTTGATAATACAGAGATGTTTTAGTTGTTGCTGCACTAGTCAAGGACTTTTCAGCTTCCCGTGCTCTGCCAGGTGCAGAAGAAGCTGGGAGGGGACACAGCTGGGACAGCTGACCCCAACTGACCAAAGGGCTATTCCATACCATATGGTGTCATGCTCAGTATATAAAGCTGGGGAAGAAGAAGGAAGGGGGGACGTTTGGAGTGATGGTGTTTGTCTTCCCAAGTAACCATTAAGCGTGATGGAGCCCTGCTTTCCTGGAGATGGCTGAACACCTGCCTGCCCATGGGAAGCAGTGAATGAATTCCTTGCTTTGCTTTGCTTGCGTGCGCGGCTTTTGCTTTCCCTATTAAACTGTTTTTATCTCAACCCTCAAGTTTTCTTACTTTTGCTCTTCTGATTCTCTCCCCCATCCCACCGAGAGGGAGTGAGTGAGCAGCTGCGTGGTGCTTAGTGGCTGGCTGGGGCTAAACCACGACAGCTGGTCATGAGTTAGCAGGTAAGCATATACTTCCAGTAACCTCCCCAGCTCCTCTGAAATGTTTAAGGTTAAGCATGTGAGCAAGGGTCTTGTGGATTAGAACAAAAAGTCTGTTCAAGTAAGACTCGGTGTTTTGTTTGGCAAACATTATGCGGACAGGCATAACTGGCCCAAAAGTCTTGAGAGCAAGAAGATTTCCTCCCTGTCTTCCTACACCAGGCAGGAGGCTATGCTCCCCATGCATTTCAGTGACAAAAAATAACGGCTGGAGTATAAAAAGAAGTATATAAAAAATTTTATAAAAGGATTTTGAGATAAAGTTTCCAGTCCTAGAAATGTGTGACCAAATAAACATTTTTAGTTTGCTTGTTTTAAAGGAAAAGTAGCTGTTATACAAAGTCTTAAAGCTGATGTATATAGAGATTAGTCCCTGAAGTTATGATTCTGGAAAGAAAAGCTTAATAATCTAATTTCAAATAATGGAAGTGAACTGTTTTTTGAAAGTTGGCAAATGACTATGACTGTTCAATTTCTCTCCAGCAGTGAGGGAGACTGCTTTCTTATTTAACAGAGTAGTGAGCTCATCTACTTTTTCATTTTTCAATGGACCATTGCTCAAGAACACATCTTCCATGCCTTTACTCGTGTTACTCAGAAGTTACACTTTTTCAGCAATACTGAAAAATGAAGATTTATATGAAGATAGATAAAAAACCTTTTTTCCAATGGATTATCACTGATATAAGATTATTATCTTTTAAGAAGCTTGTTGAAAGCCATTTTTTCACTTCTTCACCAAAAATTGGTGGAGAAGCCATTTTCTATATAATTAATTTTTCAATTAAAAAATGTTCAGCCAGCTCTCTGACCAACTGTGTTATCTTTGCCTGTGATTAAGCTGAAGACTGTCTTTGGGCTCTAGCAGGTCAGCTGTCAACCTAAGCTAGAATGTGCTTTTGCACACAAAAAGTGGGTGAAGGGGAATCAAGCCAAAGCTATGTTTTTTCTTATCTCAGAAGTGGCTAACGAAATGGTCCATGTTTAAGATCTTCCCTCCAGCACACTTAAATCTCATGTGGCCTTTCTATGAAAACTCACTTCCAGCCCCCAAAGCCCACAATATTTGGGACAGGATCAAGCAGAATTCATCAGACAGAAGTGTAGTTAATCAGTTATAGGGATGTAGGTGTCAACTAGAAGACAGAATAATCAACAGGTTTGGGGTACTTCTTCTGTTGTGTAAAATTTTACTGCTTCTTGCAACTGTTTCTCCTTCTTGTCTTTCACCTGACTTTGTTCTTCAGCACTCTTTAAAATGTTTTGTTCTCCTCCCTCCTCTCTCTTCCTCTGATGTAGTCACCCTTTCTTCTTGTGTTGCTTTTCCAGCTGAGTAATCCTTGCTTAATAGAGCATTCCTGAAATATTGTGGAGCCATGATGGCTCCTGCAATTGCATTCTTCAGTTTATTTACGTTATACGTCTTTCTCTTGTGCTGTGTTTATATAAGCAGTTACCAGAGTGGAGCACGCTATCTATAGACTAATTAGAATTTAACATAATAAACACAACTATTAATCATGACTTTCATTATTTTTTTCTCTAATAAACACTTGATATAATCTAGGACAATGACAAGAGAATGATCATTAATAACAAACACTTAGTATTTACTAATTAATTAAAGCTGCTCATTAATTTATTTGAAGGATAAAGATTAAAGGAACATGCCATTCACATAATTTACTGTAAATGAAGAACAACAATATCTTCCCTTGGAATTAAGATTTCCATGAAACTTTGTGGAGTGCATTAAGGACCTTGTGAGTGGAAAGCTACACCTGTTTAATAAATAAAGTTCTTTGTTTAATTCTCAGTCAGCACTCACAAGCTGTATGGTGTATGTGTGAAATTACATTAGGTAAGTAAGAAAAAGTATTCTGTTTTGCATGCTCTGACTGCATGGAAAGAATATCTCTTGCTATGCTTTTTGTGCTCTGTCTACAGCAAATGGAGATGTGACCTTATCCCTGTGTCTCATGTTGATGTCTCTTGGTTCTGTTGTGTTTAGCTAATATATTACAAAAATAGGAAATATCAACTTCTTGCAAGAATATAAAATTTGACTGAGAAAGGGAATTTAACTTTTTTTGTTGTTGCCTCAGGCATGTCTCAAATTAAGTTACACCCATCTCTATGAAACTGATTTTTCCAACTTATCTACTGGAGTTACGTTACACAACTAGAAATGTCTTCTTTTGCTTATGCCTTTCACAGTCTGTTTTTATAATATTCTAATTGCACTTAGATGTACTCCTGTTTTTTCACTATGTCAAATCTGAGTATGAAAATTTTCTAGCTCTTAAGCGCTCAGTTTTGGTTAACAAACATATGATTTTTGCCTTATCTCTTTTAGAGTCTTCATCAAGAGCCTAAAGCATTTTATCTCATGTGTTGATGAGCAAAATTTCCCCCTAATTTTGCTGTTTAGTAATAATACTGGGAAAGTGTGAAATGGAATCAGAACACGTGGTGATAACTCAAGAAAGAGAAAGGCTATTAGAAAAACTATGTATAGTATGAAGCCTGTAGTCTTTCCTGTTTTTAACAGTGATCATCTTTCACGGTGTTGAAGGGCTGCTTGTCACTGTTGGGGTGCTGAGGAGGCTGTGCAAATACACAGCCACTTCCCAGCAATGTGGTGGAAAATGTACCCAATACAGAGCAATACCAACTTGGCCACTTCGGCTCCGCTGCCCACTATGTGGAAATCCATGTCTGGGCTGTTGAATCATGAAAATGACTTTACTTGAGGTGTGTTGAATGTACTGATGCACTGGATGACTTCTGTGTAGTTTGTTAAAGGGAATATTCTTTAGCAAACTTCAGGAATATTGTCCCAAACTATGAAAACAGTTTTTGAAACCAAAGTAATCAAAACGTAAATTTAATGGATGTCAGCTGGAGAAATACCTGGTTTTGTTTCTGTTTCTTTTTGTCATAATTTTCATGCCTACTGTGTCCCGTGTTTCCAAATTTCCAGAGCAAAGAGTGTGACCTCTGTAAAACGCATTCTGAAACTCGTTTATATTTGGTCTCTCTGAACTCAAAATTATCTTTTCAAGTTGTAAAATTTGAGTGTGGACTCATTCAAGTAGTGAAATATGTGGTAAAACTTTAAAAATTGCATTCCAAAAGCATTTTTTTAAAGTCCTTCACGGTGGGACTAGATCATTCTCCTAGATCATGGCAGAAGAAGCAGTGCCCTTTCAACAGTATTTGAGATCTGTTGTAGAAATTACTTATTCAATTGTATGGCTTATAACTGGCATTTTGAAGTTTTGTTTTTATAAGTGTAAGGGGACAGGTATTCAGTGTTAATCCGTGACAGAGCTATGTTAATTTATATGACATGATGATCCAAAATGCTTGAGGCAGCTTTTTTTTTTGCCTTTTTTTTTTTTCTCCATAGGAACGGTACTATGGAAATAATAGTAATTTTTCTTGTCTCAGTGAATCAGCATGTGCTGTAAAAGGTAGAAGAAATATTCCTACACCATGCTTGACATCCTCCTCCTCCTTATCTTTGCATCATCAGATTACAAAAAAAAAAAATCCAGAGTCATTTTGACCCATGTAGCTCCTTCAGTCAGTAAAACTTAAAAAAAAAAAAAAATCTTACTGAATGAGTAAAAAAATGGTCTGTCTGCATGTCTATGGAAGCAGAGGGTTCCAGTGGGATCTTGTTCATTCTGTGAGTTTTTGCGACCTCTGGATGAGCAGAAAGCTGCACATGAATATGTAGGCAAGCACCAGCAAGGCAGATGTTACACTTACTGACCTTCACTCACCGAAACTGATAATCAGTTTGGCTGTCATTCATTGTCCTTTTGAGGCTTTCTCACAGCAAATGAATGCCAAGGAGACATATTTGATCCTGCAGGTCCTGCCAGAAATTAGGTTTGGACTTAGATATTTTGGAATGAATCCGAGTCGAGTTTGACAACAAAGGGAAGGCTGCTGCAGTAACACGTGCAGATGATACACTTCACAATCTGTTTGTATGCTCCAGAGCCGGGAGACGTCGGGGCCCTTTCCTGCCTTTCATTCAGCTCTGGGTATGAAGGCAAAATATGCAATAATGTCAAAACATATAGTCCATTTATGCAGATAAACTGGCCACTGAAGTTGCAGCTATGTAACCTAATGAATGGGGTATCAGTGCTTCAGTTAATACAGGTAAATCATTAATGACCAGCAGCAGAAATCTTCTAATTTGGAAATTAGAATAGCATGAGAATACACATATTAATTAGTAAGATAAACATTTTCTCACACAGCTAATAATATCTTATATACTTTAATCACCAACTAGCTAAACTATGTTTGATAAAAAGCAAATTTTCTCTATTTCTTAATCAAATTTTTTTCCTAACATTTCATTAATGGTTTTCAGAGGTGCTGCAATGGTACATGAGGATGAACAGCACTGCACCTGCATGTACTGGATAGAAGGAATGTGGCAACAGAAGCATAATAATGTTCAAGGACCAGAACATATGAGGGTTTGTAAGACTTCAGAAGCTGCAGTGGGATTCTAATGGAAGGTATGTTCCTAAAGAAGTAAACACTGGAGCCAACAAAAAAGGGTACAAATACTGATGAAAAAGTTGCAATCAATATTATTTGGAAAGATGTGACGTTGCATATGACAAGGAAACACATCCTTTGTCCCTTTCCTGAATAAAGGGGAGGTAGCTACTCCTTAATTATTGCCTCTTTCCATCAACCAACTATAGTTTTCCAGCTTTTGGGTCAGCCAGTCACCTTAGCAGCATATAAAGCAGGAGAAATAATGTGAAGCCCAGTTTACTGGTAGCCTGGTTTCTATAACCCTTCAGCCTCCCTCCCATGCTGCCTGCTCCATCCTGTTTATTTCTTTGATGCTTGCCATCTTCTAGATTTTAATCAAATTTGTAAGAGTACAGAAAGTGGTAATGACAAACTCTATGGTGTTTTACAAATACAGGATAGAAACATAAGGTTAATACCACAGCAAAGCAAGAATCCGCCATGAATGCTGCAACATTCACAAGCACATTTGGTCGCTGGGTGTGTAATGTAACACCTATTTTGTACACACTGTATGAAATTCGGATCTTGGTGTTTCCTATTCATTTTAGTACAGCAAATATTTCACACAACTATATGCTTACATTCCAAGTACAAATTGCATCTTAGTATTTCTTTTTGTCTGTTGCAGTAGAATTTATTACAGTGATACTGAGATATAAAACTGCCTCAGTAGACCTCTTTTATTCTCCCTTTTTTATAGAAATCTGTTAATTTCAAATTATTTCTTCTGTTTCTGTTTTGCTATACTTATCCTTAAGTATATTGATAACCATAGCACGCTACCTTCAATATCTGCTTTCTGAGAAGCCATTCATCAGCCTGCCTCTGTTTCCAGTGCAAAGACCTTTCCTATGCCTTTTGTTGCTGTTGGTACTTTTTCCTGAAGCAGCTTGGATTTAGGTGGAGTTATAGTTAACGCTTTTCTATAAAAAGATGCTGGGACGGCAACAACCAGGATCTTTGGAGTTCAAAAATGAGGGAGCAGTGACCTTGAGGCTCGTGTAGGCAGATGCTGCATTCTGGTACTGCTCCTGGATTGAGCTCTCCCATGACTGCTCTAAACTTCTCCAGCGCTTGGTGTCACGTAGGCCTGTGCCTCACAGCCATCCAGAAACTCGGCAAAGCGAAACATGCTGAGCGTAACTTGAAAGTGGAGTGAAGAGCCGTATGCACACAAAAAAAGAGAGAAACTTAATTAGTGGTGTACAACAACAAAGATAATGTTGGTATGTACTGGAATTTAGACTACAGGGCTGTAATTGCAGCTTGCAGCTGAGGACCATACAGAACAGCTCAGCAGGAAAGTCTGCTTGGCCCTTTTTCAGTCTGCAGTTTTGTATGTGCTGATCTATTCTTCCAGCATAACTGTACTTGGCCAGGAGGGCTTTAATGTGCTTTGCAAGCAGTTACTCCCCTATCAGGACTGTATTGGACAGCAGGTTTGGCAAAGAAAGCCTGGGCAAGCAAACTTCCTCCCTCTGCCCCCGTATTTGCTCAGAGGAGAGTAATTGTAAACAGTGATATTACCTCAAGAACGTTAGAGCGATCCCTTGATTATTTTGGCTTTCAATTGCCTTTCCATTACCAGCAGTGGACCAGTAAAATACAGGATTGAGGAAAAGATGCACAATCCTCTTTGTAAAATGCTGCAGTGCATTTCTAAGTTACTAGATGTCCTTTATCACTGTGCTGACCAGTTGACATATCAGTGTTACAAAGTCTTCGGGGTGTTGTTTGCCTTGCCATGTGAGTTTTACACCTCAGAGCAGAGCCACGGTTGGCAGTGACCTGGGCTGTTAAGAGTGCAGCACGCAATTTTGATATCGTAGTTTGAGTTTGGGAGCACTCTCCAGTCATGTGAGTTTCAGCACCATTTGCTAACCCAGGCTATTTCTTATTCCAGAGCTTTTAGCCTCTGTTTCCATGTCACTGCTGAGTGCAGACGTGATCCGTGCTGGTTAAAAAGGTATTCAGAAAGATGAAAGGAAATAGCTTTTAGACAAGGATGAAATAGTATCTCACTTATTTGTATCCATGAATATGTTTTTGACTTTGAGATTTTATACAAGGATTTTTTTTTTTTAAAGAAAACTCGCTGAAGATTTTTAAGGTTTGTGAAAATGAACCTTAAGAGCATTATTAATAATAAATATATTTACATTATAAATACACTATGCATAATATCATATGGGTGTAACCAAGTCAATTTTCTTTTTAACCTAGCAATCCCATTTAAGAAGTTCAATTTCCCCCATTCTCTTTTCTCTTTTTCCAGCTGTGTGTTCTGACTAGAAAAACCTGCTGTCTTCATGGCAACTAAAATCTTACCAGCAGCACAAAAACAGCCCAGAGTGATATGCAGCCACTGAACCCTCCGAATCCTGCCTGGCCCGAGACCTTAATCTTGGCTTCAGAATGAACACTTTTAAATACGGAAGACAATTCAATCTCTGAAAAATAGTGATCCTAGGGCTTTCTGCAACACAGGCTTTCAGTTCTGAAGCAAAAAGGAAAAACCAGGAAAACACTTCTGACTGTGTGCCACTGAAAATTAGAAACCAGGTAGGGGTGATACCAGGAGAGTCTAAGATTGCAGTTTAGAGAATTCAAGAAAAAGGCCAATGTTACTTTTCCAGGCTCTTTGGCTCAGAAAAAAAAAAAAAAAATCCCTCAGTGTTTGTTTATTCTCCATACATTATACTTTTCAGAGTGACATTTACTGGTGGTCACAAATGTGTGCAGGAGGTTTTTTTGTTTTGTTTATTTTGTCTGGGAAAAAGCATTAGTGGGGTTGTACTTTACACTAGAAATGTTATTGTTGGGCTTACACATGCAATTAAAAAAAGAAATCAGTTAAGAATTGTTTATTGCTTCCAGTATTAAATATAACAATATGGAGCAAGTAAGGTAGTAAGGTATAAAGTGGCATAATAGTATCTATCAGCCAATTCCAGTTTATTTGTTGAACCAAGCATCATCAGTGGCTGTGAATGGATCCGATTCCGCTGGTGTCAATGCTGTCATGCTTAGTCCTGTGAGCTTGAGAGCAGTTGATTATGGCTGAGAAAAATGCTAAATAATAGGACTTGAAACACTGTTCAACAATTGCCAAAGCACTGGTACTGAACATTTGGTTTACTCTGGAGAGGGGTACTTTGTGTTCAAGCAGAGATGGCAGAGAAACCTCGACCATCCTCAAAACGGAATGTGCAGGACTGTTTCTGTATGAGGTAGGCTGAGTCTGGGAGTTACGTAGCTAATTCTGTGGTGATGTATGATGTGCTATTTCCAAATTCATGCTTCTGAGTCTGCATTGACCTATGTGTTTTTAATATACTCAGGTCTCCTCCAATCTGGGTACCTGCTCTATTTGTGTTCCCCCATTGCACAGACTTTATATATCTTCAGGTATGCCAAAAGCGGTATGAATATAGTTAAGCAGAGGAACTCTCAGGTCCTCTGCTGAAGAATTATTATTAAATAGATGGTGTGTTTATTTTAATTATTATTAGATGGACACAGAAATCACTCTCTGATAAACACGTGGCATTAATGCAGTGGTGCCGTATAGGCCATTGGTAGATCAAAAGCCATTGTCATGCTGGGGCCTTAGTAAGTGATGGGAAGGAGGAATTGATTCACTCAAGCCGCCCGAGACAGCGTCTCAGAAGTGCAAGTCATTCGTTCTGCCTAAGCAGAAGGTGATCCTGGCCTTGGGACTGTCGCTGCTTGTTTGGTTTTCTCGTGGCCTGGCTGTTCCCTTGGGGGAGAACAGTGCACAGAAGGAATTCAGAGTCTGCAGTTTTTGTGTCGGGTACTGTGCAGACGATGTAAACAACTGCATTGCAGTCGAAAGGGATCATATGGGAGGGAACTGCACCCTGGAGTGCCTCTTTCTCTCTTTACCAGGCTAGAGAACATCAGCGGGATGTACATTTTCCTTTGTTATCGATGGTATACTCTTTATACGTAAACTAATTTTAATGTACTGAAATAAGGTATTGGGTTTTTCATTGCCATCATGGGTGGTGAGGAAGCAAAGGACTCTAAGAGGGGAGGGAATCTGGAAAGGATATCACTTTGAAAGGAAGGAGGAAGGCTGCAGAAGGACATGTAAACAGCAGTGGGATAATTTGAGTTACAGAATACTTCACCTGGTGTTACTACCGAAAAATATCAGTACACCAGGAATGGTAATTTGGTACATTGGTATGGGAAGCAATGTCTTTTCTTTCAGCACAAAGTGTGTTCTGGACTCAGCAGAAACACACGGGAAGGTGAAAAAGGTCTTATTTCCTGGCAGCTTTGGCATCTCAGAAAATAGTGTCAAGGGCAACACAGGATCGTAGTCACCACAACAGACCAATACCATAACAACCTAGGAAAAGGCTAATCTTGGTACCTGTAATGGAGCCTGCTAAAAAAGACAGCACTGCTTAAAAAGAAGATTGGAGTCATGTGAACTCAAAGGGACCAATTATTTTTTCAGCTGTGCTGGTCTCTCAGCCTAAAGGCACCTGCTGAACTATTCCTACTCTCATTTCAATCCAGAAAATTCACAGGTGGTTCATGTTAGATTATGGGGACCTTCATAATCATCATTTTGATGTTACTACTTCTCCGCGCACTGTATTTCAGTGCTTTGATCAGGGGACTGGTTTTCCTTATAGTCACAGATGGTTGCTGTTTGACAGGCTGACAGGCAGACAAAGTAAATAGGCATGAAAATAAAATATTCTTTTGTTTTGGTGAGTCAGGCCAATGTCATGCGGGTAGACACTGCTCTGTAATGCTTCTAGCTGCATTAGGATGGGGAGAGGGTATGGTGTATAACGGTACACAGGAATCTTACATCTTTCTCTCCTGGACTGTCCTGTTGAGGATTTGATCAGCAAATCTGAGCTTACAATGAAATTTCACTGTTACTTTTTCGATTAAGGTGGTAAGCGTTGCCATTACATAGCACTGTGAAATTTCAAGGGGTTAGCCTAGAAAAATCCCATCTGGCAAAGATGTGCCTGATCCTGCATATCAATGGGAGTTTTGAGCAGAGATCAATAGGAGGATGAAATGCTACATAATTATTGTGTGTCTGTGCCTGTATCTACTTGCCTGCATTCACAATGCAAAAGGAGTTTTGCAAAAAAACCCTCACAAACTCGGCATCACCAAAGACACGGATCCTAATATAACAATAAACTACTTACCTAGGCAGTATAAATTTTTTTATAACAAATTTCTTCATTATGAAAAGAGAAATCTAATAAATCAATAGTGATTTTGAAATTGATTAAATACTTTGGATTAAGGACTGTTCCATGACATTTGTGGCAACTCTTGAAGAAAAGTGACATCTGGTCGGTGAACTCTCCTGGGGTAACTTTGTGCGATTGGAAATCTGGTTTTCCGTAAAGAAATTGTTACTGACCTATTGATGCGATATGACATTGCTTCCTTTTTGGCAGGTTAGTCAGTAACAGGGAAAGTTAGTCCCACCAGCCCTTAGACTGAGCTTTTGCCAGGTAAACAAGGAAAAGAATCAAACAGGGAGCTGGCTGACTGGCCCCAGAAAAGGATGACAGCATGACGAATTTCTCTTTCTCATTGTGTATCAAATAAAGTGAGCCTAAAGCTATGGTTTTTGTCATTACCTTTATTTTAATTGAAAATAATGAAGCTAGCAAGAAAACAGATTTTGTTTTATTGATACATTACCTAGCTAAAGAGCAGCACTTTATATTCAGTACTTGAAATAAATGATTTGGTTAATGTAAATAGTTGAAAAGAAGCTCCTTTACCAGGGAACTTTTGTATACAGTTCTCTCTTTTCTGTTTCCTGAATGGTTTGCTGGACCAGGTTTAGCTGGTCAATGAAGCTAAATAGCAGTTTGTCAAGTACTTCTGTTGCAAAGGGGAATCAAGTCTGTTATTCCTAAGGGCACTGAAAAAAAAAGAAAAGGTGTTAATTTTTATTTAGGATTTAATCCTTTTTGGAGCCTAGTGGTGCATAAATACCGACGGCTCTCGGGCCATAGTTCCAGACTAGGACCTTTGCGTGAGCTCTCACTGCGACGCCTGCATCTCCCTGCGTTTATTTCATCATTAATGGAGTAAAACACACTCTGCGGGCGGGGTCAGGCGCTCGACTTCTGCCCGATAAACCCCGCGGCGACTTAGAAGCCCGGGCCCTGAAATTCTCAGGCAAGGCTGCTGAGCAGCTGGGAAACGTGGCAAGAGAGGGCGGCAGCAGGGTTCGCGGGGGACTGATCGCCCCTTAGCCGCTGGTGGCGACTGCCCCTGTGCGGCCGAGCTCCGCCGGGGACACGGGGGCGACGCGGGGGGACCCGGCCGGGGCTGCGGCGGGTCAGGCACGGCTTGGGTGGCAGCGGGCTTCAGCAGCAGCCCGGGACCGCCAGCCGTGGCCCCTGGCCGGCAGGGCCGAGCGCCGCGGGGTAGCCGCTGGCCCCCGTAGGGGCAAAGGAGCCGGCAGAAAGCAGCGTGCTCCAAGTTGCTCAGCTTAATCCTGAGAGCTCTCGGGGTGGGGCGGGCATCCAGACGTTTCCATAAATGGGGTCGCTTATAGAGAAGGAACCCTAGAGCGGCCTTCGAATCTGCCGCCCGTTTTGGAAATGTTTGTCTCTAGGTTTTGACTCGGTTTGGTAATTTGGATTTGCTGATCCTGCTTTCCAGAGGCAGCTTGCAATAATGGTGGCTTCTCCAGCTACTGGAAACAATGGGTTTCTTTTTAAGGAAAAGATTTTAAACCATTCCGTTTCCATCTCCTAAAACCGGTAGATATCGTAATTTTTAAATTGAATTTGCTTTGCCTGATAGGCATAAAATTCCAACAGACTATACTTCATTAAGAAAAAGACTAGGTAGAAATTGCAAACCACTGTTTTCAAGTAGTTTGCTAATGTCAGTGCAACCTGGAAATTAACACCGTAAATTTGTATCGATAAGTTACCCTCAGTGGGGTAAATGCATACCTCTGGGTTAGTAAAATTATGTGTCTGTCAGTGGAAACAACCATAAATACAGAGAGAAAAAAAGTGTTTTCACAGAAGAAATTGCTTGGTGGTTGTTTGCAAATGCTTTGCCAGATTGAGATAAATTAAGGTCAGGGAAGGCTGTATCTTAAAAAAAAGGGGCAAGAAAAGAACACAGAAGTTCTCATGAAGAAATAACCAGCAATTATGTTCTAAAAGCATATAAAAATACATATGAAATGCATATATTGAGACTTATGGATTATTTCCTAGATTTTTGAAGTAGATGCTAACGCTCAAATTATTCTCGATCTCAAGTATTAAAAAAAGTTAGAGACATCTCTGTGCAGTAATGAGTATCTGAAAAAAGGATTGACCATGACTAAGTCAATCTGCATTGGAAACATTTTTCTTTTTATTCGTACCTGTGTTCGATTCTGCTATTCTTTCCATCAAGTTCTGTTGCTTCTCCCAGGATCTGCAAGAGGCTGATTTTTCTCATTTTTCCAGCCCTATGTTATGAACCAAAAGATATATTAGAAAATAGTTGAAAATGTTAATGGTTTTATTATTGAATCATGCTACAAAATATGAGGCTTGAGGCTTTTCTGTGAGGTATGTGAAGGTGGAAACAGATACACAATCGTTCATGTAGGCTCAGGCTTTGTTTCTGAGTAAACCCAAAGCCTTAATTGTTTGCCACAGCGTAGCTGTCGTCTTTCCCTTATGTCGATGACAGTCCCTCAGTCTGGCTTCTGAAGAATCCCTACAGGCCCTCTACACTGCAAATCTCACTTAGGTCTGTGACATAAACTTGCTGATAGAAATATTAGTTGGATGTGTCCCATGGTATTGGTTTTTTACTGTTTTCAGCACCAGAACTACTTCACTTAATTTTCTCTCCCTCACCTTCCATAAAAATTATATCCTGCTTTTTGTAAAATTAAAATAAACCCAAATGATGAAAGCACTCTTATTATTTCAGTTTAAACGTTATGACTAAGCTGTTAACTTTGGTTACTACTGGCAAGAGTAACATCATCTATCTACAGTTCCACTGTATTGAATTAATAGATGTTTTTTATTCACCTTAACTGATTTTTTCACTTTTCTCCATGTGTCTGTCACTTCAGGAAAATTCATGAGTCAACATTGTCCCTCATTTTAGAGAACTGAAAATGAGAAAAGTCATTCAGCGTGTTCATCTTGTGTCTTTGCATCAAATCAATCTTGAAATAATTTCTTTCCCATGAGCCTTTCAGATACACAGATCTCATTTATGCAGCTTCTGTGCAACTTTCTGCACAGCTTTCATTTGATTTGCTTATCCATGTGCTTCTGCATGCTCACGTTGGGTCCTGGGCTTAATAGGATGCATGGCAAGTCTTTGTGATGTTTCAGATACTCTCAGTAAATCAGATCATTAAAATACAGCTTAACCTAGTGGATCACCCTGGAGTGTAAAAAATATCCTTCTCCATATTAAAATGAACAAAACTGTTTTCTTTAGCAACTTCCACAGCACTGGAAAATAATAATTAAATTGTATGTGGAAAAGCAGTTATGAAACACTATGTTTGACTTATTATTCCCTAAAGCTCACAGTTTTGACTCCTCTGTCCACATCTTCATTTGGGATTTCATTTGAAGGAGGGGCCATCTTTTGGTATGTGGTTTGCACAGTGTCCTGATGCATGGCTGGGGGCTCCTTGTTGCTATTGTTGCACGAATAGGCTTGGTGTGTAATCAGAAACATCATTAAAAAATGATTTATTATGCAGTACTCCAGTCTAATCAGGTTTACATATGCTAAGACCTTGGTCATGGATCTAAATGCATTAAAGAATGAAACAGAAATTTGTGTGCTTGATAAAGCACATTTGAATATATTTATTTTGTCTAACAGGTGAAATCATCTCATAATTCATTTGAGCCTAGACGGCAATGGCTGAAGCATCTCTCCGGGCCAGAGGCACTGCAGAACCATGCCAGCCCCAGGTCTGGAGCCCCCCAGCACCTCCCATACCCTGTGGGAAGCTCTCTGTTAAGACACACAACCCACTTGCTCGTGTGGCTGGTGAGCTCCCTTGCCAGCTAGAGAAGACATAGGTATTGCCTTTCCAGAACAAAGGCAATGCACTAATTTCTAATTTCTGCTGGAAAGAGAGGCTGCTCTTTACCTGCCTTACCCCAGCAGGGCAGGCTGCTCCCTCCCTGTGCGGTGGGGTGGGGAAGGCTTGCTCCCGATTGCCGAGGACGTGGCTGAGTCTGCACTCAGATGCCAGAGCTCACAGGGGCATGTTTTAGGGTCCTGATTTCTCACTGTCTGGACCAAGGTCTAGTTTCCCATTCAGCCTGTGCGTGTTTTTTATTGGCTTATCTCTTTATTTCATTTTGTAGGAATCAGGGTATACATAGAGTGACTGGTGCCAAACTGGCTGTTGCCCTGGCAGGGCACTGGGATGTAGCAGGGGCAGGTCTCCAAACCTGTGAATTAAGAAGTTCTCCCAGGCCAAATTAAATGGCAGGGAGACTTGATCTGAGGAGGACTGACTGGAAAGACAGAGGTAAGAAAGCGTTCTGCTAACTCTTCACCATGTCAGAGATATTACATTGTTAATTCTAGGAAAAAATGCCATCACGGAGGATTGGGACACTGCTAAATGTGCATTTCAAGCACAAAATGAATGAATCCTTCCAAAGACCTTAAAGATTCTTTATAAATTAACACCAGCACTAGGTATTTCTTAATTGAGCTATTAGTTTTCAGTAGGCTGAAAACCAATTGAGTTGCCTATTCTACTGTCATTTGCCATATGATGCAGTTCATGTTTGACCTTGCTCTGTTGCTGTGTTTGGTTGATCACTGGTCAAGACTTTAATCCCCTAATAGCAAACTGAAGTCATATCAGCACTCAAATGCTGCTGTGATCTGTTGCTACTTTATCAATGTGAACAATGTCTTGCTCCCTGACCCTTAGGCCAGCCTGTGAAGATGTACTACATGGAAGTACATGTACCGCCTACATGAGGTTCGTGCAGAATAGCAAGCACTAGACACTACCCTTGAGATTACTAGCAGAGCAAATAGAAGTGTCCACGTGAAAGAACAAGGACTGGAGCTGCTGCTTCACAGGGTCTGGGATTAGTACTTCTGGTTTAAAGATAATCACGTATCCTATATACATTAAATGATTGGGCCAACCCAGTAATGGAGAGGAATTTTAGCGCAGAAAGAAAGAGCAGCTTAAAAAAAATAAAAAGACAAACAGAAAAAAATGATTGCTCACAGTTTTATTAAGCCTCAAACAAATAAATGTAAACATAAGCATGAAAAATTAAGGTAAAACATAAGATAAAACAGAAAGATAGAGAGTCTGTACTTTGTCTATCACTGTGACTTCCTCCAGCTCCACCAGCCCAACTCTAAACCAACATCAGGCCTCAAAAGGATTCATGAATCTAGGATTTGAAGTGCTGCTTTCTCTAAAAGCTGAAGAAAATATAAAATCAGAATAGAAGTCAGAGGCTTAAACAGTAAATTCATTAGGAGGGAGACAGGAAAAAACCAAACCTGAAAACTGGCTCTAGACAAATATTTGATTTTTTTTTTTTAATTACGTATCAGAAAATACACTATCAGTTTTCAAAAATATGGAAATGGTGTGGAAACCTCATTGGCAATACCTTTGTCAAAGAAGTGAAGGTCAGGTTTGAAATATTTTCCATCTATTGATTTAATGCCAAAGGTAGTTTTTCTGGACCTCAGACTTTGCATACCAGTACAGAATACGATAGGAAGGCTCACCAGATTCCCTTCAGAAAGGATATTTTGAGGAAGAATTTCATGGTGCAATCCAATTAGCCTTTTTGTAGCTGCAAAACTCTTCACAAAAATAGCTCACTGAGTTCATGTGCATTGAGCAGTTCAAGTGAAAAGCCATCAGTGGAACTGAATTAAAACCATAAAGCCAAGGTCTGTCCTGGTATAAATCATGTGCATTGCTATAATAAAACAACATGTAACAGAAGCAATTCTTCACACCACTGAGTTTTTGGCATGGGAGCTGGTCCCAGAATCCAAATCTTACTGCTTCAGTTTCCATATTTCTTAATGCATAGGAAAACCTAAACTACAATATGCTGTAATAATTTTGTGACATTTGAGAATAGAATATATGTGACCCAGGATCTAAAAAAACCTAAAATAAGTTGGGATTTATCTTATTTTTCTTTTTTAATGGTCTTGGTCATGGTAGTAAATGTCGTTTTCTTATCTCTAAAATGTAGTGGAGGTATTGTACCATGTCCTGATTTTACCAGTTGAGGCCTCTTTCTTTTTTCATAGTCATAAAATATATGTCAAGCACTATGAGCAACTCCTTTATGCCTTGCTTGCAGTGCTGCAATTAGGATCATACTGTGTCATATTCGAAGCTCAGTGACTGTTAAATGTGCTACGCCTGCATCACACTAACTACTATATCAGTCATTTTAGATGACCCCCTTGAAAATTGCTGCCAAAAGTTTATATGTCAGAAATCACTTTCAAAATGCTTATGAAGTGAAGAATTTTCACAGCTCTTTACCTACTCAAATACTAAAAACTGTCAGTCAATGAAATCAGGCTCGACAGTTTATATTCCAAGACTCACTGTTCAAAGATTTGCTTGAGAAATTATTCCTATCATCTGTCAGCAATTGGGTTCTCTGTTTAGTTGGTTGCTCACTTTTATATTGTAATAACCACTGGAAGTTGCTACAAAAGATCTGCCAGAACCCTTGGTATTATTTTTAAATGGGATGAATCAGGGACATGTACATCAGCACTACAGTACGTGAACGTTGCCTGTCGTGTGAGCTGGAAATTCAGTCCTCTTGCCCAGGTGTGCGGCTGTTTTCATTCAGAGCTCTGTACTGTTTCATCGGCATCTTCAGTCCCAAGTGATAGCAAAAATATGATCCAGGTACTGAACTCAGGAGATTTATTTACAAAGCAGTTAAGTACTGATATTTTTAGAGAAGAGAGTTTAAGAGATTTGTAAGTTTTAAGAATTTGAACTGTAAACTTATCCTATAGGTCCGTTAACAAGGATGAGATTTGATTTATGACTGAAACTCTATTTTATCTTTTTAATTTTCTGGAAAAATACACTAATCTGTTCTGCTGTAGGTGGGACTTTAGTAATATGGCTTAGGTCCAAGCCTAAGCCTACAGAATCTATAGGCTAGATTTCAGTGTTTGTTTATTTGATAATAGCTGTATAGCCATCAATATAGTGCTAAGAGTCAATATCTACAATGAACTGCTATTAATTAAAAGTGAGTCACTCTTTTATTCATAAGTTCAAGGCTGGATCAACATCCTGTTATAATGAATGGCAAAAGTGCAATAGGACTTTGTGTGCCCTGTTGCCAACCTGTACTAAACCTTTCCACTTCCTCGCTTTGTAACACAATCTCGGTTTCACTGAGGTGTTTCCTCAGTGCCGTTGGTCCTTTTGCTCAGCCTGAGCAGGTAGGGGGTCTGGGTACTGGGAATCCAGAAAGCAAGCTTGTTGGTGCCGAAGGCTATCAACAGGACCTATCCGACAGACCTGCTCAGAGCATAATAAATGTATGTCTCTATGACTGGGTTCTTCACAAAGCAAAGTCATAGAAAAAATCTACTGCAGCCATCTGTCTTTTACATAGTAAAAGACAGGTTCAGTGCTCTCATTCTCAAAGGATTTAATTTCTTTTTTTGGCTTTCCAGGAGATGACCCAAGCTCTAGGCCAAGGGCAAGACTTTGCGTCCTGTCCTAGGAGAAGGGAAATTCAAACAGAAAAGGGGGAGATCTGTGTTCTTGTCCTTTGATTGCTGCTGCCTTTTACATTAAACTGTCACTAGATAAAATAATGATGGGACCAGGACACGACTGCAACCTAGCCACTATGTGTTAAACCACGGAGATTTTTATAGCTCTTGTAAGGGTGCTACCTAATTTTCCTGCTGGGCCAACTGTCACTGAAATAGAACTAAAAGAGGTTTCTTCCTCGTTTAAAGCTGTCTTTTTCTCCTGTGAAACAGGCTCTGTAGCCCCAGGAGGAGTAGTCAGTCACCAGGTCATTCAGCGCAGTGTTGCCTTGCCTCCTGCAGGAAGGAGATGCATCTTCCAGAGATCTGTCCCTGCCAAATGCCCAGTAGCAATCAAGTCTTTGCATGCAAAGGATAAGCTGTATCACAGAGCTTCCTCTTAATATGATATGTCTATATGGCAGTTATAAGCATGTGTATGTTTCTAAATATATGTAAGTGTATAAATATTTCTGGCTATAGCAATATAGGTATAAAAAAAGCACCCTAGCTGATGTTAAATGAATGCATAAACCATGCATAGGTGTGTCGGTGGGAACATCTTCACTGAAGTTCATGGGTATTCAACCAGGGTCTCCCCAGAAAAAGAGATTTTGAGATTTTCTGCTGGGTACAGAGAGTTCTGGGAATCAGATTGCTCTTGGATGGGAGGAGAGACAAAACCATTTCTAACAGTCTGCTCTTGTTTTTCTGTAGTCTGGTGAGGCGACTTTTTACTGTCTGGCCTAGCCATTTTAAACACCAAGCCTTTGGATGGTATTTCTTTAACTTCGGCCTTGTTTCCCTGGTGTTGTGGTTTAGCTTCAATCAGCAACTAAGCACCATCCAGCTGCTCGCTCACCCTCCCCCGCCCAGGTGGGATGGGGGAGAGAATCAGAAGAGCAAAAGAAAGAAAACTCGTGGGTTAAGATAAGACCAGTTTAATAATTGGGGAAAAAAAATGTAATGAAAAGGAAAACAACAAGAGAGCGAGAGAAGAACAAAACCCAGGGGAAAAAAACCAGTGATACAACCTCTCACCACCTGCCGACCGACGTCCAGCCAGTTCCCGAGCAGCGATCGCTGCCCCCCGGCCAACTCCCCCCAGTTTCTATACTGGGCATGACATCATATGGTATGGAACAGCCCTTTGGCCAGTGTGGGTCAGCTGTCCTGGCTGTGCCCCCTCCCAGCTTCTTGTGCGCCCAGCAGAGCATGGGAGGCTGAAAAGTCCTTGACCAGTGTAAACACCACTTAGCAACAGCTAAACCATCAGTGTGTTATCAACATTATACTAAATCCAAAACACAGCACTATACCAGCTAGCAGGAAGAAAATTAACTATCCCAGCCAAAACCAGGACACCTGGTCTGTCACAGCATGTTAACTATCAGAACCACTCTAAAACACAGGCATCCAACATAGGAATTTCTCCAAGAATGGAGCCAGTATATTTTTAATTACATGAGTATATTTTTAATTACATGATATGAAAATCTATTGTATCTAATGTTCAATTTAGACACTCCTTCCTTGGCATCATAAATGTGTGTGACCTTTTATTACAGGCAAGAGAAAGTATGATTTAGTCAGAAACAAATATGTTGCAAGGGAGTGGCTGCTTTCAAACCTCTGTTACCTATATAAAAACAATCTAAAATAGATGGCTGCTAAATTGAGACTCTAAAGGAGATGAGAGTAGGATTTCTCATTGGTCAATAGTGACAATAGTGCTTCGGGTTTGGTCAAATATACTACTGAATCCAATACCTTAGTTTGAGTGTTGTGGTCTTTTTTTTTTTTGCCAAAGAATGCTAGAAACAATCACAGGAGGCCTGCAACCATGGTACTACAAAGCTTTTGAGGTTCCTGACTACCTCTGTTGGAGCTGCCTGTCAAGAAAAAAAAAGCAAGTCAGATTAGAAGGTTGAATCTAAATAAAATTGGACTCCTTAACCACTTGTTATCTACCATTGCTGGAGTGATATATCTGCTTGATAACACAGGAATAATTTTACAATTTTTAGATGCTTTTCAAAGAGTTATGTGCCAAGTGTATAATGGAAATATGTGATACTCCGTGTATCCCCCAACGTATACAAAATGATGATAACTCCAGTGTGAAGACCATCACCAGCCCTAATCTTAAAGCTAAAGCAGACTTGCTTGAGAACATGTCTTACTAGGATGACAAAAGAAGGTCAGTGCTGCTGCTGAGGAATTTTACCATGAGTAGTGTAGACTGTTCTGACAAGTAATTTTTTCTAGATTAAATTGTATAAGGTAAAAAAGCAACCCTTAAATAAGCAGAGCTAATTTAAGAATAGGATCTGTAGTATTATGAAAGGTGGTCCTCCAGGAAGAAAAGTATTATCAAAACAATATTTACTGCATTGCATTTCTGGCTACAGGGCTATTTTTACTTTTGTTCCTTTTTTGATCATACCTCAGTGGGGCTCAGGTCTGGGCGGTCACTGATCCTGGCAGACAATGCAATTCCACTTGTAATTCCTATGGCCATTTGGCATGTGAACCTTATAGTCAGTGAACTTATAGCATGTGAACTTTACAGTCAGTTTAAACTCCCACTGCTGCTTTTGGAGTTTATAACCGGTGACGAAGATGGTGACCAGACAGGTGTCTCAGTTTTGTTTAATGGTGGACCACAATACACTAACAAAGGGTAGCTTGCAACAATCAAAAAATCTACATCCATGATTATTTTACTTGAGTCTGTCCCCACCCTGCCTTGGAACCTAGGAATTTGGGTTTCTTTATAAACTGTAGGAGTGGTCTTTGTCTGAGTGCAATTTCTTAAGAGTAACTGCTTTTGTTCTCTGAAGAAGGATCGACTTTTCAAACCAGTTTGAAATCCTTTGCCTTCCCATTTTCTCTGTGCTTTTCCTCTTTGACAACCTGGTCGGGCGAGTTCAACGAGGGGTCAGCCCTTGTGTTGCCTCTCAAGTGTTGCTAGATGGGTAGTTATCTGAAGGTGTTGCATTCTTTTCTACTCATGGGAACTAGCCCTTTGTTAAGTTAAAGCTCTACATTTGGACTAACATTTAATATATCTAATACTTTTGCATTATTGCAAACCGACTCTTGAACCAATGTGTTTACCTACTGCTATTTGCAAGCACTGGCAAGCCTTGCTATTGTAGTTTAGGTTTTTAACCCCGGATTTGCATTCTGTCCCAAGAGTTTACTGCCTCTCAGCAATGTTAGCAGGAGAAAACGTATATTGTCTTAGCTCAAATACTCTGTCACTGATAGTTTCTCCTGACTCTCTTGTGATAATGGTAAGCTCTGGCAAAGAAGAGTGGGAGGGTGTTAATTTCTACAGCACAGTTTGCTAGAATTTATCTGTTAATCCCAAACCATCAGAAGTCTTGTACAGGATAAAAGAAATATTTCTGTGGTCTGTTTCAGATCTAACAGTCAGGCTGGTCTCCCTATTGAGAGTGCTGTGTTATTCTTTCTTGTTAAGAGCCCTGGATACTATTTAAAAATAAATAAACCAGCTTCCTTCTAAAGTTTGCCAACCTATATTTTATTTAGGATCCTCTTCTTTTGGTCAGATCCTGTAACTGAGGTAACATTCAGGATCTTTGTCCATGGGAAAACACACCCTTTTTCAAAATAGTGAATGAAGATACAAAATATAAACGGATTTCTTTTTGCTTGTAATTACTGACTGAATAACAACTCGTGCAGATGGCTATTGGTAAAAATGAGCACAAGAATAGCATTATCCAGGGAAGAAAGAGATTGTGATTAGGTAAAAGTACATATGGCAGTGATCCTTTAATGGCGTAAGCGTTGCAAGGTACAACTGCAATTGCTCAAGCACACTAATGTCACATACAGTTACAATGGATATGTTTGCCAGCATATAGCTCTGGTAAACTTTAGCATCACAGTAACATAAACTATGACAGGCACCCTCAAATTGCTACGTTCTCCCAGCTTGCTAAGGTCTACCAACCCCTCTGTTGGCCCTGTGAGCCCACGCTCCCACTGTGGGGGCTCCCAGGCTGCCCCAGCTGGGGTGCTGGGGTGGCCTGGAAGAGAAGGGGGGGCACCCGCCTAGAAATCAGTTCTCAGTTGCTGGGGTCTCCAACACTGCTTATCTCTGGTTGGTCCCACCTCTTAGTCATAGAGTTACCCTTTTGTCCCCTCAAATCTCCATGACTGGGGGTCTTCTGTACTCCCTCATTCCTCACAGCCCGATCGTTTGTTGCCTCTGGGGATTTTGCTCCAGAACTGCTACAGCTCCAGCACTGTTAATCTATTTACCTTATGGCTCGATAAATGTTAAATCAGTATTTTGCTAAATAACTTTAAACTAAGTAACAGTTTGGTTATTGCCTGATTACTTCAGTCAGCAATTTGGTTAGTTCCTGTCTTGCCACAAGAAATGTTAAATATATTTGTCTGGGGCTGGCAATTTGGTTGCTGACTCATCTTGGCTCAACATTTCCATTTCCCCTACGACAGCGTCATGATCTTTGGATGCCCTAAGAAGAAAAAAACATGGTGGATTTTTTTTTCTATTTTTCCTCCCCCCTCCCGACCCCCCCCTTCTGCGTTTTTTTGGTTGGTTGGGGTTTTTTTTTCCTTTTTTTCCCATTTTTTCCCCCTGCTTTTTTCTTTTTTCCTTTTTCCTTTTTTTACTCTAGTTATTTTCTTTTTTTATTATTATTACTATTATTCATTTTTCTGCTCCAGAACTTGAAGGATGTTAGATTTCGTCAAAGGAAAAAATGGAATGCTCTAGCCTTGCCAGAGAAAAGTACTTTTTACACTGTCTGCCTCTGCAACAGGCAGAGCAATTCCTGAATTGCTTTTTGGAGCTCCCTTAACATCCAGCCATATCAGCACAGTGCTTGGTCCTCTGTGTGCTTCCTGTGGAAACTAGCTTTTTGCTGGATCTGCTCTCTTTTGTCTTGACTGAGGGATTTTTTTGAGAAGTAAAGAGCAAGCAGTGAAGCAAAGACCTCCTCCCTTTGCATCTTCTCTTCTCTTTCCAGATCACCCACTGATTTTTATTTGCAGGCAAAACCAAGGAAGGCACTCCTTCTTTGTGGCCAAAGGAAACAAGGCTATATTGCTTGCTAAAGTAATTGTGAATTGAAATATTCAGTAGTTGAGAACTGACTGGAATCAAATGCCTTAACACAGAACCACGTTAAGTGATTTATGTGATAGCATTGCTCCAAATACCTCATAAGACGATTTAGTTATGTCCACCACCCCCCCCCGAATGTTAAAAAAAATGTTTAAATTGGTCATAAAACTGAGAAAGTTAGAGTTTTACTAAGTGCTTAGCCAGCTCAGCTATTGCTTGTGATCTTTTCTTCATGCTATAGCTCAAATTTCATTAGAAGCTGCTTTTTCTTCAATTTAAATAATCCTTTAAAATCCTTATAAAAGTGGAAGACACACATGCTTGAACTGTTTTTCTTCTACTAAAGCACACATTGCACAAATGAAACTGACGTTCAGATTATGATTTGCACAGTACTATATAATATAAATGCATCTGAAATTTATAGCACACCACGAACTGTTTAATACTCAGCACTTAAACTGCTGTGTTTCCACAGCAAGCTGTAATAACTGAAGATTTAATATGGAACCCAATATCTGGACAGTTATTAACATTGTTTTCTTAGTATTTTACTGCCTGCTTGTAAACACTAGTTTATTGAAATGTAATAGTATGTACATGGTCGTATAAACTGTGAAAAAGAACAGGTTGTTTTCTTTGCCAGAGGTACTGTAGATGTAAATGAAAAAGTCTAGACCTTGAACTTAAACATCCAATCCTATATACAGAAAAAGTAAATCCCTTCCTACCACACTATTTTGACCTTGTGTAGCTGTTCAGGCTTTTTAACAAACAGCCAGAGGAAGTTGCTGCTCTGGAGATGTGGTTTGTTTGGGTTTGGGTTTTAAACTCTGCTATTCCCTTTAAAGAAGTAGGGTTCCCTCCCTTCCCCCTTTATAGTCTGTAAAAAGGAGGAAGGACACTTCAATGTATAGTGTTATTTTTACCACCAGGTCTTGTGCCAACAGAAATGTAGGGTTTAGTTCTATTAGACTGCAGAGATTAAAAATACCCAAAGAATCTCAGTAAATGGTTATGATGATATATTAATGTTCCAAAGTAAGTATCTTCTCTAATCTTATTTAAGTATATTTTAAGATTTCTCCTTTTACTCTTTGTCACCTTTGATAATTATTTTAGGGCAAGACTTTAGCAACTGTACAAAACAAAACCAAAGAAACAAGAAAGGAACCTTTATGCATAGATAGGAAAAATCTTGCCCAGGTGTTGAAGCCAGTGAAGTGTAATATTAACTGGCACAAGAAACTATAGGTTGGCCAATGGATTTAAATATTAGGGTAGGATGTTAAGGACCTACCTTCATTCACCTAACTGAGAAAATCCTAGCTGATCTGTCAGAGATAATCCATGTCAGTCTCCTTAATGGTTTTTGTGAAAGAAATCTATCTTGTTTATCAGGAAGGGGAAAAGCAAAGAAAATTAGCAGCTGTTTTGAGAAGGAGGATGTCATACCTTAAGCTGCCACCTCAGCAGAATTAAGTCCAGAATCTGTACAAATAAACCCAGCTTTCATGTGCTTTTTGTCCACACCTTCACTTTCTAAGGTTGGTCCTATATTTTGAGACTTAAAGTCTTCAAGTGTTTCCTCTGTGGTCCACGACATGTGATTTCCTGCTCTCTAGCTACTGTTCTTTGGCTAGATCCTATGTTTCAGAGCCCCTTTATGGATGCTTTTCTTGCTTTGTCGGTGAAGATAAGCAGCTGAGAAATGGAGCCAGACTCTAACTTGATGAAGGATCTTTCCCAGTTGTTTAGTTTGTATTAATTTTGCTCTAAAAATAGACATTTCTAATTAAATTTGGGCTACAGCTGACTTCAAACGCTGCACAGCTGCTTCATATATATAGTTATGTTGGAATTTTAGACACCTGACTAGTACAATTTATTTGATGGGGCTTTAGATCTAGACATTAGCATATTACAGATATGGCTGAGAAGGCATCTTGCATCTCTGATACCTTCTGAAAAGTGTAGACACACAGAGGCACTACCAATACTTTGGATGCATTGAACCTTGGAGAAAAAAAAGAAACAAAACAAAGGAGTAAGAGGTAGAACATTACCTTCATAAGAGAGAAAGTGAGAAGACCTATTAGGCTAGTCGCTACTTTCACAGAATTCCCATACCAACAGTGAAGTGTTTTGTGTGTGTGTTAATGTCTTGTAGATGGAAAAGAAATTCCAAAGAATTCTTACTGGACCTATTTTTCTTTTAATTTTAGTCTGCAGTCTTAAAGATACACATTCCAGTATTAGAAAAGAGATCTTAAAAAGAACAAACAGAATTTCCTGTGGACTAACATTGATTTATTTTTAGCATTATGGAACAGAACTATTCTTTAAAATGGCAACTAGTTTTTTTAGTGTGAGCAGGTATTTTCTACGTTTACATTTTTTACATTCTACGTTTACAGGTAGAATAGACAAAAAACAAAGGAAATATCTGCTACCAGTCCATTTTACTGCTAGCTTTGGATTCATTCACTCATACACAAAAAGAGTGAGCAGAATGGTTCTCTGATGCAGGCTGTAGCTATTTTTAGCTACAGTGAGTATATCTATCATATACTATGAGTTTATACTGAGTGTAGATACCAGAGGAACTGTAACTAAAAGACTATAGATTATGCAACAAAGACACAGAGCACTACATTCACTAGTCAACAGCATAGCTAACCTTTTACCCTTTAGAATGACATTTTAGAAACCCTAACAAGACCTGAAAGGGCTTTAGTAACTATGTTTCTTTTCTTCCAGTAGAGAATAGACGTGTCAGATAACAGAGTTCAAATGAAATATGAAATGGCAGGATGTGATTTTTTTAATCAAGTTTTCTCCTTCAAATTTCCCCTCCTTGGCTAAATAAATCTGCTGATATATATATTCTGTTAATATGGTGGGAGATACGTTTCACAAACAGATGTTTATTCACTATATTCTAGCTTGACATGGGATCTCCTATGCACATACAGTGTATAAAAGAATGTAGAGGGGCTTTGAGCAGAATCCAAACATTTTAATACTTCTCAGTTGCTCTCCAGCACTGCAGCTCATTTCCTTTCACTCTCAGATTCCCAGCCTGTGAATGTACAGCCAATGCCATACCGTATTGTCTTTTGCAAAGACTGCTTTTGCTCCAACAGAATTGTGAGAACTGTGGCCAAAGGTCTGATAGCTCCAGCACATCTTCTAACATGGGGGGGAGTTTTGCAAACATTGGTTTTGCCAGCCTAGGGCATTATGAAATCCTAATCCTGACTGTGCCATTTTAAAATGACTGAAGGAACTAGGACTTTAAGGAATATACCCTAAAGTCTGAGATATGTTTTCTGACATCCTAGACTTAGGGTAAATAAAGCTTGTGCTTTTGGTAGGCTGGCTTGATGTCATCATCTGGCACAAATGAGCTAATCTGTATCACAATTAAAATTGCAGGTATGTTGGTGGTTTCTTCTGTATATATATATTTGCAGCAGAAAAGTGCAGGGAAAGATTTCATTAACATAAATGACAACAGCACATGAAAAATTAGGGCCTGCTGTCTAGGTAAAGGCAATGCTGCAGAGAGAAATCTTTTTTGAATCTGTCTGTATAGGATTAAAGTTTAAAAACCTCTCATAATTACCTTCAATGTGAACTTGTTTTTCATATCAACATCTTATTTTAAAATATACAAGCATGCATAAGAAATAAATCCAAGTAAAGTATGCAAAATATGTATTATTATGGCTCATTAGTGCTCGATGCGCATTCCAAGTACAGAAGACACCATCATCCTGCTCCTCAACTCCTAGCGGAGTTTGGGCAGGAAAGAGAGAGAGATATATAATGTAGGAACAGAGTAGTCTCTGAAAGAGTCAGCATCTCCTAGACCACTGCCATGTACCATCATTTACACTTCAAACCTGAGAGCTTAAAGCCTTATGAAGCAAGAAAAGCTGTGTTTCATGCTGCTTTACCACAAGTGTAAAATTTGCACAAACTGCAAGATAGTAGGGATCAGCTCGCACCACTTGTTCCTGAGCAGTCCATGTGAAACACTTCAATCCTGGTATGGAAACAGTATATACCTGCTCTGTGCAGTATAGATGATTACTCAGGCTGAGAAGCAATGGTAAACGGGTCACAGCAGATTCCCCTTTGTTCAAAGTCCAACCCTTGTAGCTCTTCCCATTGCTAATTCTAAGCTTCAGCCTTAAGCCTTGTCATCAAGCACATAAGCAACCAGCATATTTCTCGGCTGACAAATTCATCTGCATCTGCTTCTGTTTGAGAGTAAAATGATAGTAAGGAGCAAAAGATGAGACTTAACACTATAGTAGCATGTATGCTCATACAAAAAAGTTACTTGCTTTACAGGTTTCAGTTTTCCCTTTCTAACCTTGTTATTATTATTGTTTTGAAAACTGTTGTAATTATTAAAAAGGGTATTACTTCACTAACAGTATGCTATTTTTTATGTTTTAAGGCCAGGACTTCTCTTGACCTTGCTATTATGTCTAAAAAGAAGTTGGAGCTTGCTAGCTGATGATTCCTCCAATGTCAAGAAAGTCTGACCTGGAAGTGAGTAGGTTAAACTTAGCCCAGGTGTATATATATCAAGGTTGGGTGAGGGAATATAAACCTTGAACAGAGTAGTCCTCAGTCCTCTAAGGAACAAACTTTGTGTGCAAACAGACCCCAAAAAATCATAAAGTCCTCATTCACTTATGCTAGCATGGATTGCTGAGTTATCTTGAAGGCATAACTCAGAAAAAAGGTCTTAAATGCCGATTGTATTTGCATTGAACATCACCACATGAACTAATGTATTGAAGTACAATGGATACATAAGTCAAGCTCAATAAAGCCGCAAAAGTAGACCTGAGTTTTATCCATCTGTACTTCCTATCTTATCTTTCATGTTACTATTTTCAAGATGGAACAAAGTTGTCAACATAAAATTAATTATCCCCCTTATAATTAGCTACAATAGCACTCCTAAAGATGTTTATCTGAATAGAAATATAATAACTTACCAAGGCATCACTGTGTGTTTGCTCTACCTATTTATCTATCTAATAAGCTACAAAATAATTCAGTAAAATCAATATTATAAAATATTTGGATATCTCTGATATACTTATTATGTTATACAATTTTTTTCAGACTGTTCTTATTGTCTTCCTACCTAATCTTTTCTTGAAGGCTGAAAGGACAAGAGAAAACATACTGTAAATCTGTTGGCTCTTACTTGATAGATTATAAAAAACTTTTGATCTTTTGATCTTGAAACAATATAACCTAAAAGCTTTTTCTTTTTGGCTGGAATCCCAGACTCCAAATGTCATTCAAAGGATACATTTTCGTGATATACTGTTTGATACTCTACATCCTTGTATAAATTTGTATTTTTTGTATTTTGTTTGTTATACATTGGTGCTTCTCATGAGCTTTCTCATATTCAACTTCAACCATTTCATTGGGTGTATAAAAGTTTGAACATTTAAAATAGCATTTTAAAGAAGTCTTTCAGCATAGAAATATCAGAACTTGCAGAAGCAGAAATTTAAAATGGAGCAAAAGTATTCTTTCTCCATTGCTAGATGAAACCAAAGAATTTTACACTAAACAAAATGGTACCATACTATAATCAAGAAGTGAGATGGATATTTGAGAGACAGACAGCAAGAACTGTTAGGAATTAGTATTAAAAGAAATTATCTTGCTCAAGTTTACTTGAGTAGAGCTGTCTAACCATCACATGGATTTTAATTTTCTTTTCTCTTTGTGGCTTATTACCAGCATCTAATTCTCTGTTTTTTAAAACATGGCTTACAGTTGAAGGCAAATTCCTTTGGCAATAGTGAAACATATACTATGCATAAGTAGTGAATATACATGGTGGCATATATATAAAAAAATAGAAAATCCTTGTGACCCAGTATTTCAGTAAGTGCAAGTCAAGAAAATATTTGGCTTCAACCAACTTTAATTTAATGGGAAGAGTAGAAAATTGATTTACTGCAAATTGTTTTAATATTGCTGCATAATACAGCCTTGCAAAATTGTCATGAAAATTTACCGGCACAGATGCAAATGTCTGTTTGTCTGCCTTTTTTCACAGTAATCAATCATCATGGTGAATTAATAATTTTTATTCACTGCATTGCAAAATATTATTCATTTCGGCAAGTTGAATGAGCAAAAATTTGCCAAACTGCTATACTATAAATACATATTTCTGTATACTTATCTTTTGTAAATAAATTGTATGTTGTAGCTCTGTAGCTTGCTCATGTGTTGGGGATATAATCAACATTGAAATTGAAATGGAGTGCATGAGGGTTACATAAAAACGACAATTGTACACTGCACAAGTTTTTTTGTTTTGTTTATTTGTTAATTCTAGGACTGTTACAGGCATGAATAACAGTAATGTTAGCTACATGATAGGCCTAATTTGTAGGTTTTAAATCATAAAGAAATAATTTTAGAGCTTTAATAACGGATTTGTAGTATTTTTCTCATAAAGCAAGATTACCATATTTAAGCTCCAGGTTATGTCATATCAGTGGTGCAGTGCTAATGATTCACTACATCTCTCTGTATGTATGCTTGCATAAGAGGTATGGGACTAATAGATAGGTCTGGGTGGATTTTATAGACAAGAGGATTGATGATGATTTCAGTGGTCTAACAATATACCTGGAGTGCACAGCGCAGAGCAGTACAATAAATATACCATATTGCAACAGCCATAGTGAGTTGGCTCTGGGAAAGCTGAAACACCTCCATAGCTCAGCATATTACTTTGGCTCCCAGGAACAGGCTAGGTATCTCGACAAATCTAACCCACCTCTGGGATTTTTATGTTTTTGTTGCAGGCTTGCATCATACCTTGCATACAATCTATATATGGAAATATTTAAAGGAAATGATCCAAAAACCTTGCTGGAATTTTTGGAAGGAGACCATATCTAGAGATTACTTAGGATACTGTAAAACCCTAAAATTAATTTGAATTAAGAACATTAACCTATTATTTTATTTATTTGGATATTGGCCTAACGATTCGAGCTGGGTGTAGAAGCAGTAGTGTTTTGTGGAAGATTTTGGTTTCAGTACCAAGTTTAGCGCAATTTGAAATGGAGCAAGTTTCTGGTTATGAAGCCTAGTCCTCCATCATGCACTTCTCTGCAGCTGGATGGTTCAGCTCTGTGGTGTCCTGGACCTGGGGTGGCACATGGCAGGTAAGATTGAGAAATTACAAGTTGTCCTAGAATTTCAAGACTCTTTTACACTGTAAAGAATCTGAAGCCTAGAAAATTAGGTCTCTATTCATATCCTCTTTGTCTTTATTCTGTAATGATGGTATTAGCTTTAACAAAACCAAACAGGTTTCAGCATGAACCAGTGTTCCACTTGAACCTTTCTTGGATTTGGAATAACTTTTCCAAAGTTCAACTGTGCTCATTCAAGACCATAGCTATATAGAGACAAGACAATTTCAAAAAAAAAAAAAAAATCCACGGTTTTTTTCAGCTAGATGTAATAGCTATCCATATGCTAGTAAACAGCTACTTTGGTATTGGTTGAATGAAGATAATCAGTTTCAACCAGGTTATTGAAAGTATTCTGTATCTCATCAAAATTAACATGAAAAATCTGTTTTGATGCCAAACAAAAGTTTTTGATGAATTTGTCATTTGACGGTGTAGAGCTGGTTGAGGTGCTGGAGAGGGATTCTCTTGCAGGAAGATCCCTGTCAGTGATGGGGAATTAAGGTGGGTGAGAAACTTCAGTTTTTAGAAGAGGGAGAAGACTGACAGTAAGAAAACTGAGCTCGAAGTGACAGAGGGGCAAGTTTCAACAAATACCTAGTGGTCCCAGAGTTCATGAGCAGGTTCAGAGTTGTTTGAATTACTAATGAAAATCAAATTACTGTAAGTAATATACTATGTAAGGCAACAAGCTAGTTTTACCAATAAAGAGGAGGGGAAAGAAAAGCAACAAAACCAACCACTTACTTGCACAAACAGAAGCATTTTTTGTTACAGAGTAAAAGTCAATGACTGAGGAGATAACGAAGGCCTCTATATGAGTGTTTATGACAGCAATTGCATCTGCCAAAGGGTGGAATATTTTTCCACATTCAGGTGGGTGAAGCCAGAACTGAAGATTAACTTTAGATCTGGGATGTATTGTATAATTTTCTTTTTGTTATCACTGATTTAAATATAGGGATTGAACTATGCAAGAGTGGGAAGCAGATAAACTGTCATTAGCATCATTCTAGTAACACCAGCTGCAGTGAATACCAAACACATTTATACTTAGCAGGGGAAAGTAAATGTAGCTGTACTGAGATTTGAATATCTATTAACAGCTTGTCTAGTGGCTGAGATTAGACTAGTCTCATGTCATTTGATTGTTTCACTCACAAAGTGTTCTGCTTAACATTAAGCTACTCACTGTTTATGAAAGAAAGAAAATCATAAATATCTACAATAAATCAGACTGACCTATAGTATACTAGGTCCATGCCTGATCATAGATAGAATTTATTATTTCCTTCCTCTAATATCAACACACAAGATGAACTTTCAACAGTTCTGGCATTTAAACCTAAAATTTAGTGTGTGTGCTTTTGTTCTAGGCTTCTCAATGTGGGTTTTTTAATATAAATCTGTAATTTGTCTGCATTTTTTTGTAGGAAAACAGCTGCCAAATAGTCTTTTGCTGCTGTACAAAACATTTCAGTCCATGCTATAAAAGATTTAACCTCTTCTGAATTCCCACACAAAAAAAAAAGGTACTTTTTTCAGATTTTTCAACCAGTGTAGATCACCCATGTATTTTTCAGTATGAATCAATGTATGGTAACACAGGAGTTACTAATGTAGTTTCAGTCACACTAGTACCATCTTGTGTTTCATTGCGAAGCTATTTGGATTAGTTTCTTTTAGGCTTTAGTCACTACTTTTGGCATTGCCTTTAAAAATTAATGGTAACAAACAAAACATTTTTGCATAGGCAGGGTGCACCAGAAAGGCTGTTTTGGGCTTCAGTGGTTAGGATTCAGGATAGCCTCTCTCTGTTTTACTGCTACCATCTAATACGTGGCTGCAGGACAGCGTCACTGTCCATTCACTTGTGATCAATTATGTTAACTCAGAGTGGAGCATGGCCTGGTTTTTATCCCAGTTTTACGAGTGTGAGTCACTTTGGACTAGAATCTAGGTGAATGCCACCGATTAGGAGCCATGTTAACTGGTGCAAAACTGCCTATGAAATTCTTGCAGATCCTGACCCAACTAAATTCTGAGGCCAAGACATGCAGAAATCAAGCCTTCAGGAAAACCTTGAAAGCATATGCTTAAGTGCAACTAATTTCTTTATGATTGAAGTTAAGTGCACGCTTAATGTGCTTCCCTCAATATTGGCTTTGAGTTGCACTAAGATAGAAAGAAGCGGAGGGTGTTAATCGCCTTGTATGATTTTGCCAGTGGTTTAGTAATTATAGCGTTGGAGAATTTATGGAGATTTTCTCACAGGAAAGCAAAAAAATCCTTCCTGGATGTTTATTCAGCTGCAATAGTAATAGACTGAACTCGAGCATTTCGGGGGCAGTGGTAAAATCACTATTGACTTCTCTGATTCAGAGACTGGTATTCATGTATCTGGTGAAAAAAGATAGTTACAGCTTTGACTGGATGGCTGGTGGAATCAGAGGTGGGATATAGTCACGGTGCTAAAGAAATGCAAGTAGCTCTCAGAGTTTGCTCGGGTATCAGTCAATGCATGGTAATTCATTAGAAGTTGGCTCTAAGAAATGTGTCCTAAACCCTTATTTCACATGGATCAGATGCAGTGGTCCTGCCAAATGCTGTGTGAACTAAGTCAGTTTTAAGAATTCTAATAGTCAAGCAAAATACTTTTTAAACACATAACAGAGATTGGCTTAAAGCAAATGTTAATCTCAGCTACTTTATCAAATGAGGATAATACATACTGATTTTTAAAATCTTTATTTCCATAAAGAAAACAATTGGATGCTTCTGTCAGCATAACCTTAGTAACTTTCTAGACGACTCTCCTTTCCTTAGTTGACTGACTGTTATTATTAGAACATCACACTAAATACACCATGTAGTATTTTTCTATTTTGCTTTTCAAGGAGGTTATAGGAATTAAAACTTCAAAATTATCTAGCACAAAAATGCTACTATTTCTGAAAAGAACAAAGAATAATGTATTTAAAAGTGAGTCTTCTCTTTACATGTGTTCTGGATATACTTTGGAGAAGTTTTGTGTAGTACGAAGAAGAAAGTGGGCAAGTTATACATTGAGAAGGCAATATAATTCAGACTAAACTGATTTGGCTTCCTGTGTACATTATATAGATGAAATAGGAAAAGAGAAAGCTTTGCTCCATTCCTTTTTCCATTTCAGGATATAAGCAAAATTGCTTGTCCCCTGGGGTTTCTGAATCTGAGGCGTTGTAGACTACAAGCTTCATTCCTAAGCATTATGGAAACTCTGTCAGCTGCTCCAGCAGATATACATCATCACACACACATCTGGGCTGGCAGGATATTTCTGAGAAGAGTTTGTGCTTAACTGGAGATGTTATAGAACTGTTGAATCTTTGAATCACCACAAAATTTTTCCTCTAAAACACAGGGAGCAGGACATTTTCATAGGAAGAGAAGATTTTGCACTTACAAGAGCAATAGCTACAATCATTCTTCTTGTATGTCTGAAAGCCCACAAAAATTGCCTTCATGAAACCTCACACTCTTCACTAATAAAAGTGGTAGTAATAAGAAATATCTCTAACAACATATAAATTTGGTATTTCATGCCAGGTCATATATTTCCCACCCTTCCAGGAAAACCTGGTACAGAGGAATAAGAAGAGATAAAAAATGTAAGTGCCATGTTCAACCTCTGATGGAGATAGGAACATAAAAATCTGCTCTCATCTTTATAAAAATGAGTGGACCTACTTGTCCTCCAGTGTTAAATTTAACATTGGAAACACTACTAAAACTAGTGCATCGTGCCTTGAAAAATGACTCAACCTCACCTTGCTTCAAATAATTTTCCATCTACTTCAGTCACCAGTTCACTTGTGTTTGGACATAGGATTAGGGCAGGAACATAAAAGTAAAATTGTTGCTCTGATCCTTCTTCAGCTATTTTTTGTTCATTATCTCTCATTTTGGGCACAATGATGGAGCACTGCCTAGAAGTAGGTCAAAAATAACACTGAGACTTGTCGCCCGCAAGTAAACTGTGGAGGCTGGAGAAGTCAGGTGGTGAAACAGGATTTCGTGATTTGCCTTGTGCAGGGTGTTACCAGTAGCTGAGCTCTGATAGATGCAAAGCTGATGCAGCTCCATGTCCCCAGCTGTGGCCAGTGGCGAGGCTGAACATGTATTGCTGTGGACACGTATTGCTTTTAGTATAAACTACAGCTGACCATCTGGATTGGAGGCGTTGTACCACGACGGTGAGTACTCACATAATTTAAAAAAACATTTACCTGTGCTTTGCAAAGTTAATTTTGGGAAAATTAATGTGGGTGCTAGGTATTAGTACATAGATTATTTGAGCCATGACTACAGGACCCAATACTTTTCTGTTACGCCACTGAATCTGCAGAAGGACAGCAAGCAAAAGTCAGTGGGAGGAGATGCTCCAGACCTTTATCATGCCACTAAGTCACAGGCTTCACCCTATCACACCTCAGAGTAGTCCATTCTTGTCATGATCGTCTATATAGATGGGAAGACATTGACATTCAGGAAGATAAATATAGTGAGATTGACTTTAATGTGATGATTGTCTGTGTTGTTGACTTCTTTTTTGTCTCAGCACCTGAGGACTGTCTGGGGTGTAAATATAAGGCTGTATGGGCTTATGCTGTAGAAACAGAGATTAGAAAGGCTCTATTAAGATTGTCAGTTGTAAAATAAAATCCCTCTAAAAATGTTATTGAAAATAGCTAAACTGTATGATATAAAATCTAAACTATTTCTCCATTAGAAAAGGATAAATAATTGCCTAGGAAGGTCTAACAGGCAAGGTGAGAGCATAGCAATGTAGGCTTTCTACACTGAAATAAAACAACAACAAAAAACCCAAAATAAAACACTCAGCATAAATTATTTCTGGAGTCTATTTTCTCTGCTGGCAGATGACAGTTATTATAGTAATTATAGTTATATTTTCTGCAGAAGTTTATGGATAATGTATGAAATTAAAATATTGCTTCAGATTTTGTTTGTCAGATGTTAAAATTACAGAGAGAAAAACTTTATGTGAACTTTTTGAGAGCAGTAATCTCAGGAAATGGGCAATCCAAGTTTAGCATTGTTTTGGCATTACATTCTCTTTGCAGTAAAATGCTGAACAGATGTATCTGATAGCAGTTGTAACCTATTCAGAAGGAAGACTGCCAGTGCTAACCTACCACTGGTAGAAAGCAATAAAGTGTCTCTGGAACCTGTTCACTACATATGGTTTGCCTGAGGTTACTCTCTTGCCTTTCTTACAATGTTACCCAATAAATCACAGAAAATATGGATTCATTTTGAACTTAAACGAAATAAGACAAGAATAAAAAAATAAAGAGCAGATTGTGACGACTGCTGAGTATTTTCATTTCAGACATGAAATAAGCCATTTATAAGGCTAAACTATTTAAAAAAACCCTAAAATAATGCCACAAAAAGTCTTTATTGTTGCTTAATATACTTATTTTCTTTTCAGAAGGAAATGCTATTGTGGCCAAGACTTACACAACATCTGCTGTGTTAATTATCAATATATTACTAAGCCCTCAATTTCCTTACTCAAACATAATTCTTTAAAACGTTATGAGAAACAATGGATTTAGGAGTATATCACTTGGGGATTTGATGTACCGTTTGACTTAGATTCTTTCATTCTGGCCAGATGGAGTTCATAAGATGTTGTGGGGGAGGAAGCCTCTAAACTATTGCCAAAAAATCTTAACTGCACATGCAGGATTTGCAAAAATGGTGAAAGAACATGTTATCCAACGGTGTCCTATAGGGAGAAAAAGCATGGATTTTACATATAAATCAGTTATGTCCTTAATGTAAATTCAAAGGTAATTCTGCTTCAGACTGGAGAAAGCATGTTTCACATACACTGCAACTTCTATTTGAAATGAACCATTTGCTTAATCCATTCCCATATCAATTTCTACAATGGTAGTACTTAAAATGTCATGGAGCAACAGGTAAGGAGTTGGAGTCTTCCTATGCTATGTATCAAAGACTAGGACTTTGGAAGACAAAACAAAGGAATGAGATAAACGGTCAAAAAAGTCTGCATATTTGATTTTAAATTACTTACATTTGGAAAAAAAAGTATAATTTCAGTTACCTAAGGTGGGATTTGTATTGTCTGCGTCTAAGCTTGGCACCTTGACCTGCCTTTAAGTCAAGAGAGATGAGCTGCCACTTTTAGTAAGCCAGCTACCCTGTTTTTGATGATTACTGTGCATGAGGAGAACTGCTAAAGTTTGTATTTTTCCATTGGTGCTACAGGCAGCCTGGAGAGGCAAGCTCAGATTTCGGTGTTTACATTGGCCAGGTGAATCCTTCCCCCGTGGCCACTGGTATGTCACGCTATTGAGTTTATGCTGTGAACACAAATGAGCTGAGAGACAGAGCAGCTTAATTGTTTTCTTAATTTATTTCTTCATCTACTGTACACATGATCCTCTTCAGAGAGTGTAAATTGTCCTGGAATTCAGCAGCCAGGAGTCAAGCCCAGGCCAAATGGCATGTATGTTCATTTGGGTAATGGGATGAGATACAGAGAGACTCATCTTTGGGTCTAGGTATGCTCTGGGTTAGGTGAACCTTGGACCATCCTTTTAGACTTGCCTGTTTATTCCACATGCCTTGTGTGGATGAGTCCTTTGGACTATGCAGAGATTTGATGTGAATGCATTTGCTTTAAGGCCAAAGAGATTTTTTCCTCAGGAAATATATTATGTTATTACACTATATTGTATCTAGTAGGCTATGTTTTAAAATATGTATAACATTCTTTAGGCCTTCAGAAAATGTTTATTTAAAAACGATTGACTATATAAATACATTTAGAGACAATATGTATTTATCAAGTGCTACAATTAAGATTAGTTTACTTTTCATCTTGGCAGTTCTTCTTGAGGAACAAAAATTTTGCTCTTTAGGAACAATGGGCCTCATTTCCAGTGGTCATAAATCAAGTCAAAGTAGCCTAGGGGATTTATATCAGAGAAGGATCTGCACCACCAGGTAAAATTATTCCCAAAGGAAGATTTTTGGTGTAATTCCAATAAATTCACTGAATAAATGAGTCCCTTTAATCACATATGAAATAATCTAGCTTCCTCATATGTGATGTTACTGTCTTGCAGAAAGAGATTTCTAAGATGCTCTTTCCTATCTACTCACTGGACGAATTAGAACTAACAAGATGCCTTCAGCTGGTTTTCTTCTCTAAAGCCAATATTATTACTTTGTTACTTTACTTTTAAAATGGTGAAATATTTTGCCAGTAAATAAAGATTAGGTTGTCTCAGTAGACTTAAAATCTTTATGAGTTTTTATTAGAAAATATATATACCTGTACCAAACAATTTTAAATGCAGTCTGTAATGTAGCTCAACAAAGCCATATTCTTCAACTTTTAAATTATCATCTCTGTGTGTTAACCTAATATCTACAAAGAGATGGCAAAAGCATAAGCTTTTGGAATAAAATAGTAAGTTACGAGGAGCACTGTATATTTTAGGAATTAATTTGGTCTTGCTTTTTCTGTTCTCTGAAGAGAATAGAATATATTATAAATATTCTTGAGGTTTTGTAATGCTTTGAAACTGCTGCTGTTGTTTAGAAGCACATTTCCTCTACTTTTGTAACTTTGAAATGATGCAACTGTAATAATTTTTGCTTGAAAGTTAGTATCTTATTTATACAAGAAATCTGAGGCCCATGCAGAGCATTTACAGTCATATGTTGAACTCCATAGAGACAGCTACTATCATCTTTTTGCCGTACCCCAGAAAATATAATTATTAATATGAGATGGATCTACAGATGCAATAAATAACAATTATGATAAAGAAAAATGGTTTTTCCACTGAAAATAGATTTTGCTATTTTCTCCTAGAGATTTATTTTGATCACATGCAGTTTATCAATGAAATAGCTGTGTCTGACAACAGAAAATGTTTGTTTTCACAATTTTGTAGAAAATAAGGATTTTCTGCTAACTTTCATTTGAAGAAAATATGTAGTGAAGGTCAAATGCAAGACTCGGACAACTTCAAACTCATACAGGTTTATTTTCAAAACGATTTTTAAAAGGTTCTGATTTATTGAAATGTGAATCAGCAGAAAAAGGGTAATATAAAATTAAATGCACAAACCCGATGTTTAAATAACATTAAGGTTGTGACACAAACTGACAAAAGACAGGAAATTTAAAGTTAAGGCTGTAACTCTGGCTTTAAGTCATGTCATGGAAAAACAGAGCGCGTTATAGATAGAGTGTCAGCCTTAGCTTTCAATTTCCTGGCTTTTCTCAGTTTATGTCACAATGTTAATTATGTTTAACATAACTTTTGGATTTAATTTCCTTGTCTATTTTTCTGTAACTTCTTGTTGTTGCTGTTGTTATAAGGGAAAATACATTTCATTACAGTTAAGAAGGTACACATTATTTAGTAGAATTATTTCTTTTGTTAAAGTTGTACTGGTTTTGGCTGGGATAGAGTTAATTTTCTTCAGAATAGCTAGTATGGGGCTATGTTTTGGATTTGTGCTGAAAACAGTGTTGATAACACAGGGATGTTTTCGTTACTGCTGAGCAGTGCTTGCACAGTGCCAAGGCTTTTTCTGCTCCTCACCCCATCCCACCAGTGAGTAGGCTGGGGGTGTGCAAAAAGTTGGGAGGGGACAGCTGGTCCCAACTGACCAAAGTGATGTCCCAGACCATATGATGTCATGTTCAGCAATAAAAGGTAGGGAAGAAGGAGAAAGGGAGGACACTGGGAGTGATGACGTTCATCTTCCCAAGTAACTATTACGCATGATGGAGCCCTGCTCTCCTGGGGATGGCTGAACACCTGCCTGCCCATGGGAAGCAGTGAATGAATTCCTTCTTTTGCTTCACTTGCGTGCATGGCTCTTGCTTTACATTTTAAAGTGTCTTTATCTCAACCCCTGAGTTTTCTCACTTTTACTCTTCTGATTCTCTCCCCCATCCTACTGAGGGGGAGTGAGCGAGCGGCCGGGTGGGGCTGAGCTGCCGGCTGGGGTTAAACCACAACAAAAGTGTATCAGGTATTTCTCAAAGCCATAATGCATAACTTGGAAAGCCTATCTTTAAATATGCCATTATTGTTAATTAAGAATTGTTATGAATTTATTTTTTTTTACCTACTTATTGAAGATTGGGGTCTATGTATTTTTGCAAAAGCCTTTTGCATTACAAAAAAAAAAAAAAAGGCACTAAGACTGTGTATACCAATTCTTGACCTATCACAATTTTAAAGCCAGAATAGATATCCTAGATAAAGCAAAGCTATGGTTTCTTAGGTGTTATGAAACTTTATAATCAGTGAGTCATGTTCTGCAACATAGAGTTTAGCGATTCCAGCCAACGCAGTCTCATTGCACAAGGTACAAAGCTTAACCAGGAGAGGAGTAGTCTGGCCTCCCTGTCCCTGCCACAGTCCCTGTAGAAGTTGGTGGGGATGTTGAGTGCACAGGAGCTCTGCTCTGAGTGAAAACCGCAGAACCAAGGCTGCAGTTTCACTATTTTAATCTACGTTAAAATGAATGTATTGCAATCTCTTCAACAGTATTGCTGTGGTGGTCAGCGTGAAATATTACCTGGACTGATCATCACTTCTAAAAGACTGAAGTATGCATGACATGGTTTACTTATGCCTCCTTAAAGTACAAAGTTCATAATATCAAAGGCACTTGGGGCATTGCCTTGTTACCAGAAATGTCACTGTATGGCGGACTAAGAACAGACTTTACAGATGTTTGTGAGGGGAGTAGTGAAGGGCAGGAATCTGTATCAGTTGCCTGATGAATTTGACAATATGACATTTTGCACGGGTTAGTAATTGTTTTAAATATCAGAAAGTTGTAGGCTGCCCAGAGAAACAGAAGTCAAAATAATTTCATACCATTTCAGCTGCTTCCCCTGGAAGTTCTTGGTCTCCGTAAGCACTGATGACCAAATTACTGCTTTGTGAGCTGGTGCTAGTAGGAGGAAATACTTCCACACTCTGCTGACATAATTCTGCCCTCTATTCTTGTATTTAATTCCCTGTTGGTTCCCATATTTCAGTGGAAAACAGAACCATTAATTTTAAAGTACTTTTCATTACCAAAAAAATAGATGTACTTATTTATGTATTTATTTAATTTATGCAGGACATAAGGACATTTGTGTTAAGGACAATTGATTTTTACCTAAAGCAGCAGCCCCCAGGTGCTGGCCATAAATCTGATCTCACCTGGTGCACTCTTTGAAGTATTATATCTACCTTGGAGCTGAAGTCTTGTATCACGCTATCCTTAGAAACCTGGATGCAACACAGTGACTTTCAAAGCACTTATTCCCCAGCTTGCTGGCTCTTCAGGAGCTTATGTTTGGTGTGGCTGATGAAAAGCCTTTAGATCCAAATTGAACTGTGAATTTAGAATAGGAATCTTTTAGGTGTGTAAATAAATAAATTTCCAAACAGTAAAAATTGACAACAGACTTTTATCTTTTCTAGTTTAATATTTCGTTACAACTAAATAGGACAACTTTTCTACTTCAGTTACTGGAAATGGACAGGCCAAATTAGCATTCTTTGAGGAATGCCAGATCTTGGATCCTTGGTCTTGGTTGGAGATTTTGCCTCCTGGTGATTGCTCATGCCTGCTTTTGCTCCCCCTGTTCAGCAGGAAAATTCATCAAGTCTCAGTGACTTGCAAATAAGTCAAACTTAAATGGCCAGCTTTTTGTCTGACTAATACAGATTTTTAAAATAACAGATAAGTTTCAAATTTAACCTGTATGCACTTTAAAGCTGCATTTTTGTAGCTTGTAGTTCCTGAAACAGGCAAAAAACCCTCTAACTGCGGACATAGGTTTTGTAGTAAATCAGAAACAAATATGCAAAACCAGTAAAAGTAGATGACTTAAATGACTTTACTTAGTCCAAGATGGAATTTTTCCTCTCTTTCACTACTGGCAAAAATCCATGGAATAGACTGTACTTGCAGATCTTGGAAACAATCTGTTTTCTGTAAGATGTCAGGCAGCTTAACTGGTCTCTTTACTATTAAATACCTTTCAGTATATATTTTTTAATAACTAAATTATTTGTGAGTCTAAGAAAAATTTCGTCTATCTTAAATACAATAGAATTTTCTTTTGGATAATGTCTTGTGATTTTGCTCAATTTCAATTTAGTGAAATAGTTTTGAATTATATATCCGGAATAAGATTCCCACTATTCTCACTGTTAGGTATCTGAGTAAATGACCATTGAAGTCAAAGGAAGTCTTTCTGTAGACTGCAGTGTGCTTTAGCCTGGCTCCCAAATTTTTGTCTGCTGTTTGTTTCTCTGCTTTTTGCACACACTAATTTAATTTGATGTCACAGTTTTGGGTTGTGGGAGTTTTTAGTGGTTCTTTTTCGCATACACTGCCACTTAGATTCGTTTCCTTGCGTCTCTAGCATTTATATTTCTGATTGCCATTTAAATGTTCCCAGAAATCTAAGATATTAATCAGAAAAGGCATGACTTTTATAAGGAATAAAAATTTGGCTGGTAAGTTTATGTGAATGTATCATTACATAAAAATTAGGGGGTTTGGTTTTTTGGGGTTTGGTTTTTTTTTGTTTTTTTTTTTTTAATAACTGATAATAATAAAGCTCTCTGATGAGCTGTAAAGTTCACTGGTATGGAAAGCTACTTCTTAGTCACCACTATAGATTATTTTCTAGAGAGCCATTCACTGAAACAGTCATTTTTATGCCTTATCTGCTAGTTTTGTATGTTGCTATATTTTTTTTCAGTAACCTAAGACCTATATGTTTAAAAATTAAACATTTCTCTGTAAACGTTTTAGCATGTGATCTCACATGTTCTAGGCTATGATTCTTATTTTATTTTACAGTTTCTTGTTATTGTCAAGATAGGGCCAAAGCTCAAAAGAGGAAGCTGTGCCAATAACCTGTTCCTTTTTTCTGTCACCAGCCTTTTTGCTTATTAGTCTTTCTTTTAAAATTCCTTATTTACCAAATTCAGCAGGGCTGTGAACTGCTGCAATAAAAGCTACAGCTGTTTCTCCTTTTTTTTCTCTTTTTGCCTTCTGCTAAATATATCCCAAATATGGTCAATAATGGTCTGTCTACCTAGGAAACAAGCATCAAACGTCTCTTTTGTTTCATTGCATTCCTCCTTTGCTGCCCCGATAGGAGCGGGTTTTATACTAATTATAGTAGGGCAGCAGCAGCAGTCATGAGAACTGTGGGTCGTAATCTCCCGTTAACACTTCTCCAGAGCCAGCAGCACCAGCTGCCCTGGCATCCCTGAGGGCTGGTGTCTGCCCTTTTTCCACCTTGATCAAGGAGTGGCTGCTGGGCTAAGAGGTGCTGAGGTGCCCCCAAGCTGCCCCGTGCCCTGCCTCCAGAATGAGAAAGGGGTAATGGCTCTCGGTGGGCGTCTGATAGCGCAGACCCTACCAGCAGTTCGTGGCTGAGGGTGTGACCTCCAACCTGTGATTTGACACTGGGGACACATCAGCCGCGTAGGTCTGTTTGCATCTGTGCTTTTCTTCAGCTGAGTCTGGCTTGGTGGGCTCCAGGTAAATTTCTGATATAAACAAGAAAAAAGGCCTGGTTTCGGTACTCAGGAGAGCCCACCCAACAGCTGCTCTTCTTCCTTTGTAATGTTACCTGGTTTATGCTGACAACTGTACAGGAAAAGGCACTTTTAAAGCATGGCTTCTCTTTGAGCACCCAGGAATGAATTATTAAAATAACACTTTGTGAACTATATATTCTGTCTCATATATATATTGTCTCAAGATGATCAGCCTTTTTGTATTGTGACATGAGAGGAAAAAGTTGCTTTGATTCTGGAGAAAATGCAAATTACCTGGGAAAAAAAAAGAGCAAGCTAGCACTGTCTTTGTTCTGTAGACAGGAGTTCAAAGAGACAAATGAATCTGTTTTCTACTCATGCAGCCTCAATGTGGCCGATAGGATGTTTTGCCATCATTCCCTCTACCACGGAGCCTGACAGAGATCTGTTTGTTCCCATGGGCACCTGACACTGCAGTCCCATCCCTACTTTTTAGTAGCCAAAGCGTGTGGTATAATTGAAGGTGGCTGCACATTTCTGTTGTTTTTCTTTGTGCATAATGAACTGGGGCGAAGAACTAATGACTTATTACAAAAAGAAATAAAGTTTTCATCCAGGCCAATCTCCCGTTTAAGTGCCAAGACTTTATTGAAGAAGGTGGGGATGCATAGCTGAGGCAAAAAGGAGAACACAAGGAAAAACTGAAGCTCTCATTTTAGAGGCAGCTCTTTTTTCATTTAATGTAATCTTGCAATTGTATTTTCAATTCCAGTTGACCCAAATACAATGTGAGATGAGCCATGGTTTATCATACCAAATCTTCTAAGGAGCTCCCGTGCTGACAGCTTTTCAAGGAAAAGTCACTACCTTGGCACCTAGAAAGCAGGCATCACCGTGCACTTCTTACATAAATTATGAGTTATTAGCAGTTAAATTTCATTTTCACCTTTTAATAAATGTGTACATAAAAGCAATATAGGGCAGCATCAAGCATGGTCCTTTTAGTATCTGAAGTGCCACAATAAACAAGGAAGGCGGTAGAAAATGCACATGGGGGCCCAGTTTAAGTAAAGCAAGCTGTGCCAGTGGAGTACCTGCCAACATTATATGCGTTTTCGTGTGATTAGTAACTGGAGATGTCCAGACTACCATTTCCTAACAAGCTCCTTCTTAGATTTACTTACTGGTCCTTGTAAAGAGACAGTAGTGACTAGTGAAGGTATACTCTGTGTGTGGAGTTGGGATGAGTGGACAGGTAATATGGTAATCATGGTTACTGTGTTTCCATTGATGTATAATTCTATTTACTGCAGTGAAAGTTTCCTCTGGGACTCCTAGGTAAGACCACAGAATTTGACCTGCAACATGGGTATGCTTGTTTCAAGATGCAGTTACCACATATGTCTTCTGTGCTAAAAACTTTTAGAAGTTACAAAATAATTAGTATTTTTCAAGATGAGCCTATTTGGTGATATAATAAAATGTACTTAATCTACTGAAATGTCCAATTCTAGATGGTAATTGAAACTGAGGAAATATTTCTTTCTTGGTTTGGGGAGAAATCAAATGAAAAGAAACTTCTGTTGATTTCCAAAAGGTTACTCACTATTCCCCACTGTGACAACTCACCACTAAAAGATGGTGTCTTGCTTACTCTTAAGTACAGCGACCTACTCCAGGCTGAGTATTTAAATGTATATTTTAACAAATAGCTATTAAAGAAAACCAAAGATATGATAGCTTTTATGGGTTAAAATGAAGAAAACATTTTGCATACTCTTCATTTGATTTCTCATTTTAATTGTGTTAGTAAAAGTACTACTTGTTTCATTGTCACTACTCTTCCAATGGAAAACACTAAGTATTTGCCTTAAGTAAAAAGTTCTGTGCTGTATCACTGTTTTCCTTAGCAGAACCTTGAATTTATGAAAGGTAGCAATGATGATACACTCTTTTGTTTGTTTATCCCAGGCTTCAGAATTTGCCAGTACCTATGACACATTTGTTATCTCGTAGTAACATATCTCTCATCTGTCTTACTGGTTAATTGCACCATTGCCCAACACTATCATTGTATAACCTTGATGAATCTAAAACTATTGTTTGTGAAAATTCCTGATGGAGAGGGCTCCACACCCTAAAAATTGAGACATCTTTAGGTGTTATGTTTATTATTTTGCAGTCTTTATCAGAAGATTGGTACTTAGAAACCAATCATATAAACACATGATGGTTATTAAATTGGTAAACAACTACTTAGATTCATAACCATTATTAAATATCATATGTACAGCATATGTAATAAACTTACACTTAAATGTAGGTGTGAATCAGTGCATAAAGAAGAACCTGTAAGAATTTATGTACCGTTTTCTGTTCGTGGAGTTCTTTATAAAAAGGGTAATTTCTTTGCAGGTGTTCTTAGATATGTATATAATGTTAATATGAGGAGCACAGTGGATTAATTTACTGTATATTAAGAAAAAGAGAAGAATATGGGTAATATTTAGTTATAAACATGTATTTTACTTTGTAAGTTGCTGTTGTAATTTTATGATGCAGTTGGGAAAAAAAAATCTAAAATCTTTGCCAAAGGAAAAGAGCCAATTTTTTATTTCACCAAATCTGCTCCACTTCAGAGTGCTCAGACTTACAGTGGGGAAGTCTGCACTACCTGTAGGAGTAAAGCATCACAAAATCTCGTTCTCCACCTAGACTTGTGCTGTGATGAATTTATAAGTGGCTTATTATTCTGCCTACTAATTTTTACTGCTAATCAGATGTAAAGGAATGAGTCAAATTCTAGATAAATTCTAGAACTGGGTTACTTATCTTTGATTTGTGGTGTTGGGGTTTTTTTTGTTGGTGAGCACCTTCAGCATTGCAAAGAAGTTGAAAAACAGTTCTTTCCTGCAAGCTTTAGTGTTCAGGATTAGCACATTTGGTATCCTTTTCTTTGTTTATAAAATAGGTGTCATTACAGTGAATCTTTCAGTAAATTTCTCTAAAATCTTTATGCCTTTCTCTGTGACATGGGATTCACAGTATAGGCCCACTTTTTCCTTTTAAAAATGTAAAATCAAAACCACAGAACTTGGAAAAAGTCACATCATTGTAAAAGCATGTAATAATGCTTCCTTTAAAAAAATAATAAAAGTTACCTCCAACCATTCCTATTTTCATAAGCACTAATAGGACAATTGTCTTGTATGAGCTGATAGAGGAGAATTGCTTTCTTGGTCTTCTAAGCAGAAATGACAATGAACATTTACAAAAGGAAAGGGGGGCCGAGCAGTATGATAGAAAATGATGGTAAATAGCCCCACCATGTAAAACTGAAAAGTGGGAAAGGATGCTAAACTGAGAGCCTTGCTAGGGAAAAAGAGAACACACTTTATATGTGGAGATAAGAATTTATTGTAAGTCTAATTAAAATCTTAACAGCTTCTTCAAAAAACCCCAAGCAGTTACTTTCAATCCACTTGCAATGGTACTAGTGCCTGCAGCCAAATTATCTAATTAATGCAGAAAAACCTCTTTGATAATATAGCTTAAATTTCTATGCAAAAACTTGCTGATACTCGTCCCTTTTCCTCTGGTGCTATGATCACCCTTGCACTCTCCTTCTGGCCCCAAAGGGCAAAGGTTCAGCAGGATGGGGGACGAAGGGTTTCAGCAAGACATCGACATCCCAAGTTCTTTTCTGCCAGGAACAGATGTCCCAGCAGCCGAGACGAGCCCATGCAAGTCCTGTGGCCCTGTGCTGTCAGGTCAATAAAAAGTCTGGGGCCTTTTTATTAATAAGTGTAAAAAATTGCATCTACTGGGCTACAAGAAGCCTGCAAAATCTCCAGGCTTTGGCTTAATATCTAAATGTTTTAGTATTGACAGATAGAGTGGAGGTCAAATGGCAGGGGCCTTTGGTGTGCTGTTTGCAGAAGAGTTTCAATTTAGAGAAAAAGGGGATTGTAATGATTTTTTTCTGATCTCTAGCTGATATCCTCTCCCTCTTTGGAAAACTCCCATTTCATTCATGCATTTGGCACAAAAATCAATCTAGTACGAGATGCAGCAAGGCTTCATAATCAGCTATTACAAAGCAGTGAGATTGAGCTTGGTATCAGAGAAAAAGAGGAATTTCACTGTTGTCTGCAATTTAACTGGACACTCCAAGATGCTCCTCAAACATTACTTGTCCAGCTAAGGTGCCCCTTTACTCTCATCCTTTCTATATTACACTCCAGCAGTCAATATGAAGTCACACAATGGGGAAAAAAAAAATCAAACTCTATTATTTAACTCTCTTGTTTGTTTCTACTTTTTGCACATTTGAAAGTCCTACTCTGATAAAAACATCACAATAACAAGAAGGAAAATATTAGAGATCAGTGAAACTCTGCAGTTTAGATTGATAGTAAAAAAACCCCCAAAAACCAAAAAAACCCAAAAACCCTCAAGAAAGCTCTCTCCTTTCATCTACCTATAATGAATTTTGTTGTAGGCATAAGTGACTGTTCTATGTCTTAGTGAAGTCAACATCCATCTGTTTGAATAAATCTCATGTGAAATTGAAACTTAACTCAGGCTGACTTTTTTTTCCTTCCAGATTTTGGTTAAACCAATGCATAATTTAACAAAGACAGAGGTGCTACCTGTTTGGTTTTTTCCTCCCTCACATTAATGATAACCTGTTTAAACTTTAAATTTCATTAGCAGTGAGTAGGTTTGATCTGTAACCTGGTAAAAATTTTTAGATACCGCAAGGTGAATTCAAAATCTGGGTTTTGTGTGAAATGGTGTCTGTGTTGCTGTTCATAGCACTGACAGCTTGACTACTGTAGCTGGAGTTTCACAATAAGTAAAGATCTTCCTAGCAGCAATGAGCACCTGCAATAATCCTAGACTGAAATTGTTTCTATGTATTGGTTCTTTATGTAAATATATAAAGATGAGAACTGATGAGCATATTACAACCATGTGTGCTTATGAAACTCACTTAATGGAGTTTTGTATGACAGATCAGTATTTAAGTGAGGGAGTAATGTCCAAATATTCTCATGTATAACTTTGTAGCTGGAAAAACACACTGGCTCATCTAATTCACCTGTTGATGATCACATCTAGAAAAATCTGCTGTAGCTTTTTGTTAGAGGGCAGATTCACAGATAATGGGTAATATTGCTTACTGGAAATCCTGGTGATGTTGAAAGGCTGAAATCTTTTAGGTGCATAAGTTATTTTAGGATCTAAGTACAATTTGAGAACAACGATATACATCTAATTTGAATATGTTACTTGGACAATATGAGAAACAGGCCTGTGGACTAAACTGTGACAGTCACAAAGAGTAAGATGATGGCTTCAATGGGGCAATACTTACCATATACTTACTACTGAGGATTCAGCAAGGCTGGTATTTGGAAAAAAAATATAATGTGACATAAACCCATTATCTAATGCAATAGTTGCACAATATTTAACAAAACTTCTAACGAAGCTAAGGAAATGAAGCATATCTTCTGAAGATACTTTGAAGGTTTTTCCTGACATTCAAGGCTCCAGAAAATCCAAGATGGTGTAATCACTGGACTACATGATCAGTGAAATCAAAGTGAGATTAGTGTTAACCTGATCTTGAAATATTTTGTGTCAGAGAGCCAAGGTGCAAATTATTATTTCATCCCTCATTTTTGTTTGCTACAAGACAAAATTTTTGAAGCTTTAGGAAACTTAAAGACTTGCAAAATTTCTGTCGTACACAAATATTTTCACAACCACTGTGTTCCTTTTTTTATTTTCTTTTTTTTTTTTTGAAGTGAGTCATCATAGATTCCTGAAATATTTCATTCAAAACAGCCCTTGAGCTGGGGAGACCAGTGTCACTTGCAGAACACTGCTCATTTCCATGCCAGTAAGAGTCGGCATGCATACGAGTGACCAAATGTCTACACCATAGCAAATTTCTGCAACAGCAGATAATAGCCAAAGGCTTTCAGGAGTCACACAGGAAAAAATAATAACAGTAAATGAATCTGTGTAATGAAACTAGTTCTTCTGCTTTGAGCTCTCTCTCAAAAAAACCCCAAACAACTAAATGGCTTTTTCAGTGACCGTTTTGGCACTATTACTTCTTCTCTTCACCCCTTAGGAGAGCTTTTACCTTTAATTTTGGTGTATCCTGCTGTGGCCATGCTATTACTTAGCTATGACAAGAGTTTTAAAATTACAAACATGTGGGGCCAGGGTTGCTGCATTTTGCTTTAGCCTTTCAAAGGGGTTTGTTGATGTTAATATACAGCACCCCTGCTGTGCTTTTTTTTCTTATTCTGACTTTCTTTTTTGTTACATTTTGCATGCGGAGCCTGAGTGATTAATATTTCATCAGTTCTTCAGTGCAGCATGACACAAGGATGTGTTGCATTTGGCTTTTCTTGAGCTCTGTTGCCACTGAATTGTGACTAATAGCTGGAGCTGGACCTCTAATGGTTTCATGGATTCACCATCAAATAGAAACAAACAACTGTTTGCCACATCATTAATCTATAAAAAGTTAATTAAATACTTTCCTCTGCATTTTAAACATGTTACATTCTCCACAGTATGTGAGAAATTAGTGAATACTATTCTGATCGTGTGTAGCACTGACTTGTCTTAATTTGATGTTTAATGTAAAATTCAATATACAATAGCATAGTTTCATTAGCAAAATGGTTTGTCACAAAAATGGAAGTGTTACAAAATTTTATGAAAAAAACCTTTTATCTGTATATTTTAACTAGAGATGACATAATGAAATCCTCTTTAAAACTTAAAAATTTTTACAATTTTAAAACTCCTAAGTAAAAAAGTATGTATATGTATATGTGTACACACAAATATGTACATAAATACCAGAAGTCGGTAACACAACCGCTTCATCTATAATATATACTCGTTTTCATAAATTGGATGCAATTTTTCATATTTAGCTTGAAATCATCTTGTATTTGTAATAAGAAACATCAGGAAAAATGTGTTGTAGAAGCTTCAGTATATGACCATAGAAATTGTAATTTCATTTTTTTCTAAAATGAATGCATGCTTTTTTATGGGTGCATGTATTGGTGTGTGATCCTTAAAATCAGTTTTTCACATATTCATCAGATTGCATGCTTGGCTTAGCCTTGCGAGCTAGCAACAGTGGCAATAGTGGGTGGCAGTCCAGAGACCAGAATGCTAAGATTACATCAGAAAAAATAGGAGTTAAAAGTGGCGGGGGGGGAAAATCAGCTTAGCTCAATCTGCAAGAAACTCAGGCTGGAGGGCTCTTTGATTATATTTCTACTAGATAACCTATTTGAGCTACAGTATAAATGGATAATCCACATAAGTGCTCTTATCAGAAGCCTTTGGCTCTTTGTAGTGATCTCAGTAGGCTACAACTCTTCTACCAAAAACTTAGTGATCTCATTAACAATAAGAAAACCAGTTAACATTGGCTTATTAAATTCTATGTACAAATATTTAATTTTCTGTGATCAGCTTGCCACTGTTGCGGTTACTTTTGTGAATAATTTTGTGGATCTTTCAGCTTGTTATTTTCAAAACCTAAGGGACTGTTTAACAGCAGACTTGTACCCAGGCTTAGCTGTGGAAGACAGACTTAAAGAAACAAACCAAACTGTTCTCATAGAAAGTATTGAGCACAAATATATGAAAGTGATACAGTGTATATTCATCTTTTAGAAAAATAAAGAACACTGGAAAATGAAGAGTAAAATATATAATGAGTGTCGTCTCAGAACTTTAAAGAAACTTAATACTAATACAATGAACTACCTTAAGGATTCATTGTATTTTATTTATTTTTTATGATCATACCAAAACAGAATGAAAAAGATTCGACTGTTATTCCACTGAAGCCATTCCTAGTATTATAAAGTTTTCCTCCAAAATTAACAAAGGAAAATGTATTGCAGCAAATGAATGAGAAAATCATATTGTGTTATCAGCTTATGGGATTGGAAAGCAAGCAGAGCCACATCCGCGATGATCTGGGTGTTCCCTAGTGTTTACTGAGTGGTCTCCTGTTGGTAAGATTGCTTGTACTTCCTACTGCCTCCCACCTTTTACCCATGTAGTGTGCTATGGGAGGAGAAACTCCGCATTCAGTGTTGCCAGTTCACATTTGTGGCGTTATTTGCTTTACAGGCTCTACAATATTTGGGTGGCTTTTTGAAAGGCTATCAAGGAAAATCAAGAAATTGCGTGACAGCTTTAGCTGACAAATGCAGAAAATCCCAAATCTTCCACTTTTCATGGTTGTGGTGAAAGTTTTGAAAACGTAACTTTAAAAGAAGAACCAGAAAACCAGGAGAGGTAACATGAGAACTGCTATGGTGCTTAGGGAGAGGGGAAGACCTTGTTATTTTTGAATGCTTAGAAGCTGTATTACTATGCATCGTAACTTTGTGTCTTCGTTTCCGTATTATCAGTGGTACATCAGCTGCCAAAAAGCATATGCTGAAGGAGAACAGTAACTCAAACCAGTCCTTGTAGCCCGGGGGAATGCTCCAGCTGTCAGACTGTTGGGTGTTCAGCAATGTAGATGTCTCGGTCTGTCCCACAGGAATCATCCCACCCTGCAGCCTCAATGACTTCAGCCTTAGTCTCTTATGCATTGCTGTGTTACGGGGCTACAGAGCCATGATGATGAAAAATGTTTTATTGTTAAAAAAAAAGATGTCCAAAGAGGAAATCTCCGAAGTGTTTGTGCTGGAATAAACAAATCCTGTTGGCTAGGAAATGCCTCCATGAGGTATAAGATTAAGGATTAACTTGTCTCTCTGAATCATATACAGAGCAGTAATTGTTTTGGAAAGCAGATAGTCTCTTATCTTCCTTTTCAACAGGCTTGGTTTGCTTCAGTGGAACAAAAGAATACGTGAATTCTTAAAACTTTTTGTGGGATGCAGGGAAAAAGAAAAAAGAAAAAGCTAGGCATGGATGGCAAAGCAATCTCTTTCCTGGCACTGTTTTTCCTCTTGGAGAGGTAAACCTTTATGAAGCTGAGGAAACATAACCAGCTTATATCCCCTTTCGTTGGTGAGGCTTGCTGTGAATAGGGGGATAATGCAATTCCCCGTGGAGCTCTTTACCTGATAACTCTGCCCACTAGCATGGATTTGAGCATGCCAGAGGCCTGCCTCTAGCTCTTGGCAATATCGTTTTGAGTACAGGAATGCAGCGCTGATGAAAGAGGCAGTGGGACTGATACCCAAAGACACAGCAACGGCAGTTGCAAGCTTCCCTTTACTGTTTCAGCTGCATGCCTTACCCTTTTTCTGGCACAGCCACAGTCATAAAATTCTTATGCAGGCTCCGTTTCCATTCAGTATTTGGCCTGCTGAGAGCATCAATTAAAGTCAATTGCAGTGGAGTTTTTAGTTTGGGGAGCTATATGCAAGAAATGTATTGAAACAACTAATGCATTTTATTAAGGCAAGAAAAATCTAATCTCATGTAATGTACTCTGCCATCACTTCGCTGTGCTATGACTGCAAGATGAAGTTTCAGATCTGTCTTGGTCCTGACCTGGGCTTAATCTGAACATTCAGTATAAATGTGTCTAAAACTCCGTATCTCATTACTAGTCTCCTGGGTTTTCCCTAAACAAATACAGTGGATTAAAATGCAAGTTCATTAGGTTAAAGTGCTTAATTATCTTAAAACTCTTAGTGTTAGAGTCAGATGTCAGGATTTGATTAGCACTGCAGGGAGGCTCTGTAAGGAGCAAAATGGAAATAGCCATTGTCCTAGTATAGTTAAAATGCTATAAATACATAAATAAGGACACAAATATGGGTCTAGATACATATGCAATATTTCTTAACTCCCAAATGAAATAATTAGCATAAATTATTTTGATGCATCCCTATCTCTGATCCTTAATTATATCAATGCTACATTATTTAATATTCCACGACAAGTTGTCATAATCACATTCCTTTCAGTCTTGTTTATTGCCTTCTCTACTTATTAAAGTGCCTTTTATTTGTGTGAAGTGTAGAGGAAAAATTAATATCATTTATTATTGAACTTTAATGCACCAAGCTATAGAGTTCTGGGACTCTTCCACAAGGTGTGATATAACGATGAATTTTAAGTTACAAAGATTACTCTAAAATGACTAATGAGCTATCACGCAGGAAAGAAATGGAAATGCTGTGCCTTACCATAAGACAGCACAACTGTATTAAAGCAGTCAAGGGATCTGTATTTTCACCTTCCTCATTGCATTGGCTTTCTTTATTACTCGAGAGGAGTTGGTGTATAGGAAAGAGAGCAAAAGCCAATTTCCAGGTGAGAAAGACCTATGATCAGTACACTGTAAAGGTTTCTTTACCAGGTGCGTATGGGAGGAAATGAAGCTTGATGGCTTTCAGTGCACTGTTTGCAATTCAGTCCCCCCAGGAAGAGGAAAGGGTCGTGCAAACTACCAAAATCCACATTTGCTTTCATTACTCTCTTCACATTCTTGAAAAAGAACAAGAATCCAATTACTTAATTGCAGCAAACAGGAAATGAAATTGAAAATTATTATTCGATTAATCTTGAGCTTGCTTGTCCATGAAGTTCTTTTACCTGGCTATTCTTAGCTTCAAGGGGCAGCCGAGTCAGCCAGTAGCTATATTTCTTCTGTGTGAGGGCTCTTTTTTCCCAGGTTGTTTTTTTTTTTCTCCACATAAGGATTTTATTTGTAAGGTGTGGTTATTTTCTCTTCAGAGCTTGAAATATTATTTTTTCTAACCCAAGATGAAACCTGCCACATAGTACTGCATTGAAAGGTTCCTAACAGATGCAGTTCCAGGTGTGTAAGTGGTTGTGGTTTAAGACGGCCGAGGCAATGGGAACTAAGCGTGCTTTTGGTAGATGTAGCAGTGCCTATTGCAAATTTTAGTTTGTGCCAGCCAGTGTTGCGTAAGAATTTGATGTGTTTTTGAGATGAAGCATCTCATCTCTTCCCTTTCGATGCCCAGTGTGTTACACAATATTCATGATGGGTCTGCTCCACTGAGGCTGAGGTATTTAATCTGCAGCTTGCTGCAGGGTTTTGAGACCTGTTAACAGGGTGAGGTTCAGTGAGCAGCCTTCCAGTCTGTTTCAGTCCCAAGTGTGACAGCTTTGCTGTAGGAATATTTCACTTACATCTCTCTCTCTCTCTCTCTCTCTTAAATGACACTGTAATCAGATTTTTTACATGGCATCAAAATCGTTCTGTAAATAGCTAGGGCAAAATCCTGCCCTAGGGAAGGAAGTAGCAATGCTGTTGGAGGGAATGACAGTCGAATGCAAGTATTTGGGCAGGTGGTCTCCAGGGCAGAATTCAGAAGGCAGAGCTGAACCTGATCATATTCCCTTATACAAGTCACCTGCATCCACATGCGAGTTCCTCCAGAAAGAGAGAAGAGTCATCTGTTGAACAATTTGAACTTTCAATTCAAATCTGTTGAACCTTTTCTTTTTTTTTTCCTACAGTATTAATGTCTCAATGTCTACAAAAGAGAAAAACAAAACATTTTCTCTCAAAACCTGTGTTTGGGAGAAAATCTAACTGAAGACAGAGACTGCAAGTTAAATTTTATCATCAACATCTTGTAGTTAGTGCTTCCTGAAAACATATTTCATATATTTTAAAAAGTAACTTTGAAGATGTGAAATGACACCCCATGTTGCTCTTTTCTCATTTATCCTCAGCATTTTTGATTGCTTCTAACTTTGTTCAGGCTTCAGTTGCTGCTTTGAGACCCTGTATCCTCAAGTTCTATCTTGCAGATGACTGCCTGAATTTTCTATCACTGACCCTAAAGTGTGTTCATGCAGGCATACCGCTGTAAATGTATTAACCTTTGCGTTTCTGTGGATGTTAATAATTTTACTCTCCTCCTCTTATGGGAGGAAAGGAAAAAGCAGAAGAGTACAAGCAGTGAGATGGTTAACTGGCTCCAAGACAGATGTTCATGTTGCTCTAATTTTGACAAAAGTACATTGGCTTCCTGTGAAGAAAAGGATTGATTTTTAAACATAGTATTTGCAGACCAAGCACTATGTGGCTCAAGTCCAGCTCTCTTGAAAGACTTATTAACAGCCCCTCACATTCTCTTTGTTCTTTTGAAAATCATCAACTGCTTCAGACACCTACTGTAGCTTCCTGCGGTTCATATGCTAGCATTCTTTTAATGGTCGCTTCTCTTATCTATAGAACATTTACGCTTTAATTTTAGATGTTTTTAGAACATTTTTAAAATGTTCTTCATTAGTTAATAGCAAGAAGTCACCATGTTTTTTCTGTAAACAAGAACTTATTTACAATTTCTTAGATTATGCTTTTCTAGTATGCAATCATTAGATTTTGTCTTCTAGCTTCAAAACATACTTTTAAGAAATCTTTTCCAGATCAGGTTTTTAAAATGGTTATGAAGACTATTATTAGTATTTTTATTTTGTTATCAATTTTATTTATTTATTTATTTATATTTTATTTATTACTACTAGTTTATTTGTGAACAGGTTTATATAATTATTAGGCATTTTAGTATTAATATTTACCATCTTGCTCTGATGCATGCCATAGCTTTACGACTAATAATAAAGGAAAAACATCAGGAATGGGTTTTTATGGGTTACAGCAGGCTGTTGCAAAGTGCGACTTGGACTAGCCTTCCAGTGCAGAGAGTAGCTGACACTTTCTCTGGTCACAGTGCAAGTCAGGTTGCACACCTGAGACACTGGGATCATGCTATTCTAGAGATATTAGTTAAACCAGCCTTGTTTTTAACAGGATGTTGAATGCCATACGTGTATGTGTCTCTTTTTATATACATATTTGTATATCTTTGTGTGTATACAGATGTATGTAAAAGGACCTAGAAGTCTGTTTTCACTATGAACGCTATTGTACGTTTGCCCTCAAACACTCAATAGTTTGTGAGCAAACTTTATGATAGTGATGATATTATAGACATGCAAGAATAGGTCTAAGCCTTACAATAAGAAATTCCTGTATATTTGCATATTTGGTTATAAATCTATTATTTATGTATTTACAAAATTATTTATGTATTTATATGTAAAATAAATTCTCCTCTTCCCTTAATCTTTATGTGTGTTAAATGTGTGCAATTGTCATCAACTGTAACAGTGTAAACACAGAATAAGTCCATTTAACTTTCTATTTCCATTTCCAAAATACACGTATTATTCCAGTCAATGTTTCATTTAATATTTTCCAAAGTTAAATCTGTAACTGTTTAAATATATATTTAAAGGAGTGTTTGGTCTCAGATAAAAATTGAGGCAAAACCTGATGACAAAACAAAACATTCAGTTTTCTATCACTAATTTCCTAACTTTTTTATTTTGCATAAAAATATTCTAAAAATAATCTAACATTTCAATTGCATACATTTTTATTCACTCCCATATACAGGGCTCCTTATGTTATCATTTGTAACATGTTTTAAGCAAATTGACTGTAGTTTACAGATGCTGAGAATCAGTCTTGGGGAAGGGGTCACCTACAGGAAAATGCAAGGAGCGTCATGTTGCCATTCTCTTTCAAATCCAGTGTTAGTAGCTAATGTCTTATTAAAATGTCCTCCAAAATACAATTGTTCTTATCCTGAAGAAAGAAGTGATGCTAAAATTTCAGAGCAATTTCCCACATCTTTCTAAATAGTTTTCCTAGGATATATGCAGCTGTACAATATTTTGATCTCATTCTTTTTTTCTTCTTTGATTTCCATACATAGTGTTGTAGAACATGAAGAAAAAGTGTCCGTGAAACTGAAAACTGTCGTGGACTATCCTTTGGATACGGCTGCTAGCCTTTATCCAAGACTCCAATGTTGGTTTCAGAAAGGAAGTAATTCTCAGGGTGATTTCTTCTCTCTCTCTTTTTTTTTCTTTTTTTCCCCTCATTTTTGTTTCAGAAAGTAACTTTTCTTCTTTATAACCAGTGAAATTGATCCCATTTTATCGCAATTTAGATCTCCTAATTCCCTGCAGCAGACTCAATCTGCCGTGTGTTATGTTTGACATACTTGAGTCAGGGCTTAAATTCAAACTCTCGTCCCTGTTTAAGAAGGCAGAAAAATCTGCTGGCATAAATTGACTGAACCTTACTGCCCAGATAAAAATGTCACTCCTTTAAAACTCAGTAACATCAATGTACAAAATACCACCGTGATGAACTGTAATAGAACAAAATATCCCTAGAGTTCCTAGCTTTCTTATCAGTTTTATTGCTTTTCATCTCTCACTGAATTGTAAAATACTGCATGTGATTCAGTTTATTTATTCAGAATGCTGTGAGAATGGTCTTTCAAAGCAGGGTTTACTATATTTAATGTTATTATTTTACAGTAAAATTATAAGGGCTTGAAAATAAACAGTAGGAGAGGCATAGACAAATGCCACAGATGTTTTACAAATGAAAACCATTACGCTTACACTTATGTTGAAATGGGAATAGAGAAGGGAAAAGGCCAGTTACAATTCAGCCTATAAACAATTTTTTGTGGTGACTAATTATTAAGAAAAATAGATGGGCATAATTTTCATACCAGTGCTGTTAACAATCACTCTCCCAGGGAAAATTACAAAAGAAATGTAAGTCTCCTAAAGTAAGATGGGATGTACGGTACCCTTTTTTCTACCATCTAATGAGGCTCTCCAAGAATCATAACATTGGGGAATTTCAGAGGTATAGATAAAGCACATTTAAGCATATATTTACAGTAAAGGATGAAGAAGGCGAAACAGAGATTCGTTCACATGGTAAAAAGGATGAGCTTTGGCTAGGGAGGTATTTCTGCAGGGTATGTAGTGGCTACAGCTCTGCCGAAGATTATCACCTGAGGAAAATCACACTTCGTAAGTTCTCAAAGGAGTAGAACATTTTTTGCCCTGCAGCTTTTTTCTTTCATGAGGAAGAGACCGTTTCATGAAGCATAGATCATTTTCGTGTGTGAATACTTGTTAAAGGTAAAATATCCCCCAACACTTACATCCCAGGGCTAGACTATTAAAGATAAGGGCATCTACTGGCTGAGTGCTGCAACATCTACCTGTTAGGTACTTGGACTTAATGGTACCTGAAGTTGAGGATGAAGCGCCTAAGCAGCGTAGCGCAGTCAGATTCATGATGGGTAGGTCTATCTGCGTGTCTTGGGCACTACAGTCAGACGGCACCTTCAGTAACATCTGCTGCTCACTGCTGGATGCAGGATCCTAGAGAAGGTAAATCCTTGGCCAGAGTCAATATTCATGGTCAGAGCTGTTACTTTGCTTATATGGCCATCCCCATAAGCTGAGAATGACCAAAAAAAAAAAAAAAAAAAAAGGAAAAGACTGATCCCAGCCTTCTCCATGTGATATTCACAGCTATAACCATGTATCACATTTCCCTTTAAAATGAGACCACTGTTAAGAAAATGTGGTGGTTGTGATTATAAACATACATATTTTATACATGTGAAGTAGTCTTTATCTAATTCCATAATGATTAGAGTATTTGCTCAGGACTTGGAAACTTTTATTTATCCTTGGGTTCCCCTGTCCCGTTTCTAATTTCAAAGTTCTTCCAGCAAGTAGGGTAGAAGCAAGGCTGGAGGAATGGGGGCATTCCCCGTCCCCTCCCCTCTGGTGCCAGGAATTGATCTGTCAACTCAAAGGCGATTTCCAGCCAGTGCTCAGCATACTTGGGAGGAAGGATTTTTGGAAGCCAGTGGCTAAAAAATACCTGCTTTGCACTAACTAATGAGATTTCCCCCACGCTACCCCCACTCCAGGAAGCATCTTATTGTCTTACAGAAGCTCAATCACAAATACAAGGGTTGCATGTTGATTTCTTGGGAGAAAATATTACTCCTCCCAATAAATATTTTCTAGTGAATGATTGTAGTGGATTCTGAAGAGCTATGTAAGCTTTATGTTTTAATTTGAATTTCAGTAACTAGCATGACAAAAATATGAATCTCATAGGCAGTTAAAAATATATCCCTTTTTGATCTCTTAAGATTTAAATCAATACTATAAAATAATTTCACCTTGCTAAGCAGAAGTCTTCCTTAGCCTATGTCACTGTGAAGAAATAGCACATCTAAAAGCTTCTGAACTATAACTGAAGAGTCAAATATTCCAAGTATTCATACATATATGTACAGACATATGTACACATATGTATATAAATGGTGGAAAATATGGATTCTTTTGCTCATAATATAGTACCTCATATGAATTTTGTGGTGCAATGTGTTGAGCTCAGAATTTTTAAGTGTCTATGTCCACAAGGCAGGAGAAGCGTTTGGGGAAAAAAACATTTCTAAGTGTGATTCTTTATGAACAGAGTTCTTGTGGGTAACGGCATCTTCTCTCATGTAAAAAACAGAAAGCTTGCAAGATGAACAGATGTTCCAAAAATTACTCCAGACTAGAAGATAATAAAATACACACTAATGTCCCATCGAATTTGTTATTTTTGTACTGAAGTAGGAAGACTTGGAGTGGCACCAGAGTACAGAAGTAAATGAGAAATAAGGAAATAAAGCAAACACAGTATTTAGCTAACTTTTGGAAAACTAATTTTAATTTGAATCTCTTGAGAGCAGAATAGATAGGAAGTCCCATATAATCATAGGAATTAGCATGATATGAGACATATAGAATGAATGAAGCATAGAATTAGCATATAGACATCTTCCAAGCTCAGGGAAGCTGCACCAGCAGCAAAGTACAGGGTGATAAGAAAAAACCCCTGTACGTAAGAGAATGAAATGAATGCTTCCTACGACAGTTTCAGAAGAGAGAAAACAAGCAGCGAGGAAGAAAACAGTACAGGATTCAGGGGTTTGTCCCAAAAACCTTCTGAGGTCACTCGTATTGTTTTGCCCAGCATTTTGAGACCTTTATCAGAGATCCCTGTCTCTAAATTGAAGCCACTGGCAGCAAGGGGAGGTTGCTTCCCCTGGTAGGATTGACGTTATGGAAGTTGTACGGAGTGAGCTATTTCCAGCATAAACAGAGCATTCTTGCTCTTTCATACAGGAGACAGAAGAGATATCACTTGCAGCACCGTGTACAATTCTTCTTGCCTGCGTTCAGGAAGATTAAGCCAAAGTGTAAGAGAATGATTGAGGAAGTGGGAGCCTAGCTTATAGGGGCAATGAAAGGACCTAGCAAAATAAAAGCCATGTTTAAATGTATAAAAGACAAGCATGGAGCAGGGGAAAATTCTTCTCAGCTAAAAGATAACACTTGTCAAAGGACAAATAGAGATAACCTCAGCATATATGAATTTATGCTGAAAATTAAAAGCAGCTTTCAAACCCTCAGAGCAATGAGAAAAATAGGAGAAATGAGAAAAAATAGGTGCTGGGAATTTAACTGGCTGCAATATTAATCCTGTTGCAGGACTGCAGAAGGGACTGTTTGATGTACTCACCTAAAATAGGAGAAGGTCCCTTGCAGCCTATTTCCTGTTTTCTTGAGAGTCTGAACTTGCAGCAGAATATTTCAGCTAAATACTTTGTAAATCAGTGTTTCACCTCTCAGCAAAAGTGTCTATGTTTGCCCTTCCAAAAGCTGAAATGTATGTATTTATATCCAAGTGTGTAGGCTTTAACCACTTTCATGTAAAGAGATCAATGCACGAAATGTAGTTGCACATAGTTGCACGTGTGGCACTAAAACATATTTTATTTGCATGGATTCCAAGCATGTTCTGTAAGCAGGTTTTTGAAACATTCAATGGGTATTTAGAATTTTAAAGGCTATTTTCAGTAGAATTTGCATTCTCTAAAATGACCTGTTATTCAAATGTAAACTTTGAGTAAATCCTATTCTTATAGGTTGTTAGTAGTAAAACTTAAGATCATTAAGGGCTTTTTATATATTCATATAATATCTTTCCCCTGACATGTTAATTGAATAACAAGGCTACTAACATAACTGCTATGTCCTCCGAAGTTGTTAATTCTGCCCAGTATATTTGTGATTTCATTAGGATGTTGTTGATTACTATGGTTACAAATTAATTTATGCATTGCAATGAATTTTATTCACAGGGAATTGCAATGTCAACTATATTACTGATGCACTGTCGTTCTATAAGGCTTTTCATTCAACCTTTAATAATGTAACCACAGTCTTTAAATAAACAAATGTATTTTCAATTATAAACATTAAAGTGATAGGTGTGGGAGAAAAGGAATATTGCTATTGCATATTTGGTTATACAAGCAGAAGGTCAAACCTTCATTATCACTATATTCTCTTTGGGAATTTGAGAGAGGCTATGTTACTAGTAAGATAATTAACATTACATAAAGATTTATGTATTTTTAAGCTGATTTTTCTTCTGACAGTTTATTTCCGTACCTGACAGTATGGAAAATGACTTGTCACGTATGCTTAATGTTTTAACACATTTTTGTTATATATATTTCTGTTTTCATAACGAGACTATAACAAGATAAAAATGGAACAATAGTCAATTCACACTTTTGAGTATTAAGACTGGACTGCAAAGGAATTCAATTTTCTGAAAACTGTATAAAGATTTTAAAAAGTCATTATTGAAACTCTGTTTTTGAAAGTCTTAGGAGCATAGTTGAAACAGCAAATTGATTTCTCCCTATAGCAACCTTAATTCTCCAGACTTATGGACTTCTCCAGGTGTTGTTTTTCTTGCACAGCTTTATGCCTTTGTTTACTCTGCATTTTTAGCCTGTATTTACATGGCCTTTGTTGTTTAAATGCTCAAGTTAACGAACACCTGACAGCTGTACAGTAGGTATTGCAACCCCCTTCAGTGCCCAGAAACACATCGCGTAGTGCACATCCATCAAACTGGCACCTGAAGAACCCTGGGAAGGATTCTGTGTCTTAATGAAACTTTGACAACAGTGGAAGTGCCTTCAGAGATTTGTCCCCGAGTGTAACATGGGAAAAGTTAACAGATTGGTTCCCTTTCTAATTTATCATTTGTCAGGCCTTCAGGTATATATACTTTAATCCTGAATTTTTCATTATCTGATATTCTGGACTTAATTTCCACACTGTGTTATGTCAAAACAAGAATAAATCATTATAAGGGAGCAGAAATATCTTTTTGTAGGAATAATATAAGGGAGTGTTGTTGTTGTTTTTTTTTTTTTAATTCAAGCAGCTATGGATATTTAATTTCATACATTTTTTAGTTTTCTAAGTAAATAGGCTGGATTAAGTAAAATCACATAAATTGATTGCTGATTTTGTTTTTGCTACTGTTTTTTAAAATGTTTGTAAATTTATGCAACCTACAATTTCAGATTATTTTAATTCTTTAAACAAGTCTTCTTATGACACTGCATTTCATCATGACACACATTTAAAAGGTACAAAAGATCTGATAAAGACTGAAAAAATCTCCAGTCTAGCAAAAAACCTGAGAGTCTCACCATATTAAAAAGTGAAATAACTGTAACCTTTTCTTTTCCCCAAAAAACTATAGGCAACGTCTAAAAGAAAAGCTAAAAATCTTCTCATTATCACATCATTTGACAAAGTGTAAGAGTAGATGACATTGTTTAAGATAAAAATTACAAAAAGGTTAAAGTTTAATAATAACAAAAAAGCTAATCCTACATATTTATTTACGTATGTAAAAATTGTCTGTGCTTTTTTATCCTCACTAAGAACTGTCCATGTAAGGTTTAGACCTGAACTTAAGAAAAAAGGAAAGCAAAAACCCCAGAGACCCCATATCCTTTATTTAGACATGTAAATAAACAAAAAGAATTTCAAAAATGCTGTTCTTGCTGTCAATTCCTGTTAAGGTCCTTCAAATGTCTGAAAAGCTGGCCAGGTACCTAGTACATGAACATGAGTTTAAAGTTTTAATCTCAAGCCTCTGTTTTGTTTCAGCTTTTTTAAACAATGGAACACCCATGAGCAAACTTAATAGAACTGAGGGATGTGGGTAATTACATAAAACATGGATGATCATTTTCCAGAAATAAAAAGTGTGGTAAAATTTTGCAAACTCTGCTTGTTGTGTTTTTAATATTAGTGAACTTTGAAAAAAGAAAAGATACTGTGAGGTACAATATTGCTATTAATATTGTAATATTAATATTACAATAATAATATTGTATTACAATAATAATATTGTATTAATATTGTTATTAATATTTTTAAAAGCAAATATATCTGGGTTTTATGCCTTAAAGTATGGGATATGTGGCTTCTTCAATAAGTCAGCTGGTGCTACAATTCCTCTTAAATCTTGGCATTTCCTCCTCTGTTTTTCTTCTCACTAACTCATTTTCCATCTTTTTCTCCTAGGGATTTTCTCCTTGTTATTCTCATCTCTGCTTTTCCTCTTTCTGATCACTTTCCTGCACTGCCTCTCATTTTTCTAGAATTTCCCATTCTAGTCTGTTTTCTCTACATTTTCTGTTGCTGTTAAGTTTCGCATTCTCCCCTCTCCCTTCAGTTCTTGCTTGTATTCCCTTTCACTTCACTCCCACAATTTCTGTAATTTCTCATTCTTTTAATTAAAGTATCTTTGTTTCTTCTTCTACTCTTGCCATTTGCTACATTTACATACACTGCATTTTCCTACCTTACCCATATGTATCCTCTGTATGGAGCCCTAGTGAAGGTTTTCTTTTGTTTCCCCTTTGTACTCTGCTTTGGAGTCAGTCACTGTAAACACTGCAGATATCATGAACAGCAATTTTAGAGGCAATCCCATCATCATTTTAGGAAGTAATCCCAGCATGCCGGTTTCCCATGCATAGTTATGTGTGTCTTCATTCAAGACACACACATGATTATATGTCTCTTTCTGTGGTGCTGTCCCATTTCTATGGTAACGCTGCATATCTACCATTTGCGTGTGATGGAGATTCTGGCAAGTGGGTCCCTTTAGCAGATCAAAGTACCTATAACATATAGAATGTTTTGAAGAAACTTAGCAGCAATAACTCCTCCACTTAGTCCATAAACTAAATGGAATTAAACCAGCATTTTTGTTGCCTTTTTTTTTTAAAACGGTCTGCTTGAATATGGTCAAAGAACAGAATGAACAAATTTTATATTCTTTCGTCTATTTTAAATAATAATTTTTCCCTCAGGAAAGTTCTTGGATGACAGCACTTCTGTTCTGTCCTTGCTGGTGAAATTTTTTCTAATGCCTGACTAACTGGTAATCCAAGACTTCCCCCTGGAAGGGGCCTGTGATGTTATAAGTAATGCCAGAACTACAATTAGAGTCTGTGTTCCAGACTCTAAGCCAGATTTTAAAACATTTTAAAAATTCAGCCATAAATACTGACAAATATGTCAGAATACTGCACTGAGGAAAGGAGAAAGTTCTTGGCTTTCTTGGGTTGGAGCAAACTCTTTCAGTGGTGCACAGCATAAAAAAGATTAGTTATTCTGAACTGTTGAGGCTGAATGCAACTTGCTGCAAAAACCATCAAAAGAAAGTCATGAATGACCTGGCTGGCTAATGAGTAAAAGCTCATCTGTGCTAGGAAGTAGCACAAGTAGCACTTGGGCCAGTAGCAATGCTAAAATTTTGTCCAAGGTACACAGTAAAATTGTGGGCTCTTAGAAATCTAGTCTTCCTTTAAAAAAATTAAGAATAGAATATGAGCAGGAAAAGCTTGTGTGACAAGCTTTTCCTGGTACAGATATGATGATTATTATAATTTTACTAGGAAAATTCTTGAGTGTGTACCACATATCTGTATGTGTGCTGTTTCACTCTGCAGGAACAAAATCCATTAGGCTAACAATGTTTATTTTGGCTGTTACATTTTATAAGTGGTTTTTTTCTTAACATATGTTACAACAGCAAAATACTCATGATATAGAGGAATCTTAAGTTAGATGTAAGATTTAGATACCCCATTTGGGATTTAGGAAGAATGTAGGTATATGACTCTCTTTGTGCAGTGCTGGAGAGGCTTACACAGGGGGAGAAGTCCTGACTTTCTCCCTTGCTCTCTTTTAATGATAAGCTATATACTATCAAAAGCCACTCTGATGCTAAATGCATAGGGCAGCCCAGGGGACCAGTGTCTCCTAGGTCACACAAAAGCATAATGCCTGTCTTTGGCCCAATTAGCCTTCCTCGCTTCATCTTAAAAAAGAGCTTTAATGGGAAAGGAGGAAACTCCTCCCTTCTAGATTGCCCTTTAAATTTGGGATGAGGTGCTGCCTGTGGGAGCTAGTGAGTTCCTGCAGTCTGAGGAGTGTAATAAGTCTGGCTTTTTCATTTCTTGGGGTAAAAATAAAACAAACCAAAAAACCCACCTATTCCATGAACTTCTGCTTCTAGTGGCTGGATTGTTAGGCTTGGTTGTTATGAGACATTGATATCTTTGATACCAAAGATGCATACATCCTTGCTTAACATTTTTGGGGTGCGTGTGTGTCAAGTGCTCTGATTCACTCAGAGGTGGCTTCCTGAGAAGAACTCAGCTTCTGAGGAGCTGCTGCATTTCTGGATCTGGGTTGGCAACAACAGACACCGGACTGTTAAGGTTGAGGTGGTGCAGGGAATGTCACCCCGCACTGGGAGTGCCCACTCAGTTTCAGGTACTTTCCATGCTTGCTAAACACTGACTTCGGGGTCTAAGTTGTTAGTTTGATGCCTGCAGTCTGCCTCACATGTATTTTGGTTGCTAGTGTTGTTTGAGATCTGATTCTGGGACTCTCTTAGATTGGACAGCTCATTAACTTACATGAATAAACATTAAAATCACAAAAAATAAAAATAAAAATTAAATTAAAAAAGGTCTGCACTTAACTTCTTCTACCAAAAACAATAGTGTTAAAAATCAAACATTTGTTTTAGTTTTGAGTACGTTATAAATAGATATTATAAAGTTATAATGTCTTTGATTATTTTTTCTTTTAACATTCATCTTCATTAGGATTATTAGAAATGTTTAAACTCATCATGTGGGTTTAATAAAGCTGTCTCAACTACTTCACCTCTCTAAGTCTGAGTCATAAAGTTGACTATCTTTCTCTGGGCTAGGAAATGACCTAAGAAAAATATTCTAAAATGTATGTTCAAAGGCTACTAATTTTAGCTTTTCAACTGGTAATCCTCCAAGATCTTAGAACCTGATGTAACTGGTCTGCATCAGGGGGTACAATGCCTGCAGGTTCTTGCAATAAATAGCTTTCTTCAAGTTCAGAAGATACATTTTTATCTGGCCTTCTCCCTGTCTGGACTAGGTGCTGGTTGCTTCTGTATATGAAACCTATCAGGCAGTTCAGGAAGGCAATCAGGGCAATAAAATCTTGTATTTAAAAAGTAATCATTAGAAAAACTGGCACACAATTTGCAGCTATCATTATCTCCAATATTTATTTGTGTCCCAAAAAAGAGAAGGAGAGGAACTACTACAGAATATTTTGCAACCGAACTAGACAGAAAACTGTAGAAGAAAGAACTAATGTTATCTTTCACTCTTCATTTTACCAGTTATCGTTACTACCATACCTACTACTATCATTCTGGAAAACATAACAGCTTTTAAATTGAAGACATTTCTAGGAAAACATTCCTTCTACCTTACAAAACAGTACTGATGTTAAATATTTTGAGAATTTCCATATAGGTTAGTAGAATGAGCAGAATCTCCCCATATTGTCTTTTTTTACCCTCTCTCCCTCCCTTCCTCTTTTTTTTTTTTTTCTTCTGTTGAAAAATTCAATGTTATTTGAGCCACACTGTTTTTATAGATGCTGATAACCTGGTTCTTGTATTTCTTTTCTCCAGTGTCTTATATTCATTTTTTAAATTATTATTTTAAGCTACTCTTGTTCTTTTTTGGAGAGTTTTCTCTCTCTCATGCTTTCTTTATAACTTTATTTTATCTCTGCCTACTATAATCTCCTCATCCAGAAGTTTAGGCCAATCTTCCAATGAGACATGAAAACATTTTTTTTTTTCACTGAGTGGAATATTTTTGCATGATGATGGATAAATTCACGAATGGGGTGGACCTGACCATAATGTAACATACATCTGGGTGGCCAATATTTGAACAACTGTCCTATATCCTTCCAGATGTCCTACTCACAGTGCAGTTCTAAAATTAACAGGCTCCTCTAAGTCAAACCTAAATGAAGGAATGTCTTTCACAGGTACTCAAGCTAACCTACAGGTAATAGGTATTGAATTGTGTCAGACTGTAATCTCTTAAGAAACATGGGTGAAAAGTTGAACAATTCAGTAGAGTGTACCAGAATATTCATGAAAGTCTATTCAGTATGCACAGAGATACCAAATAAAGCAATAGGAATGAAAATGGAGCTATGTATGGAACCTTTGATGACAGAATTAATGAATAATTGAGATTTACTGGCTTCTGTTGCATTGCATTCAGGTTCATATAGAGGAACTATTGAAACAGTACTGATTTGTGAAAAAGGTTTACCACTACAATTAATGTATTTGTGGCTATAGCCAAATTCCCTGTGTATTAGTTGTACTGGCATTGTGCAGATGGCAGAATAATTGTGTAGTGCACTGAAGCATATTTCAGCTGAAACAGCAGTGCGCTCAGGTGACTGGAATACAACTGCATAAAGTGAAGAAATAGTTAGCTTCATCAAATTCTCATGCGGTCCCTACACCAGCCCTGTGCTGTCTGGACCAACAGATCATCCTGTCTGTCATTAGGTATGTGTCTATTCAGGTTGACTGATTTGGGTTAAAATAGCAATGAGGACAAGATAAGCTTGGCTTAAACTCTGTGGTAAGTGTGGTGAGTGGATTTCTTCCAATGTGAAAGCATTAACTGAAACAGAAAATGATGATTCTGTGCATACTTACTAGTCAAAGGTAAGGAATTAATCTTAACCTATGTTATGACCTTAATCGAAGCAAGCGCCTGTAAGACATATGCCACACAATCAAAATTTGAACAATTATAGATGCCTTATCTCATCTATCGGACCTGCTGGGAAGGCTTCCATAAATCTTTTACTTCTTGTCCATTAATGTGATAGATTGGCATTTTTCTAAGTACCATTTCCTTGTGTATGTATTTTGATACTCCCAAAAAATTCAGGCCTAATGTCTTGCTGAGGTAAGCTCAGTGAAGTCACTGGCATTTCATTAACTTATATGTTAATCTGGTGTTTTGTCTAGTAGGTTTTATGGTGTAACAACAAATAGAACATTTGAGAGAAAAAGATGAGGGCTCATCAGTTTGAAGCTAAATGGTCGCAGCCATATTCTTAACACAGTTTTTATATAAGGATAATGCCATTTATAACGAAGGTTCCAACATATAAAATAATGGCTTAATATGAACAAAATTTTGATCCTCTGGTCCCTCAAGAGGGACTTTGCCATGAAATCTGAGAGGGCCAGGATTTCATAAAGTGTGAGGAAAAGTACAATAACAAATTCTAAGTGTTACTCTTTGACGTGAGCCTCAGAAAATAAGGATGATCCTTCTTTATTTTCCAGTTTTCTGTTGCAGACTGAATTATATTGTGTTTTACCTCCAAGTATCAACTATAACTTCCTTGACAAGGTCAAACACTAAGACAATCCCCTGTGAAAGTAAAATTTGCAGAACAAAGTTGTTCTGCTATTATTGTCTGCCTAGTTTTCACACAGTTCTCCTGATATACAAAAACAGTTGTACTGGGGAGGAGGTGTTTCTGCGTGCAGTAGCAAATATTTCTGTATAGTATTCTGTATCACTGAATGCAAAGAAATGATTAATCAATGAATCATACAGTAAATAAATTAGATGGCAATATTCTGGCTCTTACGCCACAGGCTTTGTTGCACACAAAAAGCAGGATCCTTCTTCCAGAAGGGATCTGGAATTGTACAAGCTCATCTCAATTCAGCCCCAGGCACCCATGCTCCCCACTGGCAGCTGAGTATTTAATTTCTTGGAGCATTTCTGTTATTAATTTGTCTAACAGAAACAATCATCATAAAATTATTAGGTCTGCTCTCATAATCAGCATTGCATTATTAAAATCTATAAAATCAATCAGATCAACACTGATTTGTGCTAGGTGAGAATTTTGCCCTGCCAGTAGACAGAATAAAGGAAATATGTTTCTTTCAGGGCATGCGTATGATGATTATCTCTACACGTTTGAATAGAAAAGACTGTAACTGGCTATTGTGTTGCTATGAGCATTGTATCAACACACTGCAGAAAAGGCATACTCTGTTACATGAGGCTAAAAAACTTGTTGCTGAAATCAGCTATAAAATGAGAAGGGATTTTTTTAATGATAAGAAAACATGGATTAAAATCTCTGGGGATATACAACAGAATCTACAATAGCAGCCCCCCCTCCCTCGCTTAAGCCAGATAAGAAAGCCTATTAGGCAGATGGTATCACACATGAAAAAAGTGATCAAGCTGTGAGCAAGAGAGCCAGATCTACTTAGTGTGATAATTAGAAAAGAAAGAGCCCCAAAGGAAGTGCAGAATAGTAAAATATAAAATCACAGCTGGAAAATGTGGTGGAGATTGTATTTTGGACCCAGGAATGTCAGATCAAGACAAAAAGAAGGAATGACTATGAAATTAGGGGGAAGAATTTGGGGAGAATGTGCCTATCAGATTATAAGACTGCAGTTCACTATCTCATTGGAAATAGGATTGATCTGATTCCTGTCTGGTGCCAGTAGCAGTTCAGGAATTTACAAATACAGCACCCCTACTAATTTTTTTTAAATTCTGTGCTCTATCCAGCAAGTCAAATTCTGTATTTGCTTGTCCTATGCATATGTGTAAGCAAGGCGAAGACAATCATTCACTGCAATGAGCTTTAACTCAGTTCATAACCATAGTGTAAAGTGGTTCTGCAGGTACAAATTTACATGTCTTAGTACTCAAAAGATAGCCACTAAGTTAGATCCGTGCCGTTATCTCATAGAATAATTGTATTTCAGGGTATCAAAACTTAAACAAAATTGAAAAATCTTCCCATCTTTATAAGTTGCTTGATAATAAATAGTAAAAAATGTGAACCATGAGGGTTTTTTTCTCCTTTTCTCAGTGCCTCAAATTCTCTTTTCAATTACTATAAAGAAGGAATTTTCTCCTTGCTGTGGTAAAACATTTTCTTTTTTTCCATCCTGTTGCAGAGGATTTAAAAATTCTTAAGTATTCAACAAAACACTTCAGTATTTAACAGGTATCAAAAGCAAGTGCTAGACTGCAGTGCACAAGGCAATTTCAACAAAATGTATGCAGGGATCAGCTCCCCCAGAACCTAAGGCATATGGACCCATGCAGGCATTTTATTCCTTTGAGCTTTTCTGTAGAAGATTTAAATAACAAGCACCCTGCCTCCTCCACATTTTGTCAATAAGTTAGGTTTTTATTATAATTAAAAATACTATTTTAAGTCTCTAGACAGCTTAATTTTTAAAAAATTGTTAGTTTGCTAAGTTGACCTTTAGCTTCACTAAAATCGATGTTCGAATTAATCTTATTAAGTAACCCTACTGACTCCCTTCACAATATACTGCTTATGAAACTCATGTAGCTCAAGAGTGAACATTCATGATCATTAAGAAAATCCACGTTTAAACTCAAATTCAGCTCTAAACAAACTCAATGGTAATGTTTCCATTGGTTTTGGCAAGGAAGAACCAGAAGATTTTAGATATTTTCATGATGCTGCATTTAGGATGGAGACATTTTTGGGGCAATTCACACCAGTTCAGGTCTATATTTTCATGGGTAGAGAGTAGCATCACTGGTTTCCAAGGTTACTAGAGAAAAATTCATAGTGGACAATGATGATTCTTCCCCATGGGAACTCCTTTCAGTCCAAGTAATTTTTTTTTCTCTAGTAGAGGAGACTTATGTTCATTCATAAAGGACATAGTAATGCCTCAGCCTCTTTGTATGGTGTGGTTTGACCTTATTTATTATTTTTGTGGAAAAAGATAGAAGTAGGTATAATGAATGAAGGCTAATTATGTATTGTAAATAAGTACAATTGCTATCAGTTTTAAATTCTTCCCTTTGGTTTAATTTAATTTACTGTTCCTTCTGTGGATATTAGCAGAAGAAGTAAATAGTCTCTGTACTTATCTTGGCACGACATACCTGTATGAGTACTTCTGGCATCTTTTCTTATTTAACCCTTCTTACACCAAACAATTTTATTTTATTTTATTTTGCAGTGGTTTTTTCATATATGCTTTTGTCTCCCTCATCTTTGAATGTTCTGTGTTTCTGGTTTATCTCATTATTGTCTCCTTGTGTGGGAAGAAAAAAAAGAATTTTAAAGATAAGGCCTAGTGGATGCTGTTGCTTATTTTTCTCTTTATTTTTGTTTTGGTTGGTTGTTCATAAAGGAGGGAGATCTGGGGGGAATTCTTAATACAGTTATTCCTTTTGAATGTTTTGTTTTGTTTTATTTTGTTTTTAAAACAAATTTCTACTTGCTCCATGCAGAATGCTGTGCAGATTCATATTCCAGACTGAACAGGAGAGCCTTGAAGTGCCTTTCCAGGGGTTACATAGGAAATCTGATGAAAAAACTTTGAATTTGCATCCACATCTCATCTAAAATTCTTCAGTGTTTGCCACAAACACATCTGTACTCTGTAATGTCAACATTAAAACTGGACAGATAATATTTATTCATACTCGTGAAGCCCTCTGAGTTCTAGAGTAGAGGAAAAGAATAGGGAGGACTTGTCAGTACTTCTAAATATAATATGCAGGCCCTGCTCTTGATCCAAAGACTAATACATGCACTTTAATTTTATGTTGACTTGGGCATTTTGCTTAATCAGTTCATAGTTTTTAAAGCCTCTGAGGCACTGATGTCTCATTTATTTCACTAGAATGCAGACACCTAGATAGTCTTTAAAACATTACTCTGGATTCACAAATCCATTCAAGTGCTTTTTACTTTTGATATCAAGTCCGAAGTGCAGAGTCTCAAAAGAGCTGGTCAGTGAGGTACCATGCTAACGGTGCCTGAACTCACATACACAGCAAATTCATTCAGTCCTCTGAGTCCTAAAAGTGCCGAGCTGCTAACGTCTGCGGTCACTCAGGGTCAGAGCTGGAATCGTGCCCCAAGGTGTCAGTGCACCTTCCTTCTTCCATGGACCACAGTAACACGTGATAGAGAGGGGAAATAGCAACATTTACCCTCATGGCAAAACCACCATGACTAGAATGTCCCCTACCACTTGGACGACTGAGGTTTAGGTTCTCCTCAGGCTGAATAGAAGCAAAGATTTAAATCCATGGTTTTTCCAACCCACAGAATAAATTATGGCACTTTGAGGCAAGTCTTTAAGTCCTCTTTGCAATGATTATTTGAATGCTTATTGGGCCAGACTGAAACAGAGTTGCTCAGTTGTCTAGTGATTAGAGCAATTACATGGGAAGTCTGAAATAGAGAAATTGGCTGTCTTTCACATCTTTGATTCCTCACTATTTATTTTATCTAACAACCATGAAAGAACTAGACCCCAGTGGAGCTGCTGGTTGATGCTGTTTCTTCTACTTGCTTCAGAGCAGGTGACTCCTTTTTAGTGGTCTTGCTGTTTATGCAGACTTAATGAATAAATATACATTGCGTTCACAGAAGGTAATGATTTAAAACACCACCATCTAAAAAAATGGTAAAATATCAAAGGCTGTTAGACTGTACTAAAATTACATTAAATGATAGCATAATAATGTTCAGATAAATTAAATAATTTCTCAGTTATCAGAGATTACAAAGGCACTTAAGAAGTTATTCTTAGTTTTTTTGGAAAAAAGTCACATGTAGCAATACTAGCAACAACTCCTTAAAAGTTAGGTAACATACCCATTTAAACTGTTGTCTTGTGACATTCAAAGGTTCTGGTTTTGCTGACACATGGATGACTAGGGAAACTCCTTGGATTCTTCTTTTTTCACCCTAGGGAAATATCAAAAAATTCCACTGTGTTCTTCTTGCAGCATTTAACACCTGTTTCTGTCTTTTTTTTTCTTTTAACTTAATGTAATGGAGTATAAAATCAGCATAAAAATAAACATTTATTTATATTGGAACAGTTACAGTTTTGCTTCATGCTCTTTATGGATGGCCAGACACCCACACTTCTACTGAAGTTGAATAGGACTTTAGGAATGCTTTCTCTGAAGGCTGTGGCATCAATAATCTGTATTATTCCATAGGAAAATAGAGTTCTTTGCATCACAGAGGAATTACTTTTCAAGTAATTATTTTGATAATTACTTAATAATAAATAGCAATAAAAACTTAGCAATAATTTAGTAATAACAGTAGCAGGAAAAGAAACCTTTACATCTCATTCTTTACTAGAGAAGTAGGTAAATCATTCATGTCTGAAAGGCACTGTCTTTATTGCCACCTTTGATCATACTTCATATTTTTAATCTACTGTAAAAATAAGCAACTAAATTGTCATTACCTTGAACTGGACTTGCGTTAGATTTTTTAATGTTGACCAAAGAGAGTTTTAAATCCCACAGAAAATCCAAAGAAAATCACCCATTTATACGTTTAGTTACATGATACTTGAAGGGCACTGAACAGGGAGGGAGAACAGAGCTGGGACTTCCTCATTGTCCCTTGAGGGAGGTGGTAGTGCCTGTCTGGAGATACAACATGAAATAGGTTTGTCTGCACCTGTTGGTAAGTTGTGCTGTAAGTGTAAAAGATTTTTATGTTACAAGTAAAATCCCTTCCTGTAACCTAAAATACATAAAATATTTCCCTTTAATACTCCTCCTCTAATGGGAAAAGTTCATGTATCTCATTCATATGAGGGTGATAATGCTGCTCCAAGCTATAGACAGTAAGGCTGCGTCCCTCAGCTTTAGTCAAAATACAGTTTATATGCTTCTAATGGAATTAACATGAGCCTGATATTTCTACCCTTGCTAGTGTCTTCTAGAGTAATGATAGCTTTCTACTTTGTTATATTTTTACTCTGCATTCTCCATGGTTCACTGATCTGATTGATCATTTATTCTGGAAGCTCTAGTTTTCTCAATTTATGATGCTTTTACATTGTTTTATTAGTTTTTATTTGCTACATATTATTTTTGGTGAAGAGTCCTGTCTGTTAAAGACTTGTCAAAGTTGTCTTGCGAAGTTGAGATATTTCCATTAGCAATCACCCACTGCTCATATTTCCAGCCTTGTGTTCATTGATGACAGATTCACACATACACACCCTTGCTTCAGTTTGCTCTTTTTCTTCTCATTTCTCATACTGCATGATGTGTGAAAACCTGTGATAAAGGCTCATCAAAGTCATCAGAACTCTTCATTTATCTGAATTAGATTGCTTTTGTCATCCATTAGTCCTGAAGAAGCCCATTTTTCAAAGCATGCCATGAATGTTCTGTGAATGTCATAGGTGTGCTGCTGCACACCGTTCTTAGAATCATAGAATCATCAAATCGTTTAGGTTGGAAAAGACCTTTAAGATCATCGAGTCCAACCGTTAACCTAACACTGCCAAGTCCACCACTAAACCATGTCCCTAAGCACCACATCTACACGTCTTTTAAACACCTCCAGGAATGGTGACTCAACCACTTCACTGAGCAGCCTGTTCCAATGCTTGACAACCCTTTCCATGAAGAAAATTTTCCTAATATCCAGTTTAAACCTCTCCTGACACAACTTGAGGCCATTTCCTCTTGTCCTATGGCTTGTTACTTGGGAGAAGAGACCGACCCCCACCTCTCTACAACCTCCTTTCAGGGAGTTGTAGAGAGCGATAAGGTCTCCCCTCAGCCTCCTTTTCTCCAGGCTAAACAACCCCAGTTCCCTCAGCCGCTCCTCATCAGACTTGTGCTCCAGACCCTTCACCAGCTTCGTTGCCCTTCTCTGGACACGCTCCAGCACCTCAATGTCTCTCTTGTAGTGGGGGGCCCAAAACTGAACACAGTATTTGAGGTGCGGCCTCACCAGTGCCGAGTACAGGGGCATGATCACTTCCCTACTCCTGCTGGCCACACTATTCCTGATACAAGCCAGGATGCCATTGGCTTTCTTGGCCACCTGGGCACGCTGCCGGCTCATATTCAGGCGGCTGTCAACCAACACCCCCAGGTCCTTCTCTGCCTGGCAGCTTTCCAGCCACTTTTCCCCAAGCCTGTAGCATTGCATGGGGTTGCTGTGGCCCAAGTGCAGGACCTTGCACTTGGCCTTGTTAAACCTCATACAATTGACCTCGGCCCATCGATCCAGCCTGTCCAGATCCCTCTGCAGAGCCTTCCTCTCCTCAAGCAGATAAACATTCCCACCCAGCTTGGTGTCGTCTGCAAACTTACTGAGGGTGCACTTGATCCCTTTGTCCAGATCATTGATAAAGATATTAAACAGAACTGGCCCCAGTACTGAGCCCTGGGTAACACCACTTGTGACTGGCCGCCAACTGGAGTAAACTCCATTCACCACCACTCTTTGGGACCGGCCATCCAGCCAGTTCTTTACCCAGCAAAGCGTACACCTGTCCAAGCCATGAGCAGCCAGTTTCTCCAGGAGAATGCTGTGGGAAATGGTGTCAAGGGCTTTACTAAAGTCTACGTAGACAACATCCACAGCCTTTCCCTCATCCACTTAGGGCTCCTTTGAATATATAAACTAATATGTTCTGCATATTTCTAGGTAGAGCCAGAACCTCAACTGTTTTAAAGTGATTATAACTCTATTGATGTTTTTTCCATGGTTTACTGACCTTTATTCTATTGCCTACAGTATTTCAGCAAGCAGGTCCTCTGGGCCATTATTGCCTCAATAGGAAAACATTATGAATTATCTTTTCAACAGGCAAAATTAACCCATGTTCTGTTTTTTTTTTAACTGCCTATATTTTTAACAAAGAAAAAGGGTTGTGTTTTTGTTTGTTTGTTTGTGGTCTTGGTTTTTTTTAGCAACAGCTCCCACCTCCCCCATTTTACTGGATTTTTTTTTTTCTTTTAATACTCAAATTTAGCCTCTGGCTCTTTCTACTAATATGAAACAAGTATTTGTGCTCTTTATTGCTAAGTTGCAGGCTCGATGTCATGCTTGCCAATTGTTTTTAATGCTTTTTAAACCTTCAGTGGATTAATCATTTAACAACATCTACATGTGCCTACAACCACAACAGAATCTGGACTCTGCTTTTTGCTGGTTATTTTTTGTTATCTGTACCAATCAAACCATGTTCTAATTTTCTTTGTCAAGTCACTAAATCTTTATTTGTTGTCTATCTGGACATTTTCCTTGGTGGTTTGCTTCTACAAGGTGTTGATTTCCATCCTGGCAGTGGTGTAAGCCTAAAAAGTTCAGAGCACTTGGAACGTGATAGAAATACATGGTACCTTGCAGTATTAATTTCCAGGTTAAACCACAATAAATATATCGCTTTTGTATCGCCATTTTCTTGTTAGAATGCCTCCTCTTTCTTTAATAAATTTTTATTTAAATAATTTTTTCTTCAGATTACTTTTCTTTATTCCACAAGTCCTAGTAAATTTGAGTGTAGAGCAGTACCAAAATATCACTGGAAATAATTTGGCTATTTTAGGTCATCTAAACTGAGCAATACTGAAATCTATTAAAACGTTCCAAATGTATCTTTTTTTGTATGTGCCTGTATCTGTCTGTCATTTCTATCACTCTGCTTATACATATGGAGTCAGAGAAACCAGGTGCTTCAAGTTTTTGTGTCTACAGTGCGTAAGCAATCCTCAAAAAATATTTTTTTAGGCTTTTGGAATTGGTGACCCAGGTGATAAGACCTGTGATGAGTCCTTTGGGTTTGTATCAACTTCTGATTACAGCAGGATAAATGAAGATCAGGTCCCTGCCAGTTAGAGAAATATCACTGCTGCAAAAGTGCCCTGAGATCGGAAGCCTCCTTCCGTTTCCCAGACCCTTTGTCTACTTAGTATCCATGTGCAGGATTACATGTTCATATCATTGCACATCTGGAAGAAAATGTGACTGAATGCCATTTTGCTAACTCTAGAACAATTAGGAGCCAAAACAATTCTCCACATCTTATGGGCTGCTCCCAGGAGAACCAGCTGGCCTAGGCACATGCCGGCATTAACTGCTCCTAAACTGCTCCTGTTTCCAATAGTCTTGCTGCATAGAGATGGAAAAGAGGTGAGAGAAAGACTTCTGCAGTAGATTCACACTAAGAACTTTTGAGAAATTCCCTTTCTTGTGTGCACTTTTAGCATTTCTGAGGGTTTCCTTTACCCTTAATCTCATTCTATTCTTATGTCTTGTGGGCAACATGCAATAACTGCTTTCAGGTTCAGCCCTTAGAAGTCTCCATATATGAGGGCAAAAGAAAAGTTATACTTTCACTTATACGCTTTCATCTACCAAAAGTGGATGAAACTTTTTGTCTTAATCTTGCCTTCTCTTGCATCTAATGGAAACGTTTTTCATTTCCTGGTCTGACCAATGCCAGGAGTAGTCTAATTTTGTTTGGCGTGTGCTATAATGAAAACCAAAAGGAATGTATCAGTAAAGCTATTCACAAGTACATTTGGACACTAATTCCACTGCTCAGAGAGGTTACTGCTGCGGACTTGGTTCAGTAAAGCAACCTTTCCTCTCTGTCCCCTGCTGTTTCTGACTTGGTGGTAGGATTGTGCATTATGGCTCAATCTCATAAATGCCACCTTCTGTGTGTTGAGTTTAGTGCTATGGATAAAAGCCATTGAAGATGGTAAATGCATAGTATTTCTTTCCACATAGCAGATGAAGAGCAAAGTGTTCCGGTACAGTAAGTGAAGCTGTTGTAGCTAAAGAGGTTATATTCTGTTACAAAGCCAAACATTAACAACTGATTTGCAAGCCAGGGTTTTTTTTAAGTCCTCAAAATAAACCGTCAACTGCCTTGCATTAACGTTTTCTTGTTAAAACAGTTGTCATAAAGTCTAAAATTTCAATGAATGTCAATCTTATCAGAGATAATAATGTGCAGATATCAATACACTCTTTGTCTGTTCCTGCTTTCTTTCATTTCATGAAAAATTATTCATTCAAGTAGGTAGAACCCATAGACTAACTAAAATGGTATTTGCATCAGACACTTGATCAGCAAATTGATTTCACACAATGTTCATAAAATACAAAAAAGAGGAAGGTGATGTTCATAATACACAAAGGGAGGAAGGTGGAAAAGGAAAGAAAGAAAGGCCTACTCGCACTCTTCCACTCCCACCCAAACCCTGCATTTCATCACTGAAAATGTTCTGCTATGCACATACTTCCCACATGTAATGGGTGAAAATTCCACAGTACATTACTCTAGGTTTATGATGGTGCAAATCTTGAGAGTTTTTCACTGGCTATAACTCCATGGAAATTCATTAATGTAATCCTGGATTGATGAACTGAGGAATTAGGCCCTTTATTTTTAATAAAACTCACATTATTACCACAGTACCTTTCTCTATTGAAATCTCATTTGCAAATATAAAGCTCGATCTTGAAAACCTATGCAAACATATCCACCATTGGGACTAGATCTTCTGAAGTTATTGATTTTGTTGAGGTTAGCTGGAACCCTACATTTTGATATGCTGGGAGAGTGACACTGGGAACTGAGGCTTTGCCTCATTTGCTGGGAGAAGGCGGTGTGCCCAAGCCTTCCCACAGCTGCAGGGGTTGCTTTTTTGGGTGAGCAGCACCTCTGAGCTGTCTGCCAGCTTCCACAGTCCTGGGCAGAATCAGACCTGCTCAGGCCTGACGGCTTGGCTGGTTGCTGCTGAGGAACATTCACATCTTGCCCTCCCGCTGCCGCTCAGAGACAAAGATGGCATTTTGTCAACCTGTTAATGGGAACTGCCTCCTAACTCAGGTGGCTTCAAGGTCATGTGATCGGTCCATAATTCAGGATTGCAAAATTGCTTCTTCAGAGTGTGGATCTTGGTGTGCTTCAAGGAGAAATACATTCTCCGTTTCCCTTCCTACAACTAATTGCCTGGCAGCAGAGTAACAGAAAAGAAAGAAGGCCCTTCAGATTTCCACAGTGCTGTCCTTGAAAATGTGAACCGTACCTCTCATAAATAGACAGGGTACTATATTTAGTAAGAGAATCTAAAATAACAAAACTGTAATACATACAACATAGCATCCTTTGTTTGCAATTGTCCAAGTTACTTTAGACCAACAGTTTTATTTACTACATGTGTTTTACATTTTTCTTCTAATACTATTAAGGAAGACAACTTTGGATCAATTTACTTGGAAACCATTAACTCAACCAAGGTGAAATATATAAAGCACTCAGTATTGCAGATCTGCTTGGCCTCTTTCCATCTGTTTGTGTATTTCGCCCTTCAGGCTATTTTTATTAGTTCTGTTTGTATTTTTTCAGTGTGTCCTTTCCCTATAAACATAAGTTGATAATAAGTGAGAAAAAGCCCATGGAAAGTAGAACAAATGACAAAAGCAGACTGCTTGAAGAACCAAGAATATCACTTCAGGAGGGTCATTTTACTATTTCGTCATGTCTTTGTCACATATTGCATCCTTCAGTCTTTTGCCCTTTAAACTCTTATATATTTCTTACAAGCAGACTCTGATTAGCCTCTGCAATTACTTTATGCTATTCCGAGAAATGTAAATGAATGTTGACCTGCTAATATTGAATTTTCTTTCTTCTGTTCTTAGTCTGGTTTATTTTCTTGTCCCATTGAAGATCTTTTAATCTGGGACGGTTTGTAAAACAGAAGGGCCATTAACTGCTGCCTGCGCTGCAGGCAGAAAAAACTTACGAGACATGAAAGACCTTTGTCATCCAGTACATTATGGGGAAAAAATAGCCTTTAAATCAGCAGCACTTACATGCAGCCTTTCTTACTTTTTGGCTGCATTTCATAAGTATCAGACAGGTAATTTCAAAGTTAATAGCTATCCAGATTTGTGTAATCTACAGCTGTTCGGACATTCTCTTTCCTGAACATTTCATGCACTGCAGATTACTTTCATATATTCATGTTTGTATAAACCAAATATTATATGATGCATTATGTTACATAGTGGTATATATGGAAATCTAAAACATGAAGGGTTTTTTTTACGTATATCATTTGAACCATGTGAACACAAACATGAAGACTGAACCCTACTTTCCTTGAGAACAGAAGGAGGAACAGGTGAAATAACGTCTAGTTCTGCGTTGGTTCAAATCTTGTGCAAGGTCTATCCAAGAAAACAGAATAAGACATCTCATATCCCAGTTTCCCACTGGTAAAATGGAGGACAAAGACTGTTAAAAAACAGATATACTTCCAGGACACTGAAAATGAATTTGTACATGAAAACAGATTATAATTGCCATCTGGAACTATTTCAATACATATTTTAGACAGTATCCTACATGATTGTGTAGATACACTGTGTTGGATCAGACTGGGAATCCAGTCTGTAAGTGAACACACAGGTCCTTTTAATCTCCAAGTATGGAAAATGTTTGTGGGCCAAGGGATTAAGCCATGAATATCACCTTTGGACAATCCTTTTCATTACATTATTTAAACGTCAAGTTGGCCAAAAAGAAACACTTTTCAGGCAAAAGTAATTTCCACATTCTTTGACTATTTTTTTTTCACAAATCACTATGAAAATTCAAGATGTCAGTAACAGGAAAATGTACATTTTTGAAAAATTTCCATTTTTCTGCTGAAAATAAATTATTTTTTTTTAGTTAACAATGTAACTTCTCTTCCTGTCAGTTTGATGTGAAGCTGAATCAGAAACACAAGGTTTGGTTTTAAAATGTCACTTCAGATAATACCAAAAAAATTAAATTTCCAGCAAAAGACATTTTCCTTTGCAGTAGATGCTGATAATATATCTTGTAATGTAATAGCCATCCAACTACAGTGATCAAAGCCTGATCCTGTCTGATCCTGCAATTATTTATGAGGACAAGTCATCTCACCGATATGAGTAGCCTCACTGTTATGATTAAAGTCCCCCATGTGTAGTATTGTTTCTAGATGGAGGGAGTAAAGAGAAATTTTAAAAAATATTTTGCACATGGCCACATGAAGAGTCTAAGAAGCCATAATTCACACCAGACTGTTTTTCTTGGAAAAGAGAAAGGTCCGCCTTTTCTTTCATGTTTTTCCAAACTCATCATGGTCTCTGCTTAGTGCAAAGGAAAAAAAAAAAAGATCACATGAGACATTAGAAGTAAGTTCACTAGTCCAATATAACTGTTTCTGTGGATTAAGTGAGGCTGGAAAGCTGCATTGTCTATAAATTATTGTGGTTGCATCCATTGCAATGAGAATCAGTATTGGTTTTAAATTAAAATATTGCATTTGATTTAAGGCAACCACAAACATCTTCATTAGTATCTCACCAGAGTCTGTGATTATTTGAAATAGCACAAAAGTACAGAGGGATTGCTAAAGGGCAAGACTGGTAGTGGGAATATTGTTTTCACACATCCATCAATCATTGTCTTACTTTAAGCTTGGGAACAAATAAAGATGAAAAAGCTCACACATAATGACATTCATATTTGTTACAGAATTCTTTTTATTTATGATTGTTTGAGCAATAGTACAAAAAAGTTCTCTTTTGTGTGAGTGCTGCCCTTTATGCAACACAAAACAGAGAAATTTTTTTTTATATATAACCTGAAGTGATTTACTAAAATTCTCATTTTGAGCACACAAACAAAAATATGCAAGACAATTTAACTTTATAATGTCATTAACACAAGTATCTCACAATTCACAGCCACTGCAGCCATAACTATTGTTTAAAATGTCACATTCCGAATTTCAAATTAATAGGCACAGTTATTTTGTGGGTTGTATTCTGCCTCCTACCTTTTATTGGAATGGTCTTTTATCTGCACAGTAATTAATGGAGCTACTTGTTGAGCAAAGTACTTAAATGATTAAATGTGAAATATTTCAAAGACTGTTATAAGGCTGGTCACATGGAATGTATTTGGGGGAGTGGAGGGTAATAACGACAGTAGCTAAATTATTTTGGGCAATGAACAGAAACACTTTTGATGCAGACCTTAAATTAGACTTGTCTTAGGAGAGCCAAATGACTTCTGCTGGTCATAAGTAAAGAAGGGACTGAAAAGGGCTGGAAAAGTGAAGGGTGAATGACTAGAGGAGGAAGGGATCTGTGGCATATATGGAGTTCTTACACCGGAATTAGAAACTCCAGTTCAGCCAAGAGGGAGAGTTTTAAGCAGATGACACTTAGTTTTGGGTTGGCTAAAATAACTTCTATTTGGATCCAAGTGTTTCTTTGTGATGTTGAGAACTAGTGGTAGAGATAATTGCACCAGCTGGGGTAACATTCAGCTCATTTTGGTCCTGGTGACTCAGCTAGGGAGGACTAAGCATAATGGCGTATGAAAGCTGTAATACTGAGATTATAGTATGCAGATTTGCAGACTATTAGTGTTGTGAAGGATTAAAAGTTAAGTGAAAGCAATTAAAATTAAATGAATGAAAAGGAAATTGGAGCTCAAAAGAAAGGCACATGACTTGAGGATGTACTTCAAAGCAAATTTTTTTCCACACGGAAGATGTATGTATCTAGCATTTTTTTAGTGTGGCTGGAGCCCCTAGTCCACATAAAAATGGCAAAGCAATTTGCATTTATGTGAGGTTTTATCAGATTTGCAGAAGCTAAACAAGTTTTTTTTAAATATGTACATATATATATTTATATCAGTAAGACATTATGCCAAAAGATAGCTGACTTTAACCAGTCTGTGGGGTGAGTGGCGTTTTCCTACTACTATGGAATGTTTCTGTTGACTAGAAATGATCACAGCCTCTTGGGTTACTTTCGGTCTATTGTACTTATAGGACTTATTGAAGCCATTGAAAAAGTTGTTACCCTAGAAAAAGGTTGCAGTGAAATTATAATAAGCCTTGTCCTTGATTTTTCAGATGCTTTTTCAGTGCCTTTGGTCACTCCTCATTGAAAGCCTGTATGCCATTGAGCTCTCCTTCCCTCATCTGCTCTAGCATGATTATGGCCTTAAGCAGGCAGAAATCCCCTTGAATTCTTACTAAAAAGCACCAAACCCTCAGTACTTATTGGGCAGTATGTAGCGAGCTTGGGAAAGACAGACTCTTGGAACTCTGAAGTCTGAAGTCTGACAAGAAAAAAACTTCTGTAGGATGCAGGAATACAGAGGCATCTGATTAATGTTTTGTGCCCAGAAATATTGAGCGCTGCTCCTTGTGTTCCTCTCTCCCCATTGGCCTCTTTTGAGGAAGCCAGAAACATCAACAGAGGAAGACCCTGTTGGTCATGCCATGATATAGTTCAGCTATGAATAGCATTAGGAAAACTGAGACTTTGCCTGGCTCTAGTATAGATCACTTTGACAGAGAGATACACCAATTATCCAGGGAAACTTCAGAGTGGCGCTTAAGAACCGTCTGAAAGTTCATTGGATTCTTGGTTGGTTTTGCATCTATCTTCTGTGCGTGCAGGAGGAAAGGAAAGACAGTTCTGCAGTCAGAAGCAGCAAATGGTGGGTCTCTTCACCTCTTGCCCGTATTTTCTATGTGGTAATAACTACTCTTTTCTTCTAACTTGCTAATATCACTGTCTTCATGTCTGATCTTCCTGTTGCAATAACATAACTCTGGTTGCTGTCTGATATTTCGTGTTCATACTTTTCTTTATAAGGCACCTAAATATCCTAAATATCCAAGCTCAGGTTTTTCTGCTTCCATATGCACCAATGGAATGAAAAGTTATTTCCTTTTCTAATATCAGCCATTCATCCTTTGTGTAGATGATTTGGCAGCCTAGCTGATATTGGTCTAGTGTTGTCATTTATGCTTTTTTAAGTCACTAAATTCAGTTTTTGCATTTCAGAATAGTTAGCGATATGCAGTAAAAACAAAATGCAGAAGTGTAACATAACTTCAATGGTAATTTTGAGAAAACCCTCCAAATTACATCCTCCATATAACCTGGCAGGGTAATAAGATTGCTCAGCTTCAAAGTCTATTAGTTCATTTGTGTAGGGCAAAGGTTGCTCATGTTTTCAGGGAGGGTAGCAAACAGTTTGGAAAGATTTAGTTAATTAGCAGAAACAAAAGTGAAAATCCAACCTATTAAATGTAGAAGCTATTAAGGAGACAGATGGATAAACAAAGCTGTTTTTTTCCTTGGCTTTGGGTTGAGTTATTAAGGGTGGAAAAAACAACATAATCCTTTCATTTGCTCCAAATTCTAGGTCAATATTCAAAGCTGTGTGTGGGCAGTGCAAGAGTTTTGAAAATTTATCTTTTGCTTTGGATACTCACACCATCTGGATTCTTGATTATAGCTGCATACACAGGCCACCAGGACAGCTGTCAGAATAGGTAATGGGTTGTGACTCCTTCTGCAGTGCCTCTCTCTTCACCAGGTCTTCCTCCTTCCTCTCCCTTCCACACCCCACACCCTCAGTTCTAGAACAGAAGCAGAAAAAACCTCCAATGTCTATTACGGTCACTAGCTGTTACATCAGCAGGTTATGCCCACTGGTAATTAGCCGGTGATCATCAAGTTAAACACTGCTTGCCTGAACGGGGGGAATTAAACATGGAAAATCAGCATTGGAACAATACTACAGAAAAACTACACTTTGGGGCTCTCCATTCTTCCCTCGTCTACATAAGCCATTGTAGCAGCAAGTTACTGTACAATTATACAGCCTCCTTGGAAGGAAGGTCTACTACGTGAATTGATCACCGTGGTCTTATTTTTCCCTTTCTTCACTCGGTTTGTCTCAACACATGCTATTTGGACACAACCAGCTCTTATGCTGGTTTTCTGTTGTTTCGTGCATCTCCATCCAGAAACGCATCTCTGTTCCTGTCCTTCACCTGGAGCTCCACTTCTTTGGAAATCCCTTTGTACTACAAGCATGCACTAATATCCAGCTACAGCAAACAAACATCTATTTTGAAAGTCTTTCGAAAATGTTTGTGTGCAGTATGTTGGTGGAATAGCTGGAAAAGGACATTTCAAACTTAGTCAGGTACCTCAGTAGAGGAACATACTCCCTACTTCCTAACCTTATGTGTAAAACTGAAAGGCTGGAAAAATTAATTGTTCTGTTGCTCCTGTGGCACTCTGGAAAAGCTTTTTAAATTTTTTAAATTAAATTAATCCCAGAGCAGTAACGAAACACATTATATGTTCAAAATATCAAAAATGTTCCCTGTGCCTCATACACAGACTTCCAAATTGATTTATGTATACATGAAATACTCAGCTTTGATATTACTAGCTAGCTGTACATTTTATATATGCTCAATGTTTCTTTAATTTCTTCAAAATTTATATGAAATATTAATATGTGGATTGGGAGATATTAGTTTGTTAACTATAAATTAAGAGTTGGCATTCATTATTTAGTAGTTAAATTGTGGCTTCCAGGTTTTGTGCTCTTTGTTGTTCTAATTATTCTTTTCCTAATGGAAGTAATTATACAGTGGTACAACACCAGGTCAAGAAATGTCTCCCCAATAGTTAAAAAGAAGCTTAAGTATCTTTATTTAGAAGTCAGAAGATCCCAGTGTACAATGGTTGCTTAATCCTGTGGAGGTGGAAAGGAAAAAATACATTTTTTAAATTTTACATCTTTACTTGTCTAATTTTTAATTAGGGTGGATATTCATGGTGACAACTGCAAAACTAATACATACCTGTAGTGTTAAGTTCACCTGAATGAAGTATGTAAACAAGCTACTTCCTTAACTGGGACCCAGTCTTGCTATTCTTGCTCACACTGTAAAGTTATATATTTCTAGAGTAATTCTTCCAAAGCTTGTAGGAATACTTATGGATGAAGATTGTGCTTAATGGATTGCATAAATTATTGCAGCTCCAGTGAAGCCAAGAGAATCACAGGGAATATATTAGCCTATCTAATACAAAATAAGACCTATTGAAAACAAAATGGACTAATTTTCAGGATGAAGGACCTGATCCTAGAGAAATTTGTTACTGTCTTTAAAGAGATAGCTTAGATCTTTGCAATGCAACACCTACATCTGAGCCAGTCATGTCAGACTTTCCTCATACTCAAGGGAAAACAAATAATTTTAGAGCATACTTCTTATCCTAAGATTATTATCTACTTAAAGGTGTAAAGAATCACACCTTAAAGTAGCAGTTTTATCTGCTGAGGAAAACTGAAGTGACTAACTCAGGTACACATGCCTACATTAGGGAATCCTAATCCCCTTGTTTTGATGGATCTCATCCTAGCTCCTGAAATTTTCACTGTACAAAAGAAGAAACCAACCAAAAAAATCAAACAAATATATCAAAGGCCTGAATGCAGCAAGCTACTTCTACAGCTTCTATTGTCTGTGCAATATTGTTGACAAGTAATGAACACGATAGTAGCTGAAACAAAAGTGAAATAGCCAACAATAGCCAAATGTTCAACAACAGAGCTCTTGTTGAAACAGATAATTTTTTTTTTCCCCTACTGCTTGTGCTATAAGAATGTAAAGTACGAGGGAAATGACTGAAACTTAATAGAAAATTCTTAAACACTGATTTGGAAATTTCCATAAGGTTTTTGAAATACAAGGGGGTTTTTTTATCTCCCCCCCCCCCCCCCCCCCCCTTTTAGGTAGTGTCTGATTTATACTTATCTTCTGTATCTGATCTGCTACTCATTAAATTTTCATTGCTTTTCCTGAAGCTTCCAGGCTCTGGAGTTTGGCTGGGAATTTAGTTACAAGACAAGGCAGAAGCAGAATGAGGTTGTTTGTCTCCTGACTCTCTCACTACTTTGCCTGTCCTCCCTGTATTAAAGAACTCATTTTTCAGGTATAGGCTTTTTTCCATGAGGATCCTTTTTTAGATTTAATTTACTATTCAAAATTCTCCTTCTCGTTCTTCATTCTGTGAACATATTGATAAAATGTAAGGGAATGTGCTGATAGCAACACAAAAGGTGAGATTTATCATTTATGCTTCACTCTTTAACATCTTCACTAACACAGAATTGTTGGTATGCTCCCAAAGATGAAAAAAGGGGAAAAAAAATAACTGCCTTAAAGAGATGAGGGGAGGGAAATGAAGGCTGATGGCAGCTGTTCTTCCAGACACTGACACGAGAGCTCAGAGGACAAGAGCAGACGTTGCCGAATGTTCCTGGGGAAGCATCACACCATCTCATATCACCTAAATGTCTCCTTTATTTGATACTAATAACACTATGCTATGGTCAACTATATAATAAAAATCCCATCAGTAGCAGCAGAGTTATTCATGCATGACTGACTAATTCCTCCAGTGTCAACAGATAGAGTTTAAAATACCCTGTGGCGCAAAAGGTTAGTTCTGCTGTCACTTTGTCAGTGGAAAGAAGTGCATCTTGTCTTTCTTGGGTCAGTATGATCCTGCACCTGATTACTCATATAAATCATAAACTGCAGATGTGTTATTATGTCAGTGATAAATAGCATAAAAATCTGTCCGTTTTCAACAGGCTATTTGCTAACTCCGACTTCTTCACAAAAATGAGCAGAAATATTAAACTCAGTCTCGCATTTATTGAAGCAATATACTACCATGTGATTTAAAAACTTATTACTGAATTAGTCGCTATTTCACAAACCTCAAGTGCAACAAAGTATTCAGATTCCTACACAGATGTACAGCACAGAGTCACCATCAGATCTGTGGCACACAACAAAACCAAAAAGCTCTTCAGCTAAATGATTGTTAAGCTTTTTTATACTTAAACTGCCTCATTTAAAATAATTATAAATTAGCAACATTTTATGATTTGAAAGAGGCTGATGGTAGTGATACGTCTTTCAATTATCCTTTATGACCATAGCAAGTGGACTGTGTGATTCACATCTACAGTTATTAAGGTGCCTTTGTTATAACCTCAGGCCTTTATCTTATCCTAGATGGACTTCATAAAATGATGGTTCCCACCTTTGGGATTTATTAAGCAGATATGTTGTCCTTCACAGTTCTGACAAAGGTCATCTTCAGGATGTTGCTGTTCCCTACAAGCAATTACCAGAAAATACTGGTATTGGAAATGCTTGATATAGTAAACCTCAAGCTAATGGTGCTGGGACTTTCCAGCTCCAGAGCAGGCTGAATCTAAATTCTATACAGTTGACTCCAGAAATGTGTTGAGTGGCTGCCATCTCTTTTAATACAGCCAAAGTGTTCTGTTTTTAACAATGGGCTTAATTTAATCAGCATAGTTGAGATTTTGGCTATGGTGAGGGAAAGCACTGTCATTATCTCATTTATTTAAGTTGCCCCATTTTTCCAATGTGAATGCAGTTGCTGAGCAAAAAATCCTCACAAAAATTGTCAAATCTTGTTACTGCTTTGGGTCTAGTCAGAAATCTGCTGCATGGCAAATCATTTGGAATGTAAAGAATAAAGGGCAATGCACTCCAGCGACATAACAATAGCAACTTTAGAATAATTGAATTGCAACTTATTCTATGCCACCTTGTGACCTTGGGATCTGTGAATAGCTGCATAAAGATGCGAGGAAGTGAAGAGGAATAACAACACTGCTTCTAAGAATGGAGAAAGAAAAATACTAATCCGCCAAAGTACTGATACTAGAGTTGCATAGCTGTTAATATATTCTGATGAATATTCTAGGCCTTGGGAACATTCAGAGATGCAAAAGCCTGGCTTATTTGAATTGGTGTGCTTAAGAATACATGCACAGGAACAGGAAGAAATCCTCCCCTCTTCTGAACTACTTTAAAACAAGTAAACAAACAAACCCCAAAGCTTTAATGATTTTCTAACCTATTTTTTCAATTATTTCTATCTGGAATTAGTTGTCTTGCCTAAACCAAAGTAACAGTTGACAAGTCCACGTATTTCTTTTAAGGCTAAGGATAACTGAAGGATGTCTGAGCCTCCTTCTCAGTCTCTCACTGCCCAGTCCAACTGTAGCCTTTTTCACTCCAGATACTACAGCTTTAGCAAATTTATGTGGAATAGATCTAAGTGTTGGTCAGAAAGATGTAAAAAACCCAACAGGCATGGGAATTTTATTCCTTATTCTACCATATTCACCAACAGAGCTTTGGGAACCACACTGTACTCATAACAGCCATTGAGCAAAGTACTACATTTAGGTCTTTATATCTCTTCTTGCCAAGGCACTAACCTGGAACTGAAATCAGAAAATAAGCTTAGTTCGCTTCTGAACTAAGAATAAATTTGATGCATCACCACTGATTTAACTACAGCTAGGCTGATGTAAAACTGATGTGCAAGTAGTAAGAAAATTATAAGAATAATTTGGAAATATCAGTGCAATATGTGCTGTATGGATAGGCAGGAGCTTGCTGCAGAATGCAGCACATATAATTGTATCTTTACGTTTCATGTAGAATTTTCTGTGAGCATTTATCACACATGAGTTCCTTCTTTCCACTAATGACAGTTGGAAACTGTAGTGCATTAGAAATCTGATGAGCATCAATTCCAAATTGCTTCTAGGGTGTGGTGTGAATCAATTAATATCTTCTGTTCTGACAGAAATTCAAAGGCTACAGTTGTCAGAAGCATATACTGGTATAATTGTAGAATATGCAATATGTATTGATGCGTATTCTAAGAGGAATATAGAGATAATTATATGCAACTGTACTTATAATGAAACAAAATCAATGTTATTTTCTACTGATCTTCACAGAGGCATAAAATAGATTCAATGCTAATAGTTCTGCTAATTGCACATATCCTTATGCATATTTATGAATACAAGATAACCAGGCTACTTCAGAATAAAAAGCAGCACAGCTCTTAGTAGGACATTTACTCACTAAAGCAATTAGAAAAATAAAAGTTTATAAAAAAAACAAGAAAAGAACACCACAGAAAGCTGTAGGTGAAAAAACTGGTGTCAATTTTAAGAACAGATTTTTGTAATAATTCAAATACTTTGTTTTAATGGGTCTAAACCACGTATTGTCCTATTTCATTTTGAAAGTTTTGAAAAAGAAAGACAATATGAAATATTTTATTTTTTTATATTTAAATATCTTCAATTGCATGAACTCCTTTATGAACTTAAAGGCAGGTCTTTATAAACTGGAGAAATCCAATGATATACAAACTTGATTTGAAAAATTTTAGAAATAATTAATATTTTCTGAATGTCAAAGGTGACTAAAACTTTGCTCGGAAAATTCCCTTAGAGACAGTTATTTTAGTTTAAATATTTAATAATTTCTCCTTCTTCTATTTCCTCTTCCTCCTTCCTACAGCTGCTTTTTTGTCAGGTCATGGGGTTTCTTTTCCATTGCTTTTCCTCCCCTAACTTTGTGAGTCTATCTTCTTCCTACTCCTCACAACCCTTTCCTGCTCAAGGAAGCATACCGAGCACAAGACTCCTACCTTTAGTGTTTCCTCCATTTCTTGCCCTGGGACCTGCAGCTCCTTTTCGTCTCCTGAGATGAAACGTCAGCCCACACTCTCTCTTGCCATGAGGGGTGAGAGGGGGAGGCGGTGTGTTGGTGGAGCAGCCTGCTGTTGCTCTCACCATGGGATGGGACTGGTGAGTGGCAATCACGGAGTTGCCTGGGAAGAGGTGGTACTCAGCCACAGCTGCCCTGTTGTCTGTATCAGAGACAGTGGCCACCGAACCTGCAGTCCAAGCTCTCCAAATCTTGTACATATGCAAAGTAGTAACTGTGGTCATGCATTACAGGGACAGCTCCCATGTGTTCTGGTTTTCTTTGGGACAGAGTTAATTTTCTTCACAGTAGCTAGTATGAAGCTATGTTTTGGATTTGGGCTGAAAACAGTGTTGGTAACACAGGGATGTTTTCATTACTGCTGAGCAGTGCTTACCCAGAGTCAAGGCCTTTTCTGCTCCTCACCCCACCCCACCAGCGAGGAGGCTGGGGGTGCACAAGAAGCTGGGAGGGGACACAGCTGGGACAGCTGATCCCAACTGGCCAAAGGGCTATTCCATACCATATGGCGTCATGCTCAGCATATAAAGCTGGGGGGAGAAGAAGGAAGAGGAGGACTTTGGAGTGATGGTGTTTGTCTTCCCAAGTACCTGTTACGCATGAGGGAGCCCTGCTTTCCTGGAGATGGCTGAACACCTGCCTGCCCATGGGAAGTGGTGAATGAATTCCTTGTTTTGCTTTGCTTGCGTGTGCGGCTTTTGCTTTCCCTATTAAACTGTCTTTATCTCAACCCATGAGTTTTCTCACTTTTACTCTTCTGAGTTCCCCATCCGACTGGGGGGAGTGAGTGGCTATGTGGTGCTTAGTTGCTGGCTGGGGTTAAGCCACACCACCATGTCAGAACTGTTTCACACTGCAATCAAGTCCTGGTGCCAGGTAACAGACCTTGTATCTACAGCTGCCCATTGGGGTTCTCATGCTTGTAGCTCAAACTTGCATGAAGGTCCTTGCAGCTCTTGGACATGAGAAGACCATCATGTTACTCACAAACGGCATCTCTAAAAGAGTAACAAGTGTAATCTTTAATTTTTTATATAAAATATTACTGTTATTATTGCTTCAAATATAAATATGGTTTCTTGAATTCTTTTGTGATAAATTATAAAGGTGAAGAGAACATTTCCAGGGTGAATGTTGTAGAACCAAATAGTAAAACTGGAAGGCCCCTCTTGTAGGTGTTGGGAAGACAAACATCTGAGAGCTGATCCATGAGGCACTCTGCTTGTAGTAGCCTCACCAGAAAAGCAGTAAGGGAAACCATTTTTAGAATAAGCACACCTGTGAACTGAAACAGCTAGAGTAAAAGAAAGTAGCCAGGTTGAGAGTGAGACACTGTGGAGGGGCTTGTTAGAAAAGAGTCAGAGCTCTTTACAGTGCCAGCTGAGACTTTGAGAAGAAGACAATAAGGGTGAGTAATATTGCTTAAGAGTCAACATAGCTTCTGTAAAAGGAAGCCATGACTCACAAATCTGTCTGAGTGCTTTGAAGGAGTCAACCAGCACTAGGATAGCATGTCAGTAGTCAATATAGTGCCCTGAATTTAATTAAATTAAAATGAAATTAAATTATGGCTTTTATGTTTTAAAAAGTATTCTACCATGGATAAGAAGTGAGTTCTTTTTTTTTAAGATTAATTAGTCATTGAAAGAAAAATAGAAGCTTCATTGCAAACACTGAACTGAACGAGAAAAAACCCAACTGAATATTTATGTCACTGGAAATTATTGAGTGAAAACTAAGAATTGCCATGGTTTACTCATGACTGCCTCAATGTTTATAGAAAATGGATAGCTGTTGGCAGAGTAGCTGAAGAGGAAAATCAAAGCTGTGTGAAAAAGAGAAGTGGCTTATCTTTGGCAGGGGAGAATGTACTTAGACCAATTAATGTAGACATTATATCATATAGCTACAAAGTGCCAATGTTTAGGAATAGTCCGAGTAGCCAAGCTTGGGTCACTTGGAAAGTATTCTCAAAGATTTCACTTTTTGTCTCTGCTGAGTTATCTAAGTCTTCATTGCATAAATTATCTCTTGAATACTTTCAGTGAATTACATTTCACTGCTTTTATGATAATTTAGGAGTTCCTACACTTTTGCTCTGTTGAATTGTGTATCCTTGGGATTGTTCTTGACTCCATTTTGTATATTTTGTCATATATTTCCTGCATTGCAGAACACTATTAACACTTAAATATAGTATATTTGGAGAAAGAAAACAAAAGAATCAGTATCACAGCTGAAAGGAAGCAAGAAAAGTTGTTGAACAGACATATTCTGGTTAGAACTACCTGCAGTTTTGCCTGGAAGGAATCTGGTAATGTATTCTCCTCCCTGAGAGCTCAACATATCTGCGTAAGGATTGCTGCTGCCCATTGTAGCTGCAGTCTCAAGGAATTTGAGGAGTTAAAGCTTTATTCTGCTATTTGCTGAGAATTTCCTGATTTCTTTTGTCTTTCTTCTTTCTTCCACTGTGGTTTCCATTGCTTGGGATGAAGAAGTATGACTACTTTGTGGGATTTGGCTTTGCTCTGTTTCAACAGTACAGCAACCATATTTCAAGAGCTATTGGCTTCGTACAGTGCTTCCCTGGCTTTGGCAACCCAGTGCTATGAGACATTTCCTTGATTACTTCCTTAATGCACACTGTTGCGAACAGCCTGCACCTGTAGAATATATAGTTGATGTTGTCAGGCTTCATTCTGACTGCACAGAAGAAAAATTTATATTCCATCCAATTTGGTATTACCATGGATTGGAGTACACGATGCAGGCCTTTTAAGGTACTGCCAATTTTCAATGTGATATTTCAGCAGATTTCCAGCACTAATGATTTATGTAGCTAACTTTATAAACTGCAGTTTTATAGAAGTGTTAAATTAAGTCTTCATCACATAAATCGGTGGCTTTCCTTCTGCCTTTATAAATGAAAAATTTGAAACCAATACTGCAACTAAACGAAATTGTCATTGTATTAAATCTAGCTTATGATTCAATAATTCTGTTGAACTGCTATTCTCGTTTAGATATCAATCTTCCACCTGTCTTTTAAGAAGTATACAAAGTCCCAGACTGTGGAAATGAGGAAGAAAGTCAGGCTTATAAAGTTCCAACTTGCATACAGCCAGGGCAGTGATTTAACCTAGTGAAAGATATAATCAAAGCTTGCAGAAATAGCCTATTTTAGAAAATAGCCATGTAATGAAAGTTGGCCCATAATACTACTACCCAAACAGCTATGGTGCTGTGATGGATTGACCAGGGCTGGCTGCCAGATGCCCACCTAGCTGCTCTCTCACTCTTCCTGAACAGGGCAGGGGGAGAAAATAAGAAGAAAAAGCTCAGGTCGAGATAAAGACAAGGAGGTCACTTACCAATTATCATCATGGGCAAAACAGACTTAACTTGGGGAAAACTAATTTAATTTATTGTCAGTTAAAAGAGAATTGGATAGCGAGAAACAAAGACGAATTAAAACAACACCTTCCCCACTCCCCTTTTTTTCCCAGGGTCAACTTCATTCCTTCATCCACAATTCTGCTTCCTCCTCCCCCAACCTGAGCAGCACAGGGGATGGGGAATGGGGGTTGTGATCAGTCCATAACAGCTCCTCTCTGCCGTTCCTTCCTCCTCACACTTTTCCTCTGCTCCAGCACAGGCTGGACTTCCCATGGGCTGCAGTCCTTCAGGATAAATCTGCTCCTGCGTGGGCTCTCCACAGGCCACAGTTCCTTCAGGGCACATCCATCTTCTCCAGCAGGTAGGAAAATACAATATATTTTATGAGAAAAAAAAATATTTGGAAACATGGGTTCATGCTCTTTTTCAATTCACTGATATTCACAAGTAACATTTGACCTCTAGGGAACAGGAAAAGTTTCCAGCTTCTTTGGAATAACCAGATCTAACCCTTTTATAACCTCATTTTTCTGTTCATACTATTTTGGAAGATGAGGTATCTGTTTGGAATTATGTTGGGGAAAAAAAATGTCTTTTCTTGATGTTAGGATTATTTTTTGTCAAGATGAGTCTTATGACAGCTTGCTGTAACATTCCTCTGCTCATTTTTTTCATACCTGTGGATATTTTGCAGATTTATTTTTTTCTTGAAGATGCACAAGGAACTAAACTACACAGAGGATTATCTCAGTTTAAGCTTTACAAACTTGGATCTCTGTAATGAACCTTTTCACCATGTACTACCACCATGAGCCACTTACAGAAGGAAATGGGAGTTTATATAGAACTGTAAAATCATGAGGCAAAATTACTACCTTAGAAGATAAAGAATCTTTTTATTAAGACTGAAAAAATAAACTGTATAGAAAGAAAATTTTACTACAGCTTTAGGAATATTGTTATTTTAATTTCATGTTGATTTCTTGAAACAGTGCATTTGAAATATAACAAGAACAATACCAAAACCATCTCATTAGGGCAAGTCCCACTAACACTTCATTAGGACTACCTGGTGTAGCTAATGTTCCTAATCGGGTAGTGTGAAACAGCTGGGACCTGTTATCTTTCCCTATTTACTTTCTGTCTGCTTCCAGGTCTAACTATAACTCTAGTGAAACACAAGGAAGTATGAGCTAAAGGAAAACATAATGCTTACAAAGAAGACTGTAGAAGGGAAAGCAACTCAGCACTTGTATTCAAATCTTTGTTGTTAAGACCTGCCTTCTCCAGCTGAACTGTAAGAACTTTTGTGCACTAATTTTTTGGGTGTTTGACTTTGTATTTTAAAGCTTATGTTTTTTTTGGTTTTGGTTGTTTTTTTTTTTTTTCCAGTGAGGTTAAACATGTATGTTCATAAGACTGGATCTTGTGTTTTTAAAAAAAAAGAAAGTAGAAAGCAGAAGATAATCAGCATTTTATGGCTCCCTTCTACTAAAGTCCATAGTTTTATGCTTTCTGATTGATGCTTGTGAGTTAGCAGTACTGAATGGCATGTTTCATGCTACATGGAACCTACTAGTGTCTAATGTTTTAATAATATTTAGATTCATGAGATAAAACTTTTCAGTGGTCTGCTCATAAACACTGAACCAAGCAAAACAGTCTTTTCACAATGCAATTTTGTTGATATAGGGATGCAGAGGCAGGAAGAGACTTTCAACCAGGAGAACAGCTTTCTCCTGTGGGGGGAAAAAAAAAACACTAAAGCCAACCAGAAAAAATACCCCAAACCCACATACAACACCCTTAAGGAAGAAAAAGAACAAGAACAGATTGCGATTACAAACCTAAGAAAAAGGAAGGAAAAAGCAAAAGAACAGTTAGGGAAATCATACAAAATCTATTTGGGGGGGACCAAAACCAAACCACACTGCCATTCTAATAATATTCAGGAGAGGAAGACCACTTTCCATTCATGTGATCAAGCCTCTGGAGTAAAAACTTGACAGAAAAACTTTCACCTGATGATATTTTGCCAGTCTCCTCCTAATCCAGTGGGTAGGATAGTAAATGTATTATACAAATTGCGTATGTGCAAGGAGTTCAAGATTAGGTTTTACAAACCTTATTCCCTGAAGGTACAGTAGTTAAAATGAGGCTCTTCTTGCTTCTGTAGAAAGCCCATGAAAGAGAAATATATAGTTTTCTACTGATAATCCAACATTCGAATCACTTTTTCTTGAAAGGCAAATGGATATTTGCCCAATAGGGGAAAACAAAACCCAATTCTGTAGTCTATACGTAGGTGAAATTTCCAGTGCAGTAAACTTAGTTAACTGCTTACTATATCACTCGCGCTTTAAAAGACCCCTGAAAATCTTCAACAATTCAATTTTTGGAAGAATTGACAAGTTGGCAGAACTAGTTCTATAGGAAAAAATGATTATTTTAGAAAGCAAAAATATGGTTAGTTTAAAGGGGAGTCTTGCTTAAATGAGAACTTCAAGGCTGTTTCCCTTGCTTATGGTAACAGCATGCAATCCACATCAACAGAGTAAATTAAGAGAAGTCAGGAATCAATTTGGCTAAGTAAAATGGGTCTCACATAGGTCCAAACAGTAACTGCTCTAGCTACTCAAGTTACAACTTCATATATGTATTATGGAGCTAGTTTTTTAAATAGAGGGAAAATCAGATCAAGTCCTAATTTCAAAAACAAAAATCCACTGTCAATATTATTTTGGATTTCTGAGGTATGTAGCTAATAACCAAAGCCCTTATTTACTACTTAAGGTCTCAATTTCTGTTTGAGAATCATTCTTGTTTACCCATGTCTGGTTTCAGAAGACTTAATATTTAATCTGGGACTCCCAGCTGAAATCCAGTCACTACCCACCCAAATAATCTGTGTAATTTTTTGAGTGTGGAAGATAACTTTCACTTTTGCAACTAAAAGTGCTTTGGAGCTATGATGCCTGGTGTTAAGCAGTTGCTGTATTCCATTCTAGAAAGAATTGAAGTGATTCCTGTACATGCATTACTTATAATTATAGAAAATGGTTTGAGGATACAGAAGACAATATTCAGCCAGTGACTGAATAAGCAGTCAGTGTACTTTATTTCTTTGCTGAATCTGAACATTAGAAGTTTGAGCTATTTCAGGATTTTGGGCCATTTTTAGTAGCAGTTCTCTTAAGAGTGAGATCAGCCCCTCCCAGCTGTGGTACGGAGCTGGGGCCCTACTGTGTCCACTGTTACTACAAACCTGACTCAGCTCAGAAGGATCCTATACTTCATTAGCAACTACTCAAGATATGGAAGTCCACCATCTCTTTCCCATCTTCCCCCAACATCTCGAATATTTTCTTTTAACACTGATATTGCATGCCAGTTTTCAGCTGGCACAGTTGTATTAGGTTTGCATCTATCTATGCCAAATAATTTGGATTTTTTTTCTTTTAAAATAAGCAATTAAAAGATAAACACTATTAGCTTCATAAAGCACTTACAATGTTTTTGATGCCCAAGTTAAGATCAAGCTTTAATTTTACTTCAGCATTTGAGATGCTGGCTTTGTTCTTCCTTTCATTGAACTCCTATAACAGTTACAGTTTTAAAGTGTAATTCAGATGAATAGCAGCACCCAAGCTGTTTCTAAAATGATTTTACTTATGTAATTTTTATTTTTGTGGATGCTTAGTACTGATGATTTTAGCACAAAAATTACTTATCTTGGGAGGTTTGAAAATCATACTGTTTCACTGACAATACATAGAGAAATAGCAGGGGAAAAGAAGTGTATTATGACAGCCTGTTAGGCTGTAGGGTATAGGGTAAAATAGGGAATTGAAAATCGGGGGGGGGGAACAACCAGAAAAAAAAAAACTAAACAAAGAAAAGAACAGACAGGTGGGTGGAAAAAATGCTAGAGGGAACAGAAACTGCTGCAAGCGAGATTTACCGTAATCATTCACAGAAGGTTTACAAAAGGATATTACAGCTACCTGGGAGACCAGAGCCCAAGGCCATTTTGGCACACAAACTAGAGAGAAACTGTAATGCAGTAATTAACTGTTTTGGGATCCAATCATAATAGAAGTGTTTGGAAGGCAGCAAAAATGGTCAAAACATGAAAGTCAACTAATTTTCTTTAAATAATATTGATGCAATGACACTGTCAGAGGTTTTTGTCTTCCCCAGACAGTGTGAGGACTGTCATATCCACCCAAAACAGTAAGTATCCTGCGGACTGAGGGTGAGCATTCTTTATATTTAATCCTGGAGATTTGCACTGGCTGAAAAAAAGGAAACATTTGGCATCAGGAACAATTCTTGTCACAGTAAGGAGGTCCCACTCTATGGGCTCTGACAATAAAACACCTCTGTGTAGATAAATCTCCTAGACTTTAACTCTTCACAACTGTAGGTCAGTAATGCAATATGTATCTTCATTGTTTCGATAGTAGGAAATATATTTTTTTTTCTCATCTGTTAATGGCAGCTTCACTGTGGCTACTACTAATGGCTGTTGGTGTGTCTTGTAAATTTTGTGACTTTGCTCATGAGTTTTTCCATGTTTGCATCTTGTCTCCTTTTCTATTCACTTTTTTTTTATTGGAAGGAACTAGGGAAATATGCCTTAATGGTAACATGTTCTTTTTATACTGGCTTTAGTGTTGAAAAACTGTATGACAAGAGGGAATGTAGAAGTGCTAGCTACTCTGTCACCTGAAATTATTTTATTTAAAATGGGTCCCAGCTGCTGATGTGGCAGATCTGTAACTGCAAGCACCTAAGGGCTAGGCATTGCAGTCCACAGGGGTACAAGGTCTCCTCTGTAGAGTTACAGCTTCATAACCTGCTTAAGCTATGAAACTGGCCTGATATGAAAAGGGGTGGACCTGCCTGTCTTCTCCTTCCCTTCCTATGAGGCATTCCAGCCTCACCTCTGTGTCAGTATTAATTATGCAGTGAATTAGATCACTTGCCAACCTGACAATGTATTTGCTCTCTTTTGCTGTAGTTGTCTACCAGATCAGTTCCTTGAACAGCCACCTGGTTGCAAGGGCTGGGGAAGGGAACATGCCTTCCACCAGAGCAAAGGAGGGGGTAGCAGCCTGGACAAAAACCATCTTACAGTGTCCTGGAGCCACAGCCATGTAAAGGGCATGCTCGTCTGCATGACCCTGGCCATAGTGTGTGACTGAGGAATGTATTATGGGCTGTCTCCAACAGTGAGAATTGGAACTATGAAGCTTCCTAAACCACCTGTTAAATTTGTGTCCGAGAGCACCCGATTCCTGGTCCCTCAGCTCTCTCTGCTTGGTTTTCCCCTCTGTAAGCTGAGAAGGACAACGCTCTCCTTTTCCTGTGCTTTGTATGGCTTCTGTATTTCTATAACCAGGTTTTCAGGTGATGTGCTGTCCTGCACATCTGTGTGCAGCGCCTGGTACAACAGCACCATGACCTCAGGGGAGGAGGGGAGAGGAAGTCGAGGATACCTCTGTTACAGTGATACAAATAAAAAATATAGCAATGTGTTTACTGGGATTGAAATCTGTAAGCCAGTCATAAAAGTAATCCATTCTGATTTCTAGTGGCTATCTATAAATGGAGTGTGGATCCTGGTTGCTGTGGTCAATTAACCCTTTTATTTTATTGAGTAGTTCTAGGAATAATTAGATGCAAAAATAAATGCAAATCATAAAAAATGTGTCATAATTATCTTGACAATTATTCTGTATCTCAGTGGGTATGGGGGGAAATGAAACCTGTTCCTAGAGCATTTCTGGTTGCTAAGAAACAGTTACTTCAGTCGTAGAAATTGTCTCTCACACCAGATACATTATTCTGGCAAATTGGACTTTCAGATTGAGTACCAAGGGAAAGAGGAACAATCAGAAATAGCGACAATTGCTATTACAGAGCTGCATGGGGTCTACTATATGTGTGTCAAGATTCTGGTTTTATATCAGCCTCTGTTTTTATTTTCATGAACTCTTTTTTTTTTTTTTCTTTCCTTTTATCCTCTTTCTTTTATCCACCGCTGTCCCCACTCCAAGAAAGCATTTTAAAGGCAGCATACCACAAAATCTGGTTTCTTCTTGGTGGGGGAGGGATGGTGAATATGATGCGCACCAGTTCCTACTTCCCTTGTCTTTTAAAAAAAAAAAAATAAAACCTGTGTTATGGGATTTAGGACAGGTTTCAGCAAAAGCATATGGGGCAAGGGGTTCTGCTTTTTACAATATGTGAAGCAGATGGGAAAGGTAATAAAGTCCATTCTGTGTCTGTTGCTCTGTTAGGTGACCCAAACTCTTTCTCCTCACCAAGCCAGTACTGTGCCGCAGCCTGGTGCTGGGGTGCCCCAGGGAGGGCAGGGTGTTTGTGCTGCAGGCAACCTCATGGGGCTCCAGGGGCTGCCAAGCCCTGGATGGGACAGACCCCCCGTCCCTGCACAAGATGGACTGGGGGACAGGGTTTACAACACCCATGTGAGTTGGGGGCTGGAGTGTCAGCCAGGACTTGAGCCCAGATTTTAGTAAGTTTGTTGGACTGTGAGAAATCATACTCATGCTGTGAGAATGAAAACACAGGAAGTTTCTGAAGAGGTGGTACAGCAAGAAATCATGGAGTTCACTCATTAGACCTGGGGGTAGTTTGTGTGTGTGTGTCTACAGCTCATTTATTCCTTACATAATTATAAATTGGCCTGGGTCCTCTTCAGACTGATTTATGTTTAATTCTCCTTTGTCACAGCTTCATATTTTATTGACTTTGAGATGCCTTTTTTTAATATTGCAATTATATTATGTTACCATTGAATAAAATAAACAATAAAAACCCAGCTAGCTTTCTGTCAAAAGCAATGAAAACAAAGAATCAGTCTTTGCTGAACTCCATGTTTTAAGTTTGAAGCTGTTACAAATTCTGAACTATGTTACTGTATTTTGTGTTTAAACATCTTGGCTAATTAAATTCTGGCTGAGTTTCTTCTGTAGCTTGCTCAAAGATTTATAACACTAAAGATCAGAAGGTTGAATCAAGGATTTAATAAAATGTGTTGTACAAAGAAAGAAGTTGTGTAGGTGCGCAGAATAGTAAATGCTCATTTTGGCACTCCTTGTGGTCATAATGATAATTACTGCATATCTATTGAAATTGATTTACGTTCCAATCTTACTTGGATGTTTAGACATGTCATTAATTGATCTAAACAGATTTGAGGTATTGCTGAAAACCTTGTAGGAGAAAAAATGGTTGCTATTTTCATGTATAGCTTTTCCCATTACACTTCTGTACGTTTGAGGTAGTGTGTCCATGTATACATATAAGCAGACATAGTAATGTGTTGCAGTCATTCATAGATCTTACCAGAAACACACAAAGTATTATCCTACTGTGTGCTACTCAAATCACATCATAGTTAATGGATTTGTATTTTCTATGTTTGAGATAACAAAACTTCAAGAAATGTTTCCCAGGGTTTTTCTTCCCTATGAGTGATGGGATGACACTTGTAAGAGCTATCTGTCTGCTACTGTAACATAAAAATAAGGCCGCTTAGAAAAGAGGCAAGAGAAAAATGTGTCCACATTCAAAATAAATGGCTGGTTCTCTAATTGTTATGTAGCACGGCAAAATATTCAAAAGTTTTTTCTGCCTGATATCAATCAGTGTTTTCTGGTTTGTTTGGTTTTTTGTTGTTTTTTTTTTTTTTTTAAATTATGTCTTTCTGAAGTGTACTGTGCTCCTTTGCATTGTTTGAAAATCAGAGTTATAAGCTGACTTTTGAAGGAAGCTAGAGTTTGACTACTGTGTAATTCAAGGCCCAGAAGGTGTAAATTGGATTGGATCCAAGTTTTTGTATTTAGAACATAACAGACACTTTGAAAAGTAACCCAAACAATGGGGGAATTAGCTTTCTGAACTCTAATTTACTTTGCATCAGAGAATGATTGAAGTGTTGCCACATGATCTTTAAATAAGCTTTCTTGGGCAAACATTCCTCAAGGGAAGGATAAACCCATGTTTTCATAAATCCATGCTCAAAACTGGCATTAGTCATACCTTTGAAAAATGAGTGATTATTGTTGAACACTTCTAAGGAACTGTAACTGAATGAACTGGGTTACACAGCTTCTGTCTTTATATGTTCTATCCAGTCCACTTACAGCTGCACTGGGTAGACTTTATCAGAAGGCTTGAAAGTATTCTCCAAGATGTTTTTTATATTTTGTCACTATGTTATGAAGAAAGTAGATACATTTTAGTGGGTGTGATCTTGGGAGTCACCGCTTCTTTTTGAAGACAGTAGGATGCCAAAAGAGCCCCTAGAAATCCAACCAGTGCTGCACGTTGGCATTAATCTGCAACTCCCTAATCTCCAATTCCAAAGAATGCCAGCTTCGGATCTGAACTTTGAATTCAGTGCCACTGAGAAACAATGGGCTGGGATGAACCTCTGGAGCTCTGTCCTCTCCCATGGGTGCTTTGCTCTTGGCGGGAGGGAAACAAACCCAAAAACCAAAACAGTCTTTCAGTTGGTATGTCAAAACCAGGGAAAATTGCCATTTTGACCTGCAGCTCTCTTCATGGTGCAGGGCCAGCATTTAACATCCTCCATCATCCTCATTGCTAACACTGTGAATGAAAGCCCCCTGCCTTGTGGCTCTGCCTCTTTGGACTTTTGGCAGCTATTAGGAGCTAATGTGGGTCTTGGGAGGTTGCTCTGAGGTGGGGAAATAGGGTGTTTCTCTCTCTCTTTGTGCTGCACAAAGTGCAGCTGTGTGATGAATAGAACTTGGTGGCTCTACTGAGCAGAGTGATAGTACTCGAAGTTCATAAAGCATTCAGCAGCAAACATTGTTGGCTGGAACTATTTCTCCCTAGTCAGATTCTAAAGCAAAAATAGATAATCCAGCATGAGATTCCCTTTATAACTGCAAGTGCCATTGTTACACAAGGAATTGCATGTATTGATTAAAATCTCTTAACAGAAGAAAAGGGAAACGAGCTGATGACAGTTCAAAAATTATCTTTTTCAATAGAGTATGGCTTAAGGCCATTCAATGAAGAGAAGAAAAAAATAAATTGATGCGAAGGAGAAAAGGGAATATGTTATCATCTCTTTGCTTAGACAGATAAAGCAAAAAAGAGAATAAAAATAATTGCTTGAAATACATTTTTCTAATACATTTGAACCCCAGTTAGCAACTAAGTACCATACAGCTCGCTCACCCGTCCCTGGCAGGATGGGGGAGAGAACTGGGGCAATTGCTTACCACCTGCTGACCGATACCCAGCCTGTCCCCAAGCAGCAATTGTTGCTCCCTAGCCCCATAGTTTCTATATTGAGCATGACATCATATGGTATGGAATAGCCCTTTGGCCAGTTTGGATCAACTATCTTGGAAGTCCTTGACTAGTGTAAACATTATTGGGCAACAACTAAACCATCAGTGTGTTATCAACATTATTCTCATCCTAAATCCAAAACACGGCACTATACCAGCTACTAGGAAGAAAAGTAACTCTATCCCAGCCAAAACCAGGACAGTATCCACCCCTTATTCTATACCATCTGTGTCATGCCCAGGTCCTACCCTTTCTAATACATTCCAATTAATCACCACCACTTTTCCTGTCTTTTGATATATATACACAGATATCATTCCCTTGGTCTGTGGGCTGTCACTCTAAAATGTCCTTCGAGTTCATTTAGTCCATGACTTTGGGCTCCATCTGTCATAACAGTCTTTCAGGGCAGGATTGATGGTGTGTGGTGTTGGATTGTTGCATGCTGAAGTCAGTTCTGGTTCCATCACTGCAGCACTTTGCTTGGTTTCATTGCAGTTCATTCTTTATTAATCTGGGTGATTCTTACTGTAATACCATACATATGGCATATAGCAACCATAAAAGTGATGACATACAGTATTATATAGTAATTAACATCATACCATTCAGTTCATTGGCTATTTTCACCCCAAATCCCCTTGATGCATCGGACTTCCCCATCCTCCTGCATCACTCACCCAGTGCACCCAGGTCCTTGAGCAAAAGCAATCCCATTAATGGGTTTTCATTTGCCTGAGGCAGGAGTAACCCAGACTGTCTTCCCCGGCATATTTTTTTGGTGCACTACAGGGACTTTATCTCCTTTGACAGTCTGTAAAAGTTTTGATTGGGCAGGGCCAGCTTGATTGGCAGATCCCCTAGTGTTGACTAACCAGGTGGCCTTTGCTAAATGTGTATCCCAATGTTTGAATGTCCCACCACCCATTGCTCTCAGTGTAGTCTTTAACAGTCCATTCTATTGTTCGATTTTCCTGGAGGCTGGTGCGTGATAGGGGATGTGATCTACCCACTCAATGACATGCTCTTTGGCCCAGGTGTCTATGAGGTTGTTTTGGAAATCAGTCCTATTGTTTCACTCAGTTCTCTCTGGGGTGCCATGTCACCATAGGACTTGCTTTTCAAGGCCCAGGATAGTGTTCCAGGCAGTGGCATGGGGCACGGGATATGTTTCCAGCCATCCGGTGGTTGCTTCCACCATGGTGAGCGCATGGCGCTTGCCTTGGTGGGTTTGTGGGAGTGTGATATAATCGATCTGCCAGGCCTCCCCATATTTATATTTCAGCCATCGCCCTCCATACCACAGAGGCTTTAACCGTTTGGCTTGTTTGATTGCAGTGCATGTTTCACATTCATGGATAACCTGTGCGATAGTGTCCGTGGTCAAGTCCACCCCTCAATCACAAGCCCATCTATATGTTGCATCTCTCCCTCGATGGCTTGAGGTGTCATGGGCCCACCGAGCTATAAATAATTCACCCTTATGTTGCCAGTCCAGATCAACCTGAGCCATTTCAATCACAGAATCGTATAGGTTGGAAAAGACCTTTAAGATCATCGAGTCCAACCGTAAACCTAACACTACCAAGACTACCACTACACCATGTCCCTAAGCACCTCATCCAAACGTCTTTTAAATGCTTCCAGGGATGGCGACTCAACCACTTCCCTGGGCAGCCTGTTCCAATGCTTGATAACCTTTTCACTGAAGTAAAATTTCCTAATATCCAGTCTAAACGTCCCCTGGTGCAACCTGAGGCCATCTTAGCAGCCCGATCCACCTGCTAGTTGTTTTGATGTTCTTCAGTGGCCTGAATCTTGGGTACGTGAGCATCTACACGATGTACTTTTACAACCAGGTTCTCTACCTGGGCAGCAATATTTTGCCACAATGTGGCAGCCCAGATGGGTTTGCCTCTGCACTGCCAGTTGCTTTGCTTCCAATGCTGTAACCACCCCTATAAGGCATTTGCCTTATATGGTACCCTTTCGGGTTCTTGAAATACGTCTCCTGAGGTAGTCTGTGCCCAGGATGCACGGAGCCTCTGGGCCAGTCACAATGGGGTACTTTTGCCACTCATTCCCAGTTAGGCTCACTTCAGCTTCCAATACAGTTATCTGTTGGGATCCCCGTGTCACTCCAGAAATACTGATGGGTTCTGCCCCTTTATAGCTTGATAGCATTAGGGTACACTGTGCACTGGTGTCTACTAGAGCCTTATACTCCTGTGGGTCTGATGTGCCAGGCCATTGAATCCATACAGTCCAGTAAACCCAGTTGTCCCTTTCTTCCACTTGTCTGGAGGCAGGGCCCCTCTAGTCCTTGTTGTAGTATTCGTTACTCACTTCTTGTACATATGAGTCAGGAGTCCCTTCATTAAGATCAGAAGTAAGATCAGCCCTTCTACTCTGTCTGGGCAACTGTCCCCTGGAAACTGGAGCAGCAATTTTCCTGGAAGAACCCCCTTTGGTGACTGTTTTTCCTTGCAACTCACATACTCGTGCCTCTAGGGTAAAGGTAGATTTTCCGTCCCACTTCCTCATGTCCTCTCCATGGTCACGTAGGTAAAAACATAGGGTGGCCCGTGGTGTGTAACCACTGTATCCTCTCTCTTGAGCAGAGGAATTCTTATTCCTAATAGCTGAGATACTGTTTCGTACAGGTGGGAAGCAGGACATACCCTCTTTGAATCATTGGAACTCCCAGGACAGTTTCTTGGCTAGCATGTCCAGCAGTTTCTCCACAGCCAAGATGCAGACCCATAGGGAGGAAGAGAGACTTTCTTTGTATTGCCAGAGCTGACCAGCCAATTCATCCACCATTTGTCCTCCTCCATCTTTCCACGTCATTACTGCCAATGAGTTGGCATATGATGATGGTGCGCTCCATACAAAGTTCCGCCGCATGGGTCATGTGCACTTGACTTCATCTAGATCTTTGGATAACTGCTTGTTGTCCAGGTCATCATAAATCAATTCCAGCAAAGCCAATTCCCTCAGGTACTGGATACCTCTCTCCATGGTGGTCCACTTGCTTGGGTGACATATAACAACTTCCTTAAGGGATACCTTTCCTTCATGCCTGATAGGAGTCGCCTTCAGAGGCTGAGGACTTGTGCTCCTTTTCCAGTTGCTTTGTCAATGCCCCCTGCCCTAGAAAGGGATCCCAGCTGCTTGGCTTCCTTACCCTCTGATTCCAGGCTACTGGCCCCGTTATCCCAGCATCGGAGCAGCCAGGTGACAATGTGCTCACCTGGACAAAGGCTGAAATCCTTTTGTGTATCTCGCAGCTCACTCAGGGATAGAGATCGGGTGGTTACAGTCTCATTTATGAGATCTTCCTCTCCCTCAGAGGAAGAGGAGGAACCCTCCTGCTGAGTTCTTCCTTGGGGGGAAGTGGGGAATTCTTCCTCTTCCCGCTCCTGTTTTTGTGATGGCCCTGCTTTAGTCTGCCTCCTCGCTGGCAGGGCAGTATGCTTCTTCCTCCTACTCCCTCTTAGGAGAAACGTCTTCATCCCTTACTAAATGAGCTGACTTTCACTTCCAAGATCTCTTTTTGTGTATGGGGGTGACTGGTACTGGCACAGGTTCGTTCTCTGGTTCAGCTGCAGTGCCTGTCGCTGGGGTTTGAGTAGGCGCAGTGCCTGTCGCCACGCTTGGAGTAGACGCAGTATTCTTAAATAGTTGTTTAACCCTAAGCAAGACCTGGCACACGTTCAGGAGACGTAGCAATAGGAACATGCAGGTTTGAACATCCCAATGATATTCAAAATTCTCAAGAGCTATTGTAATTAGCCTGGAGGAGAAGGGGAAAATGGAGGAAGGTGTGTCCCCCATAAGCTGGCTCTCCGAGGAGAAACAGTAAAAATATAATTGTTAATAATTTCCAATACATGGCTCCCGAAGTACAGAGGTGACGGCAATGCTGAGTACAAATACCAGATTGATCTCATGACCAATAATTTTATCATACCATAAGCCAGTGTTACACAGTATAGCAAAGTGATAACCTTAATCCACTTACCAGAGGTGATAAACAGCACGTAAATACTAATAAACAGTATGCAGGGCAAGTAAGGTGTTACATAACACAACTCAGAACAAATACAACAACTTTGAGAGCAAATAAATCAACATTGTGACCAGCAACTACTAAACTAATATAATGAATGCTTATAACAAATTTATTTTAACACATTCTGGTCAGATCTGTCATTATCTCAACCCTTCAAGCCCCACGTTGTGTGCCAAAAAGGACTGTCATGGTTTAACCCCAGTTGGCAACAAAGCGCGACACAGCTACTTGCTCACCCTCCCCCCTCCCCTGCCCTGGTGGGATGAGGGAGAGAATTGGGAAAAAAAAAGTAAAACCTGTGGGTTGAGACAAGGACAGTTTAACAGGACAGCAAAAGAAGAGAAAATAATAATAATAATAATAATAATAATAATAATAATAATAATAGAATATACAAAACAAGTGATGCACAGTGCAATTGCTTACCACCCCCTGACCGATGCCCAGCCTGTCCCCAGGCAGTGATTGCTGCCCCCCGGCCAACAGCCCCCAGTTTCTATACAGAGCATGCCGTCATATGGTGTGGAACAGCCCTTTGGCCAGTTTGGGTCAGCTGTCCTGGCTGTGCCCCCTCCCAGCTTCTCACTGGCGGAACATGGGAAGCTGAAAAGTCCTTGACTAGTGTAAGCATTACTGACCAACAAGTAAACCATCAGTGTGTTATCAACATTATTCTCATCCTAAATCCAAAACACAGCACTATACCAGCTACTAGGAAGAAAATTAACTCTATCCCAGCCAAAACCAAGACAGAAAATTAGGGATGTGTAACTGGAAAACTCAAAGATGCATTTAATAAAAAGTATAAATTTTTGTTTTCCAGAAGGAACATCTTTGTCCATTTCTTTTAGTCACTCGTGTCTTTTACAGAGATTGAATAAATACAAAATATTAAAATAGAAAAAAAGCAGACACATAAGTAAAATACAAAATTTTACAGCTAAGAACTACATTATTTTGAAATAAGTACTTGGAATATGATGGTGTATTGCCATAAACGTAATGGTTTTCCTTTCTTTTTTTTTTGCTTTTGTGAATCCTTTTCACACTATCCTTTTTCATTGGGTGAAAATTCAGAAAATGCAATAATAGCTACAGTGGCTTGATAAATTACTTCTGCAGTATCATGAGAAGTAAACCTTTTCTAACTCAGAGAAGGAAAGTAGAACAGTAGACAATGTGCCCCATTGCAGACTGTAATGCAAGTCACTACAGTCATGCTAATGTGAAGTATTTTAAGTCAAATAGTATCTTTGTTCCATTTAGATTCTATTTAGATAACAGGTAACCTAAGAAGGCATCAAAAATAGCGTATATCCTTTCCATAGGGCTGATTCTTTACCAAGTCCTGAGTTAAAAGCAACTTCAGAAGGAGCTACGCAGTGTGAAAAAGGAGGACCAGATATGTCTTTCAGCTGATTCTGTTCTGATATAAACAATTGTTTTCATATAGTGTAAGTATTTTGCTGTGATAAATATGTACTCTATATGTAGGAATAAACCAGCACAGTCAATATCTCATTGTTAACATGTAAATAGCACCTTGAGAACATCTATAAAGATATTAGCCTTTATTAATATTTCTAAAGTTTTATTAAGACAAATGCAGAAAGTATGCAGCAATGCTAAACAAATCAATATAAGCATGTTGTCATAATGGAGCTTCAGTAATAAATCAAATTCCAAAATAATTATGCAAAGATAACACCAACCAACCCGTTAATATCTTGTCTTCTTTCCAAAAAGATTATAGTAGACAAACCAAAGATAAATAAATAATCATCATCTATCATAATTCACAAGATGATGACTGGGGAAACCCAAGTCCCACTTTGAACAGAAACGCTACATGGTATGAAAAGCTAAATATGTGTCTCCAGGTAAATGCTAGATCATCACATGGCAAATTTGGAGCAGACATTAAATTCCTAACCTGAATCCAGATTTTATGTCCAGTCTTTTATGAAAGACGCTAACTTAATTTCTTTCATTTGAATATTGCCGTACGTTGGAATTTGGAAGCTGACTCTTGGAGCTACATGATCCTAAAATCCAGAGTCCTCCGATACAAATGAACACTGAAATATTAACAATAATAGGCAATTCTAGACTAAAATTGCCAAAACTTCTTAAAAAAGGTTAAGATTCAGATCTGAATTTACTTTATCACAAGAAGACCATGGATGTGACATCTGGCTTACACTTATGTATTTCACTCGCTTTCATTACAGTTTCTTCCATGTGATGGCATTGGACACCCTGCCCATTACAAAATGACGCTTTTGCCATTATGGAGGTAATTTTCGTGTTTCTGATAAACCAGGACTATAGGCACTTGTATTGAAGAGATTTCTTTTTTTTTTTTCCTCCTTCCTCAGCATTAACCTCTTCATTGCAAAATTATATTTGAAGTCTTTTTCTTTAGATTTATGGACAAAATTAACCATTCCAGCTCAACTAAAGGACAAGAAAGTATGGCAAAAGGAGCCAGCACAGGGAAGCGACAGGAAAAAAACCCAACAAAACAACCAAACATCTGTAAACCTTTTTGATATAGGACTGTATTCTTAAGAGAAGTTTTGGCAACAGACTTCTTGTAACAAAACCTGAAGTATTTTACACAAAGAAAATTTGATGTAAACATTAAATAAAGCTGGGAAAATATCAATCTTCACAAATATTCTGGATTGTAACCTCATAAGCATAAATTTCCTTTTTGACTCTGCTGTCCCCCTTTTATGTTAATTTCCCACAAATCCATAAACAACTGAGATTTAATTTAGTCTTTCAGGCATCTGTAGAGATGAATTTCTCAGTGACTTTTCTGAAGGAAATATTATATTTTATACAGAAGAAGATGCTGTTCCACAGAGGGATCTAGGGGAGAATGGAAAAGAAATGAGCTATTTCTAGTAGTATAGTGATAATACAACATCATTGTACAAAGTTCGGTTCAGAATGAACAATAATAAATACATAATAAGTGACCTACATGACATTGGACATCACATATCACTTTCAAAAGAGACTTGAGCACTTGAACCCTATTGTTAGAAGTCAAAGGCACTTAAGCTTCCAAGTGCCACAGACATTGAAAATTGGACTTAACCTGTTTTGTTATTTGTTTTTTTTTCAGTTTCTCTTTTACATTTAATAATTTTTTATTAGGCTACATTTTAGTGATTTTTTTTTGTAATGCATGTCAGGAAAGAAGTTTGATAGTCATTATAGTGCAGTCCTTGTTTTTATGAAGAAAAGACAAGGCTCTCGGGTGAAAAATTGGTCCGTATACGTGTGAACTATCTACTGCGCCCTCAGCAAGATCATTACAGTCTATCTGGAGTGCTATGGACATGCCACTGAACAAATATTGGATTACATTATGCTTATAAACCTCAGGCATTGTGCACTTTTCTAAATTATTCACACATAATCACTCCAGGGGATTACACTTTAGGATGATGGGAGGATGCCTAAAATCAGACAGCCATGAAGTACCTTTATTCTTCAGTGTGTTCTTGGAATACATTAATCTTGAAGCTTAAAATGCACAGTGATGAGTTTACCTATTTGGAAAAGATGATGATGATTGCAGATCTGCCAGATAACAAGTTAATTGCTATATTTAACTTAGTTATTGGGAATAAAAAGCAGGCACTTTTTTTTTCCAAAGGACACTTCTAATGACAATTCTTTCATATATGTGGCATGGCTAGTCATTTTCAGTGGATAGGGTTGCTGCTCAAAAGTCCTGCTGTCAGAAATAACAAGTGCGTTAAATTGGATCTCTTGAAGTAGTAATAGAAGATTACTGTTATTAATAAAACTATTTGCTTTGTGAAAAATGTAGTATGCCTAAGGAATTTTTAAAGTATAAAACTAGCAAAGGTGATGGTGCATCTGCTTTTCCTACTCAACTTGATTTTTTTCCTATTGTGAGTAGAATATAGAATAATATTGGATACAGAAAGGGATTTTGGAAATTCATAGCATCTAATCAAACCTCCTCACATAACCATTCATGCCTTACATGGACATTTTAATAAATTAACAGCCAGGAATGATGCATAGAATAAAAGTAGAATATACTGATGTGCCTTCCTTCTTATTTCTCAGCCTGACCAGGGCATTTCAGTAGAAAGCATCCAGTATGGTGAACTCTGGGGCAATAGCATCAGAGAATATTCTTCATTTTTAAAGATTAAATGGAAGTTATTTTGATGACAGCTGATTTGAACATATGCATCTGCTGCAGAACCTCACTTTGAAAGTAAATTAAAATATCCTGCAGAAACTATTGCAATGGTAGACAATTTTGAGATCAAAATGCAGTGTTTTCAAGCATATGTATTAGCTCATCAGAGACTTTTAAATGTCACCCTAGCTGTGACTGCTCCTGTTTTCTTTTATAAAATGAAACAGATAAAACATTTTTTTTCTCCATTTTGCAGTAATTACAAAATCACAGAATAGCTGAGTTCGGAAGGTACTTCTGGAGATCATCTGGTCCAACCCCCTGCTTGAGCAGGGTCAGCCTCAGCAGATTGCCTATGGTTGTGTTCAGTTGGGTTTTGAATGCCTCCACAGATGGAGCCCCACAACCTCCCTGGGCGACCTGTTCCAGTGTTCAACCACCTTCACAACAGAAAAGTGTTTTCTTATGTTTAAGCCGGGTTCCTTGTATTTCAGTTTGTGCTCATTGCCTGTTGTCCTGTCACTGGGCACCTGTGGGTGCCTGGCTCCCTCTTCTTTACTCCCCCCCCCAGGTATTAATACACATGGATCAGATCCCCTGAGCCTTCTCTGCTCCAGGCTGGACAGTCCCACCTCTCTGCCTCTCCTTGTAAGACAGATGCTCCAGTCCCTTGATCATCTTTGTGGCCCTTCCCTAGTCTCATTCCAGTATGTCCCTGTCTCTCTTGTACTGGGGAGCCCAGCACTGGACCCAGCGTGTCTCACCAGTGCTGAGCAGAGGAGAAGGATCAAGCCCCTCCACCTGCTGGCAACACTCCTCCTAATGAAGCCCAGGAGGCTGTTGAGTCCTCTATCCATGAGGCCAAAAAAATGTCATTAATACATTTTGCAGTTTCCTCAGTTTGTGTACTTGATGGACTTTTGCGCAGAGGCATGGTCAGGAAGGCAGGAGAAGAAAATACGTAGCCAATAAAGAGAATAAAAAGTGACAGTAAAGTATGACTGTCTTTAAAGTAAGAGCCCCTAGCACTTAAATGTAAAGAGATTTCAAACTAATGATGATGCTTTCACATTTAAATGGGGTTTTATTTATATATTTGGTGTAAAATACTTTTTTCCTATAGGAAATATATTTCTCTTAAGGAAGAAACATAAGAAAGAAAGCTCCTGCATTATTCCCACACAGAATTTTAAATGTTGTTAGAAAGATCCCCAGACTAAGCAATCTTAGTTTTATGGATCCTATTTGCATACAGAAAATCAAATATAGCTACTGGGGGTGTTTCTAAGTTTGAACAAAATTGAACAACAAAAAATTGAGACCAGAGCAGCAATTCAGACTAGAATGAGAGCTGGACACTGGAGAACGACCCTCTGAAGAAGCCCCATAAGCAATGTGAAAGTGTTTAAAAATACTGCCATTTTACAAGAGGTCATGCTCCAAAAGTATGAAAAACTATCCACATTCAGAATTTTTAGGAAGTGAGGATTCATTCCTGGTTTTAAAGTAACGATACATAAAGGCCTGTGTATGACTTTTTTCTTTTTGTAAATACAGGTGCCACAAAACAATGCAATTTGAGCTTGAGACACTTATAGCTAATGTTAGTTTTGCATATATTAGAGCAAAACTTATGCTAGGAAAATGGAGCTCTATGTATACTGAGACCTCTCAAATGACATACCAGTGCTTGAAAGACAGGGAAAAAGTTCCTCTGTGGTTTTTAGTTTATGGTTCAAACATACAAAGTTGAAAAGAAAATGTTACCAGAGTAAAAGTAATGAATTTGTTCTAAGTAGTTAAAAATAGCTCTTGATAAAAATCTCCATGAGAAAGGAGACTTAGGATTAAAGGAAATTGTTAATTAGATTAAATCTTTTCATCCTGATGTGGTTCATGAGTGTAATCAATCTTCCTCTAAGACTGATGTAAGAGAACATTTTATTTGGGTGAACTATGTAAATTATCCAGGAAGTTACTGAGTGAGGTTATACACATATTTTTATTCCTAAACTTGTACATGAGTGATAAGTATGATTGTGGATGTTATGACTCTCACAAAAGGAGAAAAACAAACAAACCCTTGAGGTCTTTAACTCCAGATGCTGCATCCCTACAAAAGTTTTGTTAGTGTTTCATACAGCTGCCTTTTACAGTGAAGTTTCACCACTTCCCTGGGAAATCTTGTATATGCAAGGAAAGGAAACCTGGTTGATGTTCTTTGAAGTCATAATCTGAGGGGAAAAAAATCAAGGTGGAGCAGATTTTTGTGGAACAGAATGCAAGAAGCAGTACATTTTATAGCTTGTAGGATGTTTCTAATACCCTACTTTGTTAAATTGTGTTAAATAGGAATTTTGCCACTGACCTTTCAGAAGGCAAGACTCACAGGGCAGCATAAAATAAGCTTGTTATGTAGATAAGGATTGTATTACATAGCAAATTACTAATGTGTCTTCTCACAATACTTGCTAATAATATATCACTTTCACAAATAAGCATTTCCTTCTTTGATTAGTTTCTGTGTCAAAGCCTTCTTTCTCCTTCCACCACTGCAGTCCAGTATTGGTTTTGCCCTTTTTCCACACCATGAATATGACCATGTCTACCAAGTTGCATATCTTCATTAGGCTTTTCTATTAGATGTCACAATGGATTAGAGATGATCAATTGCCTGAAAATACAGCAGAGCTTACTGTACATGTAGGATTAAAAAAACAACCAAACAAGAAGGTATGCAGTGCATGCATGCAAATGTGTGAATGATCATCTATTTAAATTCAGATTTAAAAGTAATATATCCATTAGACAATCAAATAATAACAAAAATAAAACAACTACTTGAAAGCTTGTAACAGACTAAAGTTTCTAAGATATATTTACACATGCAATAAATGAATTTTACAACTTTTTTATTTTGTTAAATCTGACCACATCAGTTGCTTTCTACGTCTGAAAAAGCACCCAGGTTCCATACTGGAACTTGGAACAAGTCCCAGGTTGTAAATACTCTTGCATAAAGTCCAGTGTTATCCCACATACCAGGGATTTTATTTAACATTTACTTAACCAAAATGGGAAAAGTTCCAATCAGAGGCTGTGTCATTTCCAATGGTCACATCAAACAACAAGACACAAATCAATGAAATCAGGTTTTGTTTATTATAGCACTTGCAGAACTATTTGCAAAACTCAATTTAGCTGTGAATTTTAAAAAGTAAGGTACCAAGTTGCCAGCTGCTGTAATTCAGCAGGGCTGGCTAAATATTAATAAAAGTATAACTTATTGCAAAGGTGAGCATTAGTAGGTCATTGATGCACCTGTGTAATTTTAGGAAGATACTGTAAAATTATAGCTAGAGTAAAATGTAACTGCAGCAAATACTTGAGGGATAAAGAGGGGGAAAAAGCAATAATTTTATGTAGAAATTCTTGCAACCTCAGGGTAAAATGTTTTGAGAGGATTTTAATGAAAGTAAAAGGCATAGAAACCAAAATAAATAAATAAATAAAAAGTCTTAAAGTGAAACAAGTGTTACATTTACTATGTGTCTGACTATGTTTTTATATGCTTGCTTGTTTACTTTGGAAGTTATGTTTCTCTAATTATATACTGTAAATAGTATTTTACGTTAATTCTCATAAGCAACACAACTTTCTGTTCATAGTCTTATAACCCCCTTGCAAAACCCTTAAAACTTACATATTATTCCAGGACGAAGAAAAGGCTTCTGGTTTTATTCAGTGCTTATGAATACCAACAAAATGTGTCATTTTCATGGTAACAGTAGAGAGGCTAGTAAGTTAAGAATATGTTTTCAGAACAATAAATAGTTTCAGAGAAGATCTTAGTCTTTATATTGAGTTTTTGTATTTTTTTGTCATCTACAAAATGGGACTTGTTTTCAAAAGAGAATGTCTCAGTTCTCCTGGTGGCAACTTTTGATGGAACACAGACACAATAGGTTAGTCTTATAGGAGACCATAATTTTCCAAGAATTTCAAATAAAAGGTAAAGTAATTTGAAAGTTGTTGTATACAGGACCTTTCTTTAAATCATGATGTTTAGCAACAGTCTATTAGAAACACTACTACAAAAACAGTATCAAAATTGTGCCTCAGATGTAACTGAGTCTACTTAGATTATCAAACTAGAGTTTTTTCAAGTTCTGCTGACAGAGTATATGGAAATAATTTTAAAATAAGTTGTTCAATGCACTTGAATGAGTACTAGTTGCTGACTATCAGCAAATGATACAAGGTGTTACAATTTGTTATGAATTTGGCCCATTCTGTAAGTGACTGTCATATATCAGCTTATAATGAAACCTGCTGGTAGAGTGCTGGAAACATCGATATTAGATTTAAAATTGACTTGTGTAAAATACATGAATTCTGAGATCCAATTGCTCAGGGTCTTATACTGTCACTGCCCTTTTGGCACCATGATGCTTGCGGTTTTGGTAGAGATGTATCATCAGTCAGTTTTAAATGGCTTTTGCTGCAGCTTCCTTTTTTCATAGTTTTTCATAAATAATCCAGCTTTGCATTTTCTCCAAGAAGAATGGATTTGCTTAAGTGGGTAAGAAAAGGTGATAGGAAGCTGAACAAAATGTAGCCAGTGTTTCTTCAGCTCTTTTTGTAATTGTGGCTTATGAAAGGCTTATTCCTTTAAATTGCCTCTACTTAGCACCCCCCTCAGAGTGCACGAGAATGGTCATATGAGGTGGCTGTGCCTAAGAACAGATGAACTATTCCGGATTGTGTCGAGGGTCCTTCAGGCCCAATATTCTGTCTAGTGGTGGACGATTCCCGAAGTATAAGAATCGGGATTTAGACACATTGATTCACACTTTTGGCAAAGGTACATATTTAATGATTTTACCGAATAGTTCACATTGTACTTATGAGCAGTTCATCTTGCATATGAATGCATTACTTTTATGGTAATATGCAAAAATCTTGCATCAAAGGCACCCTGAAAACAGCAGATAACATATTCTGTACCTGATTCAATCTGCAGCACTGGTATCTATGACACATCATTTGACAGCTGCTGCAATCCGAACACAAGCAGTAAAAAGTGATTCTAGGATAAAGGTTTTGACTGTCTATGTAATATTACATTAATTTTCAGGCTACTGGAAAGCTCTCTTTTGCAAGATGCTATTATTTCTTTTTCTATATATACATTTGCAAAGTTATACAAAGTGTTTTTAGTTTTCTCTTCTGTATTTTGTTGGAAGGTTCACTTACATTTGATGTAAAGTGTGTGTACACAGTTAGCTATTAGATTGATTTACTGATCAATGTAGAGGCAGCCATCAGAAGGTTATGTTTTAAGTCATGCTTCAAAAATGTTGATATTCTCATTTTCTCTCAATGAAGTAAATGGATTTTATTACTGATTTTAATAAAATATGACAACGTTGACAGTTCTGAAAACATCCCTATATGTACATATCTATATATAACTATATACATATACACATATATAGATGTGCACACATATACTCACTTTTATTTTTCTGTGGGGCAAAATACTGTATTTCAAATGGAGTTATGAGTGTCCTCATCAGGTGATAGCATATTGAAGGTTTCTGAAGGGTCCTTACGTGTCTTATCCTGTTCTGGTTGCTTAACTTAGATGCTGAAAATGGCAATTTAAAACAGAAGCTTATGTATTCTTTGTGGAAATCAACTATATATAATACAGTAATGCTTAGGATCATAAACCACACACTTCATACGGCACTGATTTATAACAATACCTAACCATAGTTACCTGTAACCTAAAGGAAACATATAGTTCTGAAGCTGATTTTAACATTGTTTCTTTCAAGAAACAGGTCAAGACCAAGATTTTCAAAAGACTAAGATTTCAAGTGGCTTGTTTCTACTGATTGTTTTTAAGGGCTTAAACAGCATTGAGCTAATTTATATGTCCTTTTCAAAATCTTGCTTCGCTATTCGTTTACGAAAGGTGAGGGGAAAAAAATTATGGTGATAGTTCTACCTGCTCCTTGTATTTTTGAGGAGCAATTCATTCTGTTTTCTATGTCAAAGAATAAGGAATACAAAAGCTCTCAAATCTGACGGTTTTTAATGATACAGAGAATGGAATGTAGGATTAGAGGTGAGAAGAGATGGTGGGTTCATAGAAGTCTTGGGATCTTTGACACTCTTATAATCCTGAGAAGGATAAGACCTTTATGGATGGTCATATGAGGCGGAGGGAGGAACCTTTGTAAGCTTACTTTGTGTTGCAGACTGAATTATTTGTAACAATACTCTATTTTCTTCCTTTCCTTTTCCCACACTTCAGAGTTTTGCTTGCTGTTCGTCAGGGATAACTTTCATAAGCTTAAACACCCAACCTTCTAATGGGTATGTTGATATTCTATGTATGAGGTTGTATGTTGATGCAGGTAAGGACAGATGAAGAGGTTTCATGCGTATCTTCATAAATCCAAGAACAGATAGTATGTGTGGGAATTATCTAACCTCGTCCATCTAACACTTAGATATCTACAGCTGACTAGTCACCTACTTTTTTTTCATCAATGAAATGGAGCTTGCACCGCTATCCACTTTGGCTTACAACCTAGAATAAATGTCTTAAGTAGACCAAAAGTACCATGTCTTGAAAGTGTCTGCTTTTCTCTATTGGCTTTAAAAAGGACACAGTTCCTCAGCCCAGATGGAGGTGTCTCTACAAAGATGCCTGAAGATGGGTGAGATAAATCCCATCCATTGGGCATTAACAAATTGTATAGGCTCCTGCCCAAGTAATTTTCCAGTCCATGCAGCGTGGGATTGTCTCTGACTGCAAGCAGAAATCTTCCTTCGGTACTTATAAGTGTATTCTAGCTACCCCTTCTGCATCCCCTTTCAGGTGGCAGAACATCCCTGAATTGTAAGGTATACACAACCCCATTCAGCAGTTCTAAAATAAGATCCCATTTCCATCTAGATATACAGTGAAACAGTCCTTCACTCAGGAAATGCTGAATCCATGTATCATTCTGCCTAATTTCACGGAGGGGGGGAAAAAAAGATGTTTTGTTTTTCTGTACACTGGTCATATATATAACTAGGCTCTCTGTAAGACCTCTCCTATTTATATCTGTGTTGTTCGTTATGAACATGGGGATGATTTTTCCCGTAAAACTGACAGGTTTATGTTAAATGGAGATCAGTATATGTTATGGTCAAGTCTATCCAGACACTTATAGCTTACATCTAGACATATTTAGATACCAGGATCAGTTAAATGTTTGACTGAGGTGTAAGACTCCTGGAAATGCTCTAGAATGGATTTTGCAGTGATTGAGAAGCAATTGTACTTCTAGCAACTACAGTCCTTTGATTACCTGAGTAATATTCACAGAGAGTTGCCAGCCCATCTTCTTCTCTTCTGAAATTTCTTGTTGTGTGAAATTATGTATTGTGTATATCATAAATCAGCTTTGAGAAAATTCTATAGCAAATATTTTGGGATATGAAACTGCTAAGCAAATGGCTTGGTGACACCTGCTGCAGCAGTAACATTAAGAATGCTGTCAAGCAGAAGCCATTTGTCACCTACCCATATTGAGGAGGCAAAGTCAAGGCAAACTTAATCTACACTGCTCCTATATTAGTGGAATAGCCGTTCAATAAAAAAGGTTGGCCCAACAAGGGAAAGCCTTTCAGTGTAGTGTAAAGTGAAACAGCTAGCTCTGATGAGAATTAATGGTATCTGGGTTACCCAACCCTTTTTAAATTTAGCATTTATCATATGCCTATGGAAACTTACTGCTTTTTTTACTTCTAAAATTAGTGAGCGGAATATCTGACACTTACCTACATGAATTTGTAAAAATTCAGTCTATTTGTATGCCAGTTTAAGTGAGGAATATGTAGAATTGCACTCTGAAAATATGAATATTAGTTTAATATCAGTTCTGCTATACTAAGCAACTCATCTGGGGTCATGAAAAAGCCCTGAAATCTACCTCTGGTAAGTAGATTTTTAAATTATTATACTGTTGTATGCAAATTCCAAGGAAACTACCTAGATCTTGCTTGCACTATCTGGTTCCCCAAGCCTGCCTGAATTAACTTGCAACTGCCATCCTGTTAGCCTTCTTCTAGTTCTGCCAGTGTGACAGCTATTGTGTTATCTGTCAGGAAGAAAAAGATTTCTTTTAGTCTCTCTTTCATTTACATTCTTAAACTGTTCTTCTTAAAACTGTTCTTTATACGCAGAAGATGTAAATGTGATTATATAAAATGTATTATTTCTCATTTGTCTGTTTGCTACCCAATAGATTTCTGATTAGGTGAAATAATGGAACTTTACATTATCAGCCGATTAATACAGTGTGAAGCTCTGTACTGTGTTGGTTTTGATAAGCTGCTGTGCTCAGATGAGGGGATAACGGGGAAGTTACTTCAATGAGCCTGAAACCAAACTGTGTGGTCAGACTTTGCCGGTTTCTGACCTGTGAGCCTTAATCTTAAAATAATTTCTGGCTGGACAAATCTCAGTTTGCCACAGGAGCTTTTGAGGTTTGGAATTCAAATGATTCAGCTATAGGTGACCCAAAGGGATGGTACCAGGTGTCTGCAAAGTAGATGATTTAGGTCTAAGTCATAGAAGGATCATTCTCTTTGCTCAAGTCTTGTGTTTTTCAACGTCATTACTAATCTGTGGTGGTGATACTATTTTGCTGAGATGATATAGCTTATTATCTGATGGAAAAGTGGGACAACCTTTCTTTTGCTTCAATAACATAATCTAATTCAATCAGAACAGCATAAAAGGAAGAGAAATTTTAAATGTCACTTGCAAAATCCTTCAACGTTGATATTTTATAAATACACTAATGCAGCTGAACTAATTTAAGCCTGTGTTAACATTGCTCATGAAGCATATCGAGTGTTTAATTGCAACGCAAAAAGAACAAATAATGAGAATAAGTTACCCAAATTATTTCATTATAAAATAATTAATGTGATGGGCAATTAAAGTATACATTTAAGTGTACTCATTACATTGTCATTCAAGATTACCTAAGCTAAGGTTAAAGGTGTTATTAAAAACATTAATTTAATTTGTTATATAAAAGGCAGATAATTATCATAAAATATTGCAAATGATAATGAGAAACACTTTAATGAAGTCTTGGTTTAATTAGCGGGGGGATCATTATGATTTGCCTGTGGGTAAAATGGCAGACTGTTAATATATTTTCTTTTCATTATGATTAGAGTCTTAGTTATTTAACAACTTATATGAAGAAATATAGGCTTACATTTATATCTTTGGGATGGTATCTCATTTTGCTCGCTACAGTTTTATGATATTAAAAAGATTTGATAAATCCAGTTTCTGAAGATAGCAAGTGTTGCTTATCCAAGTGTTGCTTATCCTGCTTAACCTCTCAATTGCATGTAATACCCACTGTTGAGAGTACCTTACAAAAAAACCTCATGGAACTTGGAAGAACATTCACATTTCATTTGGCATAATCTTTTGTATGCATTGTTATGCACATGAATTCAGGTTTAGACAGATATTGGTAGAGGCTAAAGCCTCTTTGTATCACAACAAAGTAAACTGTGACATGCAAGCTGTTGCATGTATACTTATAAGATTACTATAGCATATTTAGGTGAAGAGAAGGACCATAGAGTTTTTCAGGAAGTCAGGTTATTTGCTTAAAGAAATGAAACTAACATGGGTGTCTTTTCTGATTTTTGGTAACAGCTGCACTTTTCCACCAACAACCGCCCAAAAGTCAATTTTAATTGCAATCTCATATATAAAATACCACTGAAATTAAACTTTTTTTAAGAATTCAATTATTTGATTTCAATGAAATAGAACTATAATAGCGTATGCATATGAACTGTATCTCAAACAGTAATTTTTGTTTGATTTCTCAAATCAGTTTCATATATTTTAGTAGGTTAACAAGAGAAGAGGTCCTCATGGCAGCCTGATAATTCTGGCATGCTCTACTTCACAAATGGCAGCCCCTTTAAAAGTTACTGAGCTGTAGCTTGAGATACACCTGCCCCAATTGCCAATGTGATTATTTAAAACTAACAAAAGTAATTTAAATAAGCCATTTTATCTCACAACAGGCTAGGTTATGGTCATGCCAAAGCAAACATCCACATCTGTCTGATGAGAAAGTGGGGCTTGAGGGTACACTTTCAATCTGAGTTAAAATGATAATATTACATGCAACTGGATAGGTCAGAAAATGGATATCCACATAGTGACAGAATCACAGTTACTAAACTCACTGTCATTTTAATAATTAAAACTGGTATGTTTGACAGATCTTTCCCATACAATGGAGCTATTTTAAAAACCTGTTCAATTAAAATAGTTTTCTAAAGGAATAACATTTCTTGTTTTTTCTAAAGATGAATTGATAAACAGATGCATATAAGTCATGAGACATTCTATATAGTGTTTATAGTATATTTTCATCATTAACTTAGGCATTGCATGAGTTCTTTGATTAGATATTCTCTGATGCCAAGGCAAGGCAAATAGCTCATTTTAATCTCTAAAATCAATCTATTCAGGCATAGTCACAGGTGGCTGAAGAAGGGCAAATAAAAGAAGTATGTTTTCCATTAATCAATTCATTCATCATGAGTTCTGCTAAAATGCTGAACATGACTAGGTTTTCCTACGTTTTTCTGAAAATAATTGTCTGCCTAAATTTCCTTCATGAGTCAATGAGACTGCTGGCAATTCCTGCTGAGCATATCAAAGCCCTGTAATATTTTATCATTTTTTCCTATTTTCTTCACACATAAGGAGAAGTTATATTTATTTTGCTATACTGGATGAACTTTTTACACAGGTTTCTGCTAGTGGTTTCTAATTTGGTTGCATATTTGTTAGGCTCCATTTTCTCCCCAAAGAACTTGACAGTATTTTAAACAGAATTCATGAAGAAAAATACCCATTGAGGATCATTTTTGCATTGGATAGTTCAGTTTTTCCAGTTGTGTGAGGCACCTGGCTCATCAAGGAACATGGAGAGATGAGGTCACTGATTATCCAGACCAAAATGTCTGCATTTTGTTCTTAGGATTTTAGAGTTTTATGGTGCGTATCCTGCAAATTGCTGTGCTCTTAAAGGAGAAGTCATGTGCCATTTAGGAGGATTTGTGGGAAGGAGACTAGAGATTGATAGCATTAGATTATATGATGGTGACACCTCAGTGATACCTGAGCTGCATGTATGCATGCATTAACAGCCAGCTTAAGCATTTTGACTTATAATGCAAAATCCTTCCTTCTGTTCCTTTGGTCCATTAGCATCTGAGCAGTGTCTGAATACACTGTTTCTTAGCCTACATAGATGTCTCCCAGCAGCATTTTTGTATGGATCAAAAGTGTACTTTTGGAAGGTATCTCTTGCTCATACCAAATGTCTGTGCTTTCCTTTGCATCGATACTTTGGTGAGTACAAACGGCCCTCCTTTATGATGAAACTAACCTGATAGATGCACTACAAGTGGTTGCCATCCTTGAATAGGTGTCAAGTCTACAGGACCAGACCAGAGTCAGTCCAAAGTAAACCCCCTGAAGCATGGATAGTATAGGTATCAGGTCCTCAACACAGAAGTTTTCACTCTGTGTGGGTCATCCACACTCTTAGCTCCACAGTACTTGCTTATGTAGAGACAGCCTATGCTTCAGTACCACATGTGGGTCAGACATTTATTTGGGCAGAGATCTCCACATCACTGTCTGCCAAACAGCACACATGTACTCTATTCTTACATACAGCTGGGTATCTTCCAGCTGGAGTTACAGTGCAGCGTAAACTCTGATGCTATATCCTTAGTTGAGTAAACTAAACCACACTTAAATTGCCTCAAAGCTGATAACAAGGTTAGGGAAAAACCTTGAAGAGTCTGGATTAGCTTTGTAGTGGTAGAAATTTTCATTTTCTGATACAACAATAGCATTTTACCTGGCACTCATGGTGCAGTTAATGAGGGAGACTGCTACTGACATAGTCCTCTTAGGGCAGCAGGTTTTCAGTTTTTTTAGTTGTGGACACAAAAATTTTCCTAGACTGTTAAAAATTGTTTCATGTCAGAGACTAGAACTAAATAAAGTGCATGACCTGTTGCATGAGATATAATTAACTTAGGAGCAGCTTGGCCATATCTGAAGCAATAGAAAGCAATTTTCTTGAGAAAGGTTGAAAAAATCCATATTGATCAGTACTAAGTAGTAAAAATTTATTGCAATGTTGTCAGTTGCCTTATTCCAAATCAATACAAATCTCACCAAAAGCTTCTTAAATGCAATAAGAATCTGACAAGGCCTTTTTGTCACAGATTAGTGTTAAAGCAATGAAAAGGCCCCCAAGGAAAACTGTCTCTGACCAGAATGATGGTCGTATCCCATTTCAGTGGTACTCCTTTTGGTATAGGACATCCTTATTGGCATTTTGGAACCCTGAAGAAAAGCTTAATGTTTTATCAGTTAACTAATGCAAATGTTAAGAATTGCCTAAAGACCTTGGATTTTTGACTGTTTTTATCAAATTGTAAAAGTTGTTAGATTTCAGAAGAAAAAATCAATCAGCCAGCTGAATAAGAATGAAAGATTGGATATAGAAGGAATGTTCTTTCTGTTTATGATTTAAAGCAAAAACTTTTATAAAAAAGTAATTTTAGTCAGACTAAGATCCTGTGGTAGGAATGTTGAAATTAGCATAGACTGGTATGAGAGCAATACTTTTCTTCTTAGAAAGGCATTCTTGTAAACAAGAATTAGTACCACATTCAGAACAATTTCAACTCCACTATAACATAGATTTAGATGTTGGTAAATTACTTTCCCAAAGCAGCACAATCCAATTTCAGGTAGCGAAGAATGAAAACAACATCCCCTGTACTTTTAGAACAAAGGTTTTTCAGGAATTCTGGCTGTACTAGCATTTGGTCAACTAATTGGCATTACCATAGTAATTTGCTTGAAAAGAGCTATTTTAGTTGTTATCATGTCCTTCATTATTTCTGCAGAAAACGTACACACACACATTCATTAAAAAATAATGAATCTAGAATTAGTGATAAGTACCTACTTAACATGTTTCGAATCATGTATTTTTCAAAGCTTGAAATGATCTCTTGATTTCATTGGGGGCTGGGGATCTGAATGCCTGCAAATATGTAGCCACAAATAATACAAATCCTATTGAAAGACAATGGCGGTTTTGATCTTAAATCACTTAGAAGCTGTTCAAAAGTCACACTATTTTTGTTCTTCGTGTAAGATAGTGTCTGTGCAGTAATGTGATTTAGCGCTTTATCCCTAGCTCTTTCAAAACATGCTTCCCAACATCCTGAGTGTGCGCTACATGGCTGAATTCACTTATGCTAAGTCAATCCACACTTTTAGAACCAGACATTCATCTCAGTTAAAAGACAGCAAATAATAGGAGGAAATTGCTTCCTAAACCTTCTCTTTGGTGTTTCTAATGATACAAGTGCTGCTGCTGTGTTCCACCTGAAACTGAACAGGTTGTCCTAAATGCTTGCTCTCAGCAAAGACAGCAAGGCTACTTCATTTCCTAGGCAGAGTCTGATGGAGAGTGTCCACCAACTAATAAAAGATAACGGGCTATTTAGAAGGCTAGGGTTACTTTCTGGTGGAACCCCTTTATATTATTTTGTCAAATATTTAGTAGTTTTCTCCTTATATACAAAGTTTCCCATGAATCACTACTTAAAAACATGAGTACCAAAAAAGCAGGTGGAGCAGTGCATCTATAAATGAAAATACCGGAGAATATGGAGGGAAGGCCTGCAGAATAGAGGGCAAACTCTCCAGAAAGCAGAGTTCCAGAGTAACTAGATGTCTAAAGAAAAAAAAAGGAAAAAAATCAGAAAAACAAGTGAAAATGCTATAAAGGAGAATATACACAAATTAGCTTTCCTTTATCTTGGTGCTGATGTGTTGAGACATTTGTCTAATAAGCTGCATGTGAAAGACAGCAAATTTTTGGAAGACTGCTGCATATCTATAAGGAATGCACCCACTGAGGGTTATTGGTTCAACACAAGAACTCAAACCCCTGAACTGCTGATTATGAAGCTTTAGAGTGGCTAACGACAGAGCTGGAATTGTCTTTCCCAGATAAGCAAATTTGGAAGCTTTCTGGAACCTTTCATTTTTTATGAGTTTGCAGTCAGGAAGGAACCAAAGCTGAGAATCACACTTCCAATGTGGACTTAAACATGGAAAAAAAGACAGTTTCTGCTTATCAAGTTGCAATATGTAACTACGTCAGCGCTTATATTTTCATTGGTCAGGAAGACCATGGTAGAGAAGAGCAGTAATCCACAGAACACACAGGAATGAGCTGAGCCCTGAAAGCAACTGAAAAAGAGCAAGGTGAAAATGGAAGTGTATGGAAGATGTGGAAGCAAACCAGATTAAAGCAGTGGCTGGCATTTGGAAAGAGATGCTGCATTTACAGGAGGAAAATTAATTTTCAAAAGCTTATGGGGGAAAAAAAAGCAACCAACCAACCAAAAAAACCCACAAAACCCAGAATTCAGAAAGTATCTTAATTATTAGTCCTGTCTTAGATAGCAGGTTAACCGTCATATGCAAGTGGCACTACTGTCTCGTTGTATTTCCGTTTGGCCCCAGAGCCACTTTAAACACATTAGCCGAAACCCTGTGCAGTTGTCCACAGAATTCTTGGCTGCAGAAACCATCCTCTCAGCTACCTTCTGTCAGTGCCTGATTCCTGGTGGTGGAACTCATCCTCCCCTGACCTCTTCTGTGCAAACGACCAGTGGTTTAAACTACTCAGTCCAACTCAGCATTAGAAGTCAGCAGTTACCAGCCTTCCATCAGAGGCAGCAACACTTCCGTATTGCCACTCTTTTGCAGTTTTTCAGTGCTTTTCATGTCCTGCCTAAGATGACAGTCTAACCTATTTATTTAATTTTACACTTGAACAGAGTAGGAGAGGAATAGTCACTTGGTCAGACAACAGTTTACATGGATGAAGGAAGTACAGTCGCAGTAAATTCCAAGTCTGATGCTAAGTCATCTTAGCTTAGCTTAGTGATAGACATATTAGACATATTATCTTGGCCAGTTTTAGCTGAAAAGCAATGTAGAAAGCTGTTAAGAAACTGACAGCAAGAATTGAATGTCTGAGATGCTGACAATTCATCAGTGGCTTATGGGCCTTTGAATGTCTACATATTCACATTAAAAGAGTCAGAACTAATTTTCATTCTAAATTATATGAACAATTTACAAAGAGAAAAGAGGTTGAAAGCAATTGCTAGCATTCAGCCTGATTGTCATGCTTTTTTTCATCTTTTGTCATCTTTTTTTCATAAGTGTGTAATGTGTGTATCTTTGTACTAAACAAAATCACTTCCAGACTCAGTCCTTAAGTGCTTAGGGACGTGTAATGCAAATGAAACAAAAGATACTGTAGCTTTATTTCACATATTATTTTTGTTCAGCCTGCTGAAAACAGAATTCTTACACTGAAGTCAAGGGCAAAACTCTCTGCAGAGCAACATGCTACTTAGCTGGGTTTAACATTTCTGTTCTTAGTAGGCATGATGAAGTTGACCGAGGGAGTGAGACCTTGGTGTGTCTTCAGGGCAACAGTGAGACCTTGGTGGGACTTCAGAGCAACGGAGGGATGCCTCAGAGGACACTGACTGGTGAGAATAGATCTTTGCTTGCTCCCAGACATGATTTGGGATCTGGTTTCCAGCCCTTTTTTTATGTTTCCAGTACATTTATGGCATGCTGCAGATGGTTTGTAATGTTCTCAACTGTTTCTCTGTCACCATAAAAGAAATACTTCATTTTAGTAGGTAGGGTAGGGAGATATAGAGTAGAAATGAGTCTGAAAAATAATTATTTTAACATAAATACACCAGAACATGGGAAGAAGTTACAGCTAAGATGCAGTTTAGGAGGCTACTTCCTCTCACCTCTCAGTTGGTAGTTACCAGACCTTTGAAAAGCCCCAGAAAGTGACTACAAGAGCGTTTATTTAGCCCTTTTGGGCCAATGTAAGACTTGAAATCTTTTTCCTGGATTTCCTAATGAAGCCCAGTGATTTCATTAACTGAATACACATTTTAGTTTTCAATGCAAAATCAGCATACGATGACAGAATTTTACCAATTATAATGTCAGCTTCTCACTCTACCTTCTACTGAGAATATAGACCACAGCAAGCCAGAGTAAACACAGTTGTTACATAGGAGATGCAGGCAAAAATGCATTCAAAGTGTTAATCCAGCCAATTTCATTATAGTCAATAGTGGATATACAGAAATGGGCTTGAGAGAGTTATTTAGTGGGAGGATTGCAGAAACAGCTCTTTTATTGACTGCTCCTCTCATGGAACAAAACACAGAAAAGAGGATTTTTATAAGGCATTTGTAAGCCATGACTGTCTCTTTAGTTGTGTTAAAGGCTGGATTATGGAAGTATCCTTATGTTCTGTGATGAATTAAAAAAAGATTTGCTGCCTTGGACAATGGGAAGTCATGCAGTCCAATACTAAGTAACATCTGCTATGTACTTTTATGCCACTTGCAGACTGTAAAACACGTAGTGGGGATCTATTGAAAAGGAGGCAGATTTCAAGGTCCAAAATATAACAACAGGTAACAGATGTTTTGGTCAGATGGTTAAACTAAAATATACATTTTGTTACTGGTGTCTGAGACAGCAAATAAGACCAGAATTTATGACTTAACGAACTTCTTATACGGTAATTTGCTTTCAAACCTCCTCAGGATACAAAGTAACATTACAAATCATTTTCATATTCCTATCATCAAGTAATTCTATTTTAGGTGTTTGTGAATGGAGCCTCAATTTTAACTTGACTGACCCAAGCACTTCTGTCAGATTTCCAGATTTTCTATGTATCCAGCAAATTAATTAAAATTGGGCACTTACAGATGGTTTGTATGATTTTAATATGCATGTTGTGTATTTATAAGCATCTTCTGCTATGTCTAGTACTTCAGTAGGGAAATAGGAACACAGGCTGATTGAATGCTTTTCATATTGCTAGGATATTTTTACTTCCTCATATTAAGCTACAACACTCCTTTTAGGAGTCTGGTAAGACTTCATTTGACCATTCTAAATTAAGCTGCTTGTCTTTAATTGACAAAGCAACTGTAGAAAGCCATGAATGTGTTCTCCAGCGTTCTCTGAAATTTCAGAGAAGCAGGAACCTGAGTATTTCACAGCAAGGCTGTTAGAGAAAACAGATGAGTTCAGTCAGTTGTTTTTAAGGCACTGTCACTGCTCGTGAAGGCCCTCAAACGGATTGCCTCGGTACTTTTGGCACTGCCGTGGGAGTGCGAAAGGCCGCTATGCAGTCCGTGAAATGCTTACTGACTGATAGGACACACCGAGACTTTCAAAATGTCCTGGATCCATGGAAAGCTTGAGGAGTGGTTGCTTCCCACCATGCAGTTTGCCAAGTATCTGTGCTGGCAATCTGTGACTATAAAGGGTAGAAGATCCAGAACTGAAAGAAAATGTGGATATTCACATAGCACCATTTCTAGTTTATCCCATTACGATTTATGAAATATAATTCAGTTGCTAAAGTATTGCTGCACCCTTAAAACATGATTCCCTTGCAACATGTTATCTGTGTTGCGTTTGCCTATCATTGCCACTTTATTTCAATTGATGCACTCAAGTTCTTCACCCTTGGCAATGGGGAATCTGATGTCCCTCCAGCTTCCCTACAGCACATCCCAGAACTCCTCATTTTAAACTGTCTTACACCGTCATATCTTCTTTCTTAACTTGAAAACAGAGAATGAGGCAGATTTTTGTTATTATTATTTTTATTTATTTCAAGACCTACTATTTATTAATCTGAACTGGGTGAGACAAAAATCACCTTTTTTTTTTCTTAATTCCAGTTGGTTTGATTCATGTATTTTCATGTGTCAGATTCCAAAACTGACAGGGTAGATAGAATTTTCAAAAATAAACATAAAGAATTGCTTATCAGAGCCCTGCAGGTTGATCTCTATCCTTCCCCATGGTAACACTTTTTCAGCACAATAGCAGCCAGCAGAGTAGATAATGGGGCACTTCTGAACCTGAAAATTAGATGCTCTCTGCCATGACTAAAAAGAAAAATCTCACGGTGGAGGGATATGAAGAAAAGGGGATGAAGTTAATTTCTGTTTGTATTTAAAAAAAAGGCAGATGGAAAAATACAGGAAGTCAGCACTAATAAGAGAGAGATGTGCACAGGAAGTTAGGGAGATCACCAAACAGACCAAACTATGCAATTGCCTGAAAAGAGTAATGCAGACTTTTTTCACTCATTTAATACATAGAAAGTTTGTTTGGATTTATTTATTGGAAATTAGTGATTGGCTAAAAGAGACAGCGTCTCTTGTTTCCTTTCATATAAGTCCCTAGCCAGGTTATCTGCGTATGTAAGAAATTATTTTGTATATATATTGACAAAGGTACTGCAGTGACTGTATTGCCATTTCCTTTCTACTGTGGCAATATTTACAAAGAACAATGTGAAATGAATAGGTGAATTTTTCTAAGCAGACAGCAAAAAAAAGCTTATGGACAATTATATGATGCAAATGAATAAAAGTTATTTAAAAAAAAAAATTGGGGGTTTCTATTTAATTTTTTCACTTCTTTAAATTGTCATGTGTACGTACCTATTAATGAATCAACTGATAGAGAAAAGAGAGGAGAAAGATTAAAGCCTATACTTTTTAATGCAAACAGTCCTTTGACTTTTCTATCAATTCAGGGATGTTTTATGCTTATAAAGTAAAAAGATGAATGAATTTCCTTGAAAATTTCTCAGTAGTGGTTGCTGATGCTGGGCAACAATACCCCTTTTCTGATTGACAGCTACAGCACTCTAACTCTGTCTCTTATAATACAAACATCACACTGAATCTTTCACGAATAGATGTAGTCTCCTTCCCTTTATTAGCTTTCTCATCCCATAGAGCGCAGTCAGTATAGGCATCATTCCTGTCCTTTAGAAAGAAGTAGATTAGTCCATTTCCTCATGGGGGTTTGCAAAGTCCTTCAATAGACGTGACTGGAAGAGGAAGAGGCTGAAGATGGTGGCCTAAGGGAATAAACTGCTGACTTGATAAATCTTTGGGTCTTAAGAGGTCATCTCTTGATGTCTGAAAGAAAGATTGACTTACCAGCAAATATGAGCACTAGTCTTTATGGCTTTGTGAGGGTTTTTTTAAGTAATATAGAAAACATTTGTATATGAGATACTTATAAATTTTCTACAACTACAGAAACAGTGTTTTCCTTTCTCAGATCTTATGAAATTCTCATAGATTTATTTATTCTTTTCTACACTGTGTGCACGCTGTCCATGAGATGTGCAGGGAATTTTAATGAGTTTTTACGTTAAAAAATGCAGCCATGAAATACAACAGGAAAAAATCTGAAACTCTGAATTTTTGTTACATGTGACACCTCATAGATCCTAAAGAGCATAAGAGTAGTGAACAACATATCGTTAATGAAAATTCTGATGTTTCATATCCATTGTCCCGAGATGAAGAATCAACTGCAGCTAGGAGAAGATTAAACTTAATTAATTTTCTTTTTCCCAAAGTATTTCATAACTTGTAAAGTTTTACTCTGTCACAGGAGAACCTACATATTTTTGGCAGGGGATTGTCCACAAACATTTAACTTTTATCACTACTTGCTACTGGTGTATTCTAAAAACTCATAGCCAGACCCTTAGTTATGGAAATTGAGGAGGTGCATCAGGAATCAAAGGAAGAATTTGTGTTTGAAAACATTTTTTAAAATTTAATTTAATTTAATTTAATTTAATTTAATTTCATCTTATCTTATCTATCTTATCTTATTTTATCTTATTTTATTTTAACTGTATTATATAGATAGGGGCTGCAGACAAAGAAGTGTAATCTACACATCTTCAGACTGTGATTTAAGGAGGATTCACTTCCGAGACAGCCAGACCACCCTGTTGTGACACTGTCTGTGGAGGGTTAAGAGTCTGGGTTAGGACACAGAGTTTCAAAGGAGGTCACCTTACTGGATGTTCTGTGCTCATTTTTGTCTGACATTAAATCTGTTGGTAGATTATGCTTTCTAGGTACCTTTTGTTTCTGTAACTTGATCTTGGCAAATTTCCTGCTGCTGCTTAGTACCCAGAGTCCACAAAAGCACTGGGTACTTCTGGGTACTTTTGAGAGAGCAGAAAGCTGTCTGGACTGCAAGGGGAGTCTAAAGGTACCTTTGGTACTTGGGGGAAATAGCAAAGTGCTACTCTTTCATGTGACATGCTCAAACTCTCATAATTCACAGTTGAGCAGGGAGTTAGATTCCAATGTAAATTTCAGGCAATTTTTGGAGCTGATCTTGATTTCAATTTGACACCTGGGGACAAAAGCAAATGTTGCACATGTAGACCATAGTCTTCTGGAAGCACAACAAATCTTTGAATGGCATCTGTGACTTACCTCCATTAAAAGACTTTTCTTAATTCCTTATTGTTAGGGTCTTACATCGTGAAGTGGGTTGGTATTTTTAAATAACAGCTGTCAGGGCAAGCAGTGGTATACAGTCCTGTTTTATTTTTTTGAAGCATCTCTCTCCTGAGAGCTCTATAATCTAAGTCCAGATTGCTGCTGTCCTCCCCTGACAGGCTGGCAGAGAAGTATTGATCCATCATGGGAGGATGTGATGAAGTGACAACAGCAGGGACTTTTATTTGCTCATCTCAGAAAAAAAAGTACCAGAAGGCAGGGTTAGCTAATCTCCCGTGTTCAAGGAGGAAGATGTGTGAAGAACAATGGGAAGAATGTGCTTGGTTATTGCTTCCATTACAACTTGGGCAATGGTGTGTTGGCATTAAAGTTGCCTTGCTGAGAGCAAAACCACTATAATTTGTTGCAGTCTTATGATCATATGCAACAAAATTGAGAGAAGCACTTGGGACCTACCCCCACAATCAAAACCAATTGCAAAAGAGATGTTTTGTCCAAAGGGTCAAAATGATTCACAAGTGCATTCTGTATTTTTTGCTCATTTTTTGCTCATTGTGTTCTGCATATGCTGCCAAAGAAATCAAACAAGTATAATGTCACCAAAACCCAAACTGTTAGGTTTAGAAGAGCAGAGGTGCACGGGGAAAAAAATTTATTAGTATTCAGCAGGTATATCTGAATTCTAGTCCATACACGTGAAGAAAATTGTTCTGATGCCTAGATGTTGACTTTCATATTTTATTTTACGCTGTGTTACGCCATGCCCTGTTAGGCTCCAGTTCTGTGATGCTCTGCATATGGCTGGATTGCTGCATTCAGACAGACTGCAGTGAAGTCAGCCAGCTCACAACAAATTCTAAAATTAGGGCAAAAGTGAAGAATATTAAATTGGAGAATGAGCATGATAACACGTTTATTTTTCCAAAAGTAAATCCACAAAATGTTGCTGGCTGGGGTAGCACAGACTGGCATCAGGACATAAAAGTATACTATGGCACAAGAGCACCACATGTACTGCACGGTTTTCTAGATTTTTGTTCTGCTTTCTTTGCAAAAATGTTTTTGGTTGTAAAATACCTTGCTCTCTCTTTCCTAGGGAGCACTTCTGAAATGCAAGGAGAGATACTTATCACAGCTTGATATTGTTTTGTACACAGAAGTAAAAATATCAATTTTACTAGGCAATATAAAGCATCTTCACTCTCAGCCGTCACCAAATAACAATGTACTGTCTGTGATATATTTAATATCTTGTGAAAATTAGGGAAGTTTTGTGACTGTATTCTGCTTAATCCCAGTTAAGTCCCTTAACTATTAATTATACTTTATTTATTGGCTAGTTGCCATCGTCATGACTTTAGCATTTCAGTTGCTGGAGTCTGGTCTTCACTGAGCCTTCTCTGATTTTTAAGAAAGTTGAACTAAGCTGTTGTTCATATGGGGGCACAGCAAAGAAAGAGGAGAAAGGAAAATAGGTCATTCTCCAGAACCACTCTTGACTAGTCACCTCAGCATTGTACCTCTGAAACTTATTCTCCATATCTAATGTTTCTCAGCTGTGTTATAATTTTTTTGGTAATAAAGTAGCTGTGCCATAAAAATGGCTCAGAAAGATTGCATTCGGTAGATATATAAAACAGCAGACTAGGAATATTCTCAAACTGAATAATATAATTTGAAAATTATAGTCTGAATTAAACAAAGCATGATTAGTTATCCACTTGCCTGCTGACCTCTTAATGACTGTGTTGCTATCAGTGTGGAGAGTCACTCCCTTCCTTGCAGCTTCTGACTTTGACAAGAAAACGTTTTCCTTGTTGGCAGCATAGATGTTTTTAATTGACACACACAGGAAAAAAAAAAAAAAAGAAGAGAGGAAAGGAAACATAAAAATGCTGCAACAATGAAGCAAATAGTAGTGTCTGTATTAGACTAATATTGTCTAATAATTCTGGTCACTAATTTCCTAACGTAGATTCACACTGAAGAGTAAGTAGTAAATCCTAACATATCCACCAATGGTTTTTAGTGAGTATGACTTATGACACACTACAAGAAATGAAAAGCCATTAAGAAAATCTTTTTTAAAATCCTAATCTTTGCTTAGTTCTCTGGATAGCAGGAAAGTGTAATGTCAGCTTTAAAAAGCCTGAAACAAGAAATGAGAAAGGGATGAAAAATAGTAGCAGTATTCAGCATCCTCAATTGAAGAATGGTCTTGTATATGACTACTTTACATTCTCTATTTGAAAGGTAAGAGAATTTAATTCTGTTCCTTCTGTGGAAAGCATATGAAAAATGTATTTTAAGGGAGACATTTAGGAAGCTCTGTTTAAATGCTATTAAAACTTTAACTTTGTATGAAACAGCCTGGAATGTTCATCTTGAAATTTGCTTTAGGAAGTTGCAGCATTTTCTGAGAAAACTAGCCTCAAAGTAGGAAGAAATTGATTCTGTAATGATGCCCTTTTACTACTACTTTGTTTCTGTTATACTAAATGGTTGATGTAGATACAATAATTCAATCTGATGTTGTTGCAGCAGAATGAAAATTGATCAATATATCATTATTGATCAGTTTCTTTCTGATTGGCTTAGCAAATCTGCGTGTTATTTCTAGCCTCATGCAGCCAATCTAGCCCATCCAGAGTTAATCTAAATAAATGTTTGTGTCTACTAACACACAAGATTACAAAACAAGTAGATTATATAAAAACGAGCAGAACAATAACATAATTGCATATATACATGTATCAAAGCATTTAATATGTGCTTAAAATCAGGCATGAAATTAAAATCACACTTAAATCTAGACATGAAATAAAAGCACTTTGCTTAGTCACAGTCATAGTAGTCCCATAACCTCTCTGTACAGCTCAATTTACACAAAGCCTTTAAAAATTACAGTTTCTAGGAACCATGCACTATAACCCTGAATATTTCAGTATTTTCCAATTGAATTCATGTAGATGCTTTATAAATAAATCTCTTAAAATAGATTGAAATATTTTACAGCATTATAAAAAGGCATGTTGCAACTGGTGCATTTAGCACAATCCAATGAAATAATATTAGACCCATGCTTTACCTACATTTGATGTATTCTTTACATACTTTGTGAATCGCATTCAATAAATGTTTCTGATTCTGTGACTGCGTTCTCAGTTACCTCAGGAGCCTTATTTGGCTCCTGCACATCAAGCAGTCTGCTCTGGTTTTTTTTCCCCCGAAGTTTAGTAAAATGATTTTTAATACCCAGTTAATCAAGATGCTAACCAGCAAATTGTAATAAGTTCATCAACTCAGACTGCTTTTAACATCCAGTTCCAAATCTCTAGTGGGTAACATGTTGAAAATCTAGTTATTTTAGAAACCAGTGTGGTTTCTGTGTGGAATGACATCTGATTAAGAAACTGTGTCACAGCACAACTCTTTTTCTCTTTGGTTCTTTTTAGCATATATCCAGCGGCATAGAAATTCATGGGAGGAAGGGTCAAGTAACATTTGTGTAGCTCAACCTGAGAGGTCAGACTATTCTTCCACTACTCAGGTATCATGTGTTTGAACTAACGTAATTACAACATTATCCCATTATGTCAACAAAAAGAGGTGTCTGAAGCTGATTATGTTGCTGCTCCATTGTTACCCTCCTTCATCTCATTTACTTTTCCTCAGTAAAGTGTTTTAAAGAGAAGTAAATTGATTATCAATTTTTTACTTGCATGCATCTTAGATTTTAGCCAGTGTACGCTGATTTTATGTTAGAAATTATTTTGGAATAAGAATGGAGACTTAAAGGCCGTACCCTAAGGATTGATCCTTTTGGCTTCAGGCACAGCTGAGAATTGTTCTGTGTAAAGAAGATTATAGCAAAAACAGATTCTTTAGGCCAATCCCAAAAAGCAATTTATAGCCACTTTGTGAGCTCTTGGTCTCTTGGACACAGACATCATAACCTGCTGAGACACTCCAATCATTCTCCTTTAAGAAAGGCCAATGAAAGCCAAGGTTATGCTTCAATATATTTGCCGGGAACTTCCCAACCCCTGGTTTCCTCAGTCAGATGGATAACTGTTCTCACAAACCCGATGGCCTGATTCACATTTTTCAAAGAGGGGGATGAAATCATTGAATCGATCAGTGTTCAATAGTCAATATTAAAAAATTGTACATGACAAGCAGCTTTGTGAAGGAGCAGGCAAAATTACTGTTTCCCCTGAGGACTGATTCCTCTCCTAGTTTCTTCTTTGTCTCCAAATCATCCCAACAGTGTTTCACTTCATCTTCCTGCTCATGAGTGTTACTTTCTTTAGCCTATTAATTGACTCATTTTATAGAACGTAAAGTGATTTTAGTTTCTTACGAGTGGTCTGCCTTCTGGGGACAGATGTTCCCCCAGGTTGAGGAGCCTCATAGCCCTCATTGGACTGTGCAAATGTGGCCAGACATCACCTGAAGCCACTTCCATCTTTTCGGTATATATGTTCATGAGATGAAAGAGCTCACCCAATATTACTTCTCCTCCTGCTAGGTCATCATCATGTGTTCAGAGAGGGGCAAAATATGTTGTCTTATCCCCTATTTAGGCTATGGATTTTCTGGACTCTGTCGAGTTAAATCCTGTCTTGACTAGTCCGGGTGGGTTCAGTAAGGCACGTCCTCTACAGCTTCTTTTCTAGCAGAGTGAAGGGCTAGGATTTGAACTCTGAACAGTTGGCCTGGCCAAATAGTGTTGGGAAGAAAAGACAAATTTTCATAATAAGAAGGGAACACCTACCTCCTTGTTAACATTATTCTCCCTCCCTCCCTCCCTCTCTCTCTCTCTCTCTCTTTTAAATTTAGGGATCCGTGTGCCACTGTAAGTGACAGGAATAAAAGAGAGTAGAACTCACTGTAAATCAGGTTGATAATACTGTAAAATATGGTTAGAGAAAAGCTAGCTAGGAGGAAAGGGAGGTGCATCTTTAAGAGAGTTGTGCATCTTCCGGAAAATATTCCAGCCAGTTGAACGCAGGTAAATCTCAGGAAATTATGAAGAGCCTGGGATATATCTGTGCTTTGTGAACTAACATAAATGACAGTTACCCTGTGCCCAGCTATTGTCTGCTTATTACTGGGCCTGAGGGTAAAAAGAGGTTGCAACATTCTGATCTTATGTTTCCAGTCTCAAGAATTTGGAAGTCAGGACTTGAGCAGTATAGCCTAATGAGAATGCTCTGAAAGCTCAAATTATTCTTAAGATGGATTTTGTCGCTTTTAAATTCTCTTTCTGACTCCTGAGCTTTTAGGGTCTATCGAACTCATCTTTTACAAAAGGAAAAGCGCTTAAAACAAAATCCAAGACTTTTGCTAATTACAAACTACAAACATGTGGATCTTCATCAATAGTACAAAACACCCCTTTGAGATTCACAGTAAAACCAGAGAAGATTCTTCACTATCCTTTATATACAAATGTGAGGAAGACATGTCAGCCATAATAAAAACAAAAAGATGACCAGGTGAATTTAGAGCTAAACAGCTTTTTGCCAACCAAGTAGAAATGAGAATTCCCCAAGGGACCATTGAGAACACAACTGGCCACCAGTTGCCAGGCACCAGTATCTTGGAGGTCACAACAGTTTCCTATGCAGTGTTACCATCTTTGTTCATGCAAAGTGTCTGCTGAAATCACTAAGAGTCTTAAGCATGAATTGTGGGATTGATATCTGTTATAATTGTTGTATATGATAAGCTAGTCATGTTTTATATAGCACCGTCTTTTTGAAGAAATACATTCTTGGATATTCCCAGTTATTCCCTGGGAGCTGCTTAATATTATCTATTTCTTCTGTCTTACCCCTTCTTGTTCAGCAGTTGTTCCTTACCATGTGTAAAAGGCCAGGTGAAACAGCAACAACAGAACTGTGAAGTATACACCTTTTCAAAGGGGCTATAGCTGGAGGCAGATGGTCCCTGTCAGTTGCTCCCATATACAAGAAACTTTCTTGGTGCTGGCCATCTTGCAAAATGACACAGCTCTGTGAGCCGTTGTTCAAATTGCAATCTACAGAAGCGATGATTAAGCAGAACAGAGTAGAAATAATGGAGCTAAAGGAGCCAGGGAGCTGGGTTGGATTTAGACTGGATGATTTTGCTTGCCACCAGGCATTGCTACAAGTGTCTGATCAGCGACAACAATAATGCTGAAAGATAATGTGGGGGCTTCCCTGGCAGCAGGGGGAGGAAACCTTACAGCCTCCACATTTTGCGGTAGGAAATACTAGGTACTAGGCATGATCAGACCTGTAGTATAGCACCTTCTTCGTAATTCTCACTTTAATAAAAATAAAGTATTTTCCTTAGACAGAAAATACAGAAGAGGACTATTTTATATAATAATGGGTAATGAATAATTTCATGTTGAATTCGAGACCAGTTCTTCTCCAACTCATATTGTTGCAGCTACTCCAGCAAGGTGGAATTAACTTGTATAAAGACGTGACACTACAGTGAGACTTATGTGAATAATGGATTTCTAATGTGATGACTGAAGACCAAAAACTGAAAGAAAAAAAGTAATTTTAAGTTGAATTAAAAAAAAAAGGCATCTATTTTCTTGCTTCCGCTTTGGGTCAGGTGAAATCTTTGGAGTTTGAGATTGTTTATACAAAACTTAGCCAAATTTGATTTTGGTTGATATATTTGATTTTGGTTTGATTTGATATATGAAACTAATTTCTTTCCTACATAGCTAAAATATTTTGATTTTTGTATTAATTTTCTTTCTTCTTTTTTTTTTCAAAAGCTATTTTTTAAATTACCCCTTACTTATGTGTTAAATGTTTTTACTTAAATGTCAAGTGAGAACTAAAAATGCCCCTACATTTCAGCTAAGATATTAATTTTTAATTGCACAAATTCAAATTACTCTGAGTCTGGGAGATTGTGGGAGATTGTCAACCATATCCTAAAAGGATTCTGCAGAGTTTGGAAGTAGTCAAAATCAGTTCATTCTAGAAACTCACTTAAATGTATGTATCTCTATGTGTCTTTTTCCCTGAGTGCCCAGACTGAACAGGATATTATCACTGAAGCAATGCAAATCCATGAATACTCATCCATCACAGCAAACACTAGAAATACCTGCTGAAATCCAGTTCACAATCTGGCTCTTTTTTTTTTTTTGTTTATTCCCTAAATGAATTTGTAAATCGATGTTTAGCTAATAACCCATCATTACATCTACAAGCTTATCATTTCAGCTTGTGAATGCTGGTTCATGGTAAATAAGGCTATTTTTTTCCGATATTATAACAGTGATCTGTGCAATAGAATAGCCATTTACTCAATAGCATTCTGCAGAAATAGACTTCTACACTTTCTGCAGTGTATCTTTAATGCACATTTTCTTGAAATCCTTACTCCTGATGGTGAAAGCTGACTTACAGCAGAAACTCACCCTCTTCAGGATTATTGTCAATAAACGTGAAGATGTAATTTGAGTGATAATGAAAGAACATTTTATTGAAAATCTCCAGAGAGTCTGTTTCACAATATATAATTGGAGAGGGGCTAAGAGTCTCCTGCAACAATTTCCAAACTAAGCATCTCAACCATCAAGATGTATATATTTTAAAACTGCCTGGGGAAAAAAAAAAAGTAATATAATCAATAACAATATAAGATTAGAATACAGCTATGCTGAAATGGGGACATGGAGGGGACTGGAGAAGAAGTCTAAAATTGATGCAATTTGTACACTGAAATGTTGTTTGTCAATGTATTCTTAACCTTCCTTTTCATCCATATCTTTGAAACTGCTGGGATGGATCTTCATGTGTTGCAAATTGTGCAGCTGCACTGACTAGCTTGGTTTACAGTGATAGAAGACACTGCAATTTTTATTTTTAATTTTTTTTTTAGATAGACAAAGCTTCAAACAGTTTGTTGGTAGAGTGTGAGTTTTGCTTTCTGACACTTCTGTTTCAGGGCATACTGAGAATCCCAAAAATCCCCCTCCCTCTTCTGTGGCTCCAAAATCACATCTGGAAATCAAAATGTATGTTTGGAGCAACTACCATACCTTGTCAGTGTATTTTCAAAGAGTTTATGACACCAGAGTTGCAAGATTTTCTTTGGTTTTATGTTTTTTTCCTGGTAGCATTTAATTCTTTATCAGTTTAGGCCTAAATGATTTGAGACTTATTTGTTTCAGAAGTGGCCTTATTTCCTTCTTGATTAGTGCTTTGGTCACAAAAGCTGAACCTGGAGCTCATCATTAAAGAAGACAACAGATTACTGGCTCTTCACTAGAAGGGAATTTTGTGGATGGAATCTGCTTTTGTCCCTGGCCCAAAGTAATTCAAATCAATTGACCCTTAGTCCCATTTCTTTCTTTTAATCTAAGCTTTTGTGAAGGAGTAGAAAGATTGGTATTTGAGAGTAAGGAGTCATTTGAATTCCATTTGACTGCTGATTTGTCATCTGGTTTTGGTGCTGATGAAAAGCTCTTGATTATTTTTAAAAATCATGTCAAAGGTACTGAGAGATGTTTTTTATCCAGTATCTTAATTTAATGTATTAATAATAATTAAATTTTGTATTTTATGCTTGATCTTCACTTCACAAAAACAATGTTCCTTAAAAATTTTCCTCTAATACAGATTGAAAATAAATGAATACTCATATTGCAAGCTTAGTGCAATTTAGAAACATCACCAACTTTCTAAATGTTGAGAAGAATATTGTATTATTTGTCTTGGATACACAAACCAGGTTTTCTATAGTTAGGAGTGTCGTCTGTTAGAACATGAACTAGCTGTGATTTTCTTTTGGGTCCATTAGCATCATTAGCAGGGCCACTGTTTCCATAGTTTCCAAAGGGTGCAAGAACCAGTGATGAGCAGTTTGCTTGTGCGCTACAAAAATAATTTTTGTACTCATGCAATTTTCTTTCTCATGGCTTTCCTACTCCTCTCTATCCTGTTATTTTTTCTCTAAAAATATTAAAAATATTTTCTTCTGGTTTCAGATATACTATATTTGGGCTTCTAGCCTTAAAATAAATATTTTACTTGTAAGTACAAACTTTCATGTAAGCAAAAAGAAAATATTCTAAACTATTGTAGCTGATAACAAGGGAAGGATTTTGGTGTGCGTTGTTACAAAATAGGCTTACAATCTTTGCTTCAAAGACTGAAAACACGGAAAATTATTTGTTTTAAAACCCTTCAATCAGTTTCTTTCCATATAACACTTGTCTTTCTTTTCTTCACTCTGCTTACTTGTAGAAGGAGGTGAATGGTTAAAACTGATATTCCTAAATTGTACTAGGACCTGAGCACTAAATCCAAATGTAATGGTGGTGATATTTCTGAATTTCTGTTTAGACATTGAGAAATAACTTATAGCATAGGTGCTTGACACTTAACAGCTTGAGAACTACTCTGCTTCTGAGCAAAGCTGCATGAAATGCACACGGTCCTAATAACCTCACTTTGTGCTGACATTTTTACATAATATGTAAAGCCACCCTTGTGAATTTCCATAACCAACTGTTTTTCTTAGTTGCCTTTTTAGAGTTATTTAGTCTTGGGTAGTGTAGAAAAGTTATTTTTCTCTCTTTTGTGGATTCCCAGCAATGCCTTATAGTCATGGGTTGGTGGCCAAGCTGTTGCGAGTCCCTACAGTAACCTTTGCAAGCATCACATTAGGGCAGTTCATTTTCATCTTATCTATTATATGGTGTTATGTTAGTCTTGTAATGTCATTTACTATTGAAAATTTATGCCTGGCATAAAGTTGTGCACTTCATTTAGCGGTGGGGGTGGGGGGGTGTTGTTTTTTTTTCTCTTTTTTTCTTTTTTAATCAAAATGTTTAATGACTATGGAATATTAACATTGGCATAAAAATAACCAAAAGCAGTTTGCCAGCTGGGAAGCTGGATGGAGAATTAATATGTGTTGGCTTGATGAAATAGTGAAAAGTTGACTGGACAGACCATCTGAGTTAATGGGAAAAGAAGGATAGTGTGAAAATACGGATTGTAAAGGACACCACTGTAGCGAGAGATACAACATTAGCCAAATGCTTCAAACAGAGCCTGCTTAGCTTCAGCAGGGCTGGTTCACTTTAGTTCAGCCTTGATCTTACTAGACCTTAACCAGTTCTGTAATGAGCCACAATCCAGATAAATCAACTGCAGATTACTTGGCAGTGATTGTAATTTGAGAATCATTGGTTTTAAACCTTTTCCTATAAATGTTATAGGAAAATGTTACATTAATATGAAACATCAATGACCAAACTTTATTATGGGGAGCAAGGAAAGGAAGAAAAAAATTATAGTTGTCTTATCATTTCCCTTACATCTGCCATGCTAAACCGTATCTGGAAATATCTGAACATCCTTTCATTTTATTGTGACAGATATGCCAAAACTCAGAAATGTAAAAGTAATGGTGGTATTTCTACAAAGAGTTTATTTTTTAACAGGGCCAACTTTCAGCAAAATGCTAGGCAATATGAGAGAGGTTTTGGTTTTCTTTTGGTTCAAAATGTTAAGTTATTCTGGAACAAAATGATTGCTCATATGTTGTGCTCTGAAAGCAGACAAACGCTCACCTACCTGAGCTGCTAAATGGAGAATTGACAGACATGACCCTGGCAAAGCTTCATACACGAGAAAATTCTGGAATAATAATACTGCTCTTTCGAGGGGTAACATCCTCCATTATTCAGTCATCCTACATTATACACAGATGATTTATGCACCCTTTGGGTCTTAAGATACTTAAATCTAAGAGCTGCTCACCGTATTCCTCTATTGCTTTGTGGAAAAGAATGCATGAGGGCATCCTAGACCTCCAGAGCCCATTTTTATAAGCTAGATATCACAGATAGGCATGTATTTTATATCAATAACTGTGTGACAGGACTGCGAGAGCTGAGTGCCCAGCACACCTGAAGGAAGTCACAATGTTATTTTCCTATTAAGATATAAACCAGAAACATTTATGGGAGAAGGCTGTGATTGAGGAAGCCATATCAAATCGTCATACCTCTGCATATACACAGACATATTTGTAAATAAAGCTGTGTGCCAAGCAACCATAATCACAGAGAAAGATCCATTATTATATTAACTAATTTTGCTTTTTGAAAACTGAATTTTTTTTCAGAATAGTTGGATTGCATGAAAAATGCTTTGCTTTTTGCTTCTATAGTATGCCCATCACCATAGCATATGAGCACTTGCTGAAATGAGTGACGAGTGAATGAACTCATTTTGAATTTTTGTAATTTCAGAGAGAGTGCTTAAATTGTGTCACCAGATACATGAACTAGCCGTCCAGTTTCCTCAGGCTTTCCATACTCAGTAAAGAGAGCATGGAAAAAAGTAAGTCAAAACCTCTGAACTGTCCTGCAGAGGAAGTTGTGGGTTGGTTTTTTCCCCTCTTCTATGGAGACTAAATAATTCATACAGTAAGCTGAAAAGGTAACTAATACTGGTGGGAAGTTTACCCCTTTTTTTCACCCCCTCCAGTGAAGAATTCCTCTGCAGGGTCAAATAACTTTTTAAATTTTTGGATTATTTTCATATCTTATGCTTTCAAACACACTGCCGCTCCCGTTCTTTCATTATTAATTTCTTCAAATTTTTAAATATTTGACTTCTTTTATGAATGCCAGTATTTATTACTACAGAGATACTTTATTTCCCTGCTATCCCACTCCTTACTTGGTCACAAAGCTGTTCAGCACAGTGAGACATTGTCAGGACATTGTGACAGCATGGGGAGGGAGGGAAAATCCCAACTCCTAAGTAAGCATGTTAAGACTGACAAAAGAGACACAGGAAGAGCTTTAAACAGAAACAAAACAAAAAAAGCCAAACCTGAATGGGGTAGGAGGAGAATGACAGGCTGTGATCGCTATAACTTTTTATTTCTGTGTAAATTTCAGTGGTCAATGGTACTCTTCAAAAGATGTCATGGGGGTTTTTTTGGTTTTCCCACAAGAAATGATTGATAAATAAGCTGAAGGCATGTTCTCAGAATGAAATGTCATTGCCACTCTTCTTTTAATTATGGCAAACTGATACCATTATGCAATAAAGTGTTTCCACATTTTATAGTGAGTATTTTCTCTCTTAAGAGTCTCTCTTTAGAGATGTGGCAAGTAAGGTCAGATGCCTCTTAACGGAAATAGAAATGAAAAGCACTACCTCATTGATTTCTTCTCAACTTCCAAAAATGAGATTTTTTTTTTCCCTTCTGCCTCATCATAATGATTCCAGATAAGCACCTACATAATAACAGACTAGTGTGGAGAGGTATAATGCTTCATTTCAATGGTATTCTATAGTAAGTTTATCATAGATTCAATTCACTGCCATGAGATGTGGTTACAGTTGCTAAGAGGAGCTCTCAATGAAAGAATTCATCTGTGCATGGAAGACAGTGAACCAAATTCTTCCTTGCTGTAAATCATCTGACTTTATTGGAACTGCTTCAGAAAAAAAATTTGTCCCACTCCATTTATCCATCACCCTACAGAAGGATGCCTTTCATAAAAGTTATTTTCCTCTTTGTTGCTCTGCTACTTATATATTTCACTCTTTGAGTAGCAAAAGTGAATGATAAAGATGAAGATGAATATTTGGCGCCCTACTTCTTTTACAAGGAAGTTCTTATACAAAGAAATATAGCTCTGAACATTTCACTCTCATTGACTTCGGAGACAAAGTATAAGCTTTCCTGTAGAGACTGTAAGCTATGGGACTAAAAGCAAAACTTGACAAAAATACTAGTTTAGAAAAGTGCTTCCACCAACTTAATAGAAACTAAGTTTATGTAGCATTTCTGTTATTCAAGTTGTCGAACTGTTCATAAATAACTGTTCCTCACAACATCACTGTCAATGAGGAAAAGTTACTGTTCTAGGACTAGTGACATGTGAACAGATTTGATGAACACTACAAACTGAGATAGGCATCTAATCATCTGCTGAAAGACTAGCTCTCATTTAAAATAAAATGTACATCTTATTAAATGGAAGAGTATTCTCAACAATGAATCAGATGCATTTCTTGAATTATGTTTCTGATAGTTTGCTGACCATCTTGGACAGGTGAAGTTATAAGAGGATTTTTCACTCCTTACACAAACCAAGTTAGCTAGGAGTTAAACTTGCAGAGCTACATTTGGTGGTGAGTAGGAGAAAGGTAATTGGTTCCTATTTACCATGTTCTTAGTGATAACACTAAAAAATAGAATAGACTGAGAGGCCAAGAGTGTACTGAAGTGTAAGACAAAGTGCTAAAAATCAAATTACTCCTTCAGAAGTCTTAATATAAGTATATGTCACATTTTGAAGTATTATAAAATTGTGTGTATCTCTCTAAATTGAGCCACTTGTATCTATTATAAATACTTATTTTGCATAAGAAAGTCTAAAAATTCAGATCCAGGGTTGTATTGCCTTGTTGCCTAAACTAATGGCAGTTAAGAACATTTTATTCACTTTGAAAATCTACCTTTACATACTATTCCCCTCTGATACACAATTTTATACTTGCAGAAATCTGTCAGTCATGAAGCACTTAAAAAAAGCCAGAATAACAGAAAAAGATAGCAAGTGGCATTTAAAATATACTCATTGCTTGCATGCTACATAAGGAGAAAGTTTAATTAGTATTGTGTAGTTTGGATTAGTGATATATTGACAGCACGGTGATTACATACTGAGAAAGCTCTCTCAGTTTTGCTTCAGCACCTAGCCAGCCTGGCTCCCGCTTATTGCATAGCATAAAGCACAAATCCACTCATTAGCAATATTTCAATCTGACATTTTCTGTTCTAATGGATTGAACCTACCCTGCTGTTTAACAAATACATCACTGAAAATTAATCGTCTAAATCACCAGTTAGATTTTCAACTGCAGATAATAATCCCTCTAATATCCAGATAAGATTTCCTTTTTTTCCCCCTTCGCTCTGACATGCTGTGTATTTTATCCTGTAGAGGGTGCAGTACACAAGAGTTTAGGTGTGTATTCAAGGAAAATGTAGACATTAGATCTGAGAAATCTGTGTGGGCCGTTATATAATCAAATGTGATTGATGTGGCAATGACCTTTTTCATGTACAGCTCTGGTACTGAACAAGTTTGCTCCTTCTATGAATCTGAATTCAGTTAAAGCTGCACCACCTGCCAGAAAACTTATTGGAAAATCTATTACACCTAAGATGAACGTGAAGGAACTAGGACTACGTAAGGCAAAGCATTGCAAATATGCTCACCTTTTGGAAAGGTGAATAACTCCATCCATGCTAAATGGGACTTTTTGGCTATTTCATGTAAAATATGTATTCAAGCCTATATTGCTTGCTTCTTGTGAAGGCAAGATCTACCGAAGACATAAAAATCTGATCTGGCATTGGCATTTCAGATGACCATGTGATTCATAGATGTGGTGTTTCTCTATGTTTGACTCCAAGTTTAAAAAAAATAAAAAAAAGAAGTAAGATGTCGTATAAGTTCAAATCGTCAGAGAAACATTGATTTTTATGACAAGTGAACCCTGTCCTGCAAGCTTAAGGGAATGGAGGCAGTTATTCCATCTTTAGAAGGTCTGAGTTATTTTATCATCCAGCTGGAGAGTAAAAGAAATATAGGAAAGTTTCCTGAGGTGAACTGAGGGGAAAAAGTATTTCGAATGATGATGCCACCTAAATGACAATATATACTTTAGCTAAAGAAAGTTTCATCCAAAGCCCTCTCAGGTAAATTAGAAATCTCATGGTGATTAAAATAAACTTTAGATCAGACCATGTTTGTAATTTGCTTTTATATGATAGGAGAAAATGTAAACAGTCCTACTAACTAGTCCAGAAGTGACAGAAGCGATTAAAAAAAAAATTCTAGTACCATAATATTTGCTGGAGTACTTAGTGGTGTTTGAGTGCTGTATCAAAGAGTGAACATATCGCATCAGCTCATCCGAGGTATCATTGGATGAGTGGGGTGGAATATATTGAAATGTTGATCATGTCGCACATTAGTGAGCTGTGTATTGACAAGGAGCTTCCATACTCAAGGTGTTGATTTTGATTTCTTGTTAAGCTCTCTCAGTGATTTGTGACTAATCTATATCTAATTTAAAGTATTCAATAGAATCTCCCACATCTCTATTTTGAAGGCCCTCTTCTTTGATAGAATTTTTTCTGAACTTTATTGCCCCTGATTACAGTTAAACATGTTGTGCACAAGCCTTGAGAGAGCTTGTCTAATGACTCTTAATTAGTTTGATAGCCAGTCTTATTAGACAATCCACAAAATTTTCTTCCCCACCTATGAGTTTGATGTTCTGTGACCACTTCATGAGAATCACAACATGAGAAACCATGCAAAACATGCATTAAGATGAAATTTAATAATATTATTTACTTGTGATTGCAACTGTAATTGTTTAAGTATTGGCATCATGTTCTTAGCAGAACCTGACTCTCGGCTGCCTGTTCTGTTCAATGTAGTGCTTGCCTCACCTTGGGAGTGTGGTACCAATTTTAGCAGTTCTATTTTCCTCATTATAGAATGTGACTTTGATTAATGTGAATAGTATTGGCCAGGGCACAGGAGCACTCAGTTTTCCTTTGAAAAGCTGAACATTTACTCCTAAAATCTTGCACAAGCTTTTGTTTCTTAAAAAAAAATTAAAACTGGCTTTTAAACCAGACTTTTTCCACACACAAGGCCAAAGGTTATATAAAACATCATTATATGGAAAAAATAATACCTACACCAATAACAAAAAAAGGTTGAGAAGCAGTTCACAAGCTTTTTCTCATAATTTTTGGCAAGATGGGGAAGATATATGAAAGAGTCCAAGTAGCTTTTTTTTTTTTTCCCCTTTCCTTTGGAATAAAGATGTGCATGGTAGAAATAAGGGAAAACAAGGAGATGAAATATCTGTGGTACCTAATGCTTAATGGCATGGACACTTTGATCACTATGTGAAGATCTGGGAGAGCCTTGATTCAGAGAACAGATCTGAATTTATATTCAGACAGTGAATCTGTCCCTTGAGCACTATGCATGTTGCACAAATATGGTGGAAAGCAAGGACTACGATCCCTTACTCTCTCACTTCTGCCTGCTGAGAACTATCACATCAGAGTCTCTCTTCCCCCAGTGAAAAATAATTGTTTTATGCAAAGTGAAACATATTGCCATTACTGAAATGTGCTGGGATGAATCCCATGACTGCAGTGTGGCTATCGATGGCTACAGGCTGTTCAGAAGGGACACGTAAGAAAGGAGGGGCGGAGGCGTTGCCCTCTACATCAAGAAATGGCTAGAGTGTGAAGAGCCATCTCTGAAGAATAGCCATGAGCAGGTTGAAAGCTTATGGGTAAGAATCAGAGACCAAGGCAACAAAGGGAACCTTGTGGTTGGTGTCTACTACAAGCCGCACAATCAAGGGGAGCCTATTGACGAAGCCTTCTTCCTCCAGCTACAGGAGGCATCGCGCTCGCAGCCTCTCGTCCTGTTGGGGGACTTCAACCACCCCAACATCTGCTGGAAAAGTAGCATGGAGAGCTGTAGGCGATCCAGGAGACTCCTGGAATGCATTGAGGATAACTTCTTAAGCCAGGTAATAGACAGCCCTACCAGAGGGGATGTGATACTGGACCTCTTGGTCACCAACGCAAGTGAGCTAATCGGTGACGTCAAGATTGGAGGCAGCCTGGGCTGCAGTGATCATGCACTGGTGGAGTTTGCAGTCCTGAGGGATATGGGTCAGGAGAAGAATAAAGTCAGCACCCTGAATTTTAAGAAAGCAAAATTCCAGCTGTTCAAGGAGTTAGAAATAGGACCCCCTGGGAAACTGCCCTCAGGGACAAGGGAGCAGAACAGAGCTGGCAGACCTTTAAGGACTCTTTCCATAGAGTGCAAGAGCTCTTAATCCCCAGGTGTAAGAAATGAGGAAAGGAAGGCAAGAGACCAGCATGGCTGAGTCAAGACCTGCTGGTCAAACTAAAGGCCAAGAAGGAAATGCACAGGCAGTAGAAGCAGGGACAGGTATCCTGGGAAGAGTATAGGGATGCTGCCCGGTTGTGTAGGGATGGGGTCAGGGAGGCCAAGGCACAGCTGGAGCTGAACTTGGCAAGGGATGCAAAGAATAACAAGAAGGGCTTCTACAGGTATGTCAGCCAGAAAAGGCAGGTCAAAGAAAGCGTACCTCCCCCAATGAACACAACAGGCAAACTGGTAACAACAGATGGGGAGAAGGCTGAGGTACGCAACAACATTTTTGCCTCACTCTTCGCTGGCAATCTTTCTTCCCACACATCTCAAGTGGATGGACCACAAGACAGGGACTGGGGAAGCAAAGTCCCTCCCACTGTAAGAGAAGATCAGGTTTGTGACCACCTGAGGAACCTGAACATACATAAGTCTATGGGACCTGTCAAGATGCATCCCAGAGTCCTGAGGGAATTGGCTGATGTAGTTGCCAAGCCACTCTCTGTGATATTTGAAAAGTCATGGCAGTCAGGTGAAGTCCCTGGTGACTGGAAAAAGGGAAACATTGTACCCATTTTTAAAAAGGGTAGAAAGGAGGACCCTGGGAACTACCGACCTGTCAGCCTCACCTCTGTGCCTGGGGAGATCATGGAACAGATCCTCCTAGAAGCTATGCTAAGGCTATGCTAAGTGGACAAGGGAAGAGCTATGGATGTCATCTATCTGGACTTCTGTAAGGTCTTTGACATGGTCCCCCACAACATCCTTCTCTCTAAATTGGAGAGATATGGATTTGATGGGTGGACTGTTCGGTGGCTGAGGAATTGGTTGGATGGTTGCATACAGAGGTCAATGGCTCAATGTCCAGATGGAGATTGGTGACATGTGGTGTCCCTCAGGGGTCCATATTGGGACCACTACCATTTAATATCTTCATCAATGACATAGTGGGATTGAGTGCACCCTCAGCAAGTTTGAAGATGACACCAAGCTGAGTGGTGTGGTTGACATGCCTGAGGGATGAGATGCCATTCAGAGGGACCTGGACAAGCTTGAGAAGTGGGCCCATGTGAACCTCATGAGGTTCAACAAGGTCAAGTGCCTTGTTGTATCAGTACAGTATCAATACAGGCTGGAGGGTGAAGGGTTTGAGAGCAGCCCTGCCAAGAATGACTTGGGGGTACAGGTGGATGAAAAAGCTGGACATGAGTCGGCAATGTGTGCTCACAGCCCAGAAGGCCAACCGTATCCTGGGCTGCATTAAAAGAAGCGTGGCCAGCAGGTTGAGGGAGGTGATTCTGCCCCTGTACTCTGCTCTGGTGAGACCCCACCTGGAGTACTGTGTCCAGCTCTGGAGCCCTCAGCACAGGAAAGACATGGACCTGTTGGAGTGGGTCCAAAGGAGGGCCACAAAAATGATCAGAGGCTGGAACACCTCTCCTATGAAGAAAGGCTGAGAGCGCTGGTGGTGTTCCGCCTGGAGAAGAGAAGGCTCCAGGGAGACCTTATTGCAGCCTTCCAGTACTTAAAGGGGGCTTATAAGAAAGATGGGGACAAACTTTTTAGCAGGGCCTGTTGTGATAGGACAAAAGAAAATGGTTTTAAATTGAAAGATGGTAGATTTAGACTAGATATGAGGAAGAAATTTTTTACAATGAGGGTAGTGAAACACTGGAACAGGTTGCCCAGAGAGGTGCTAGGTGCCTCATCCCTGGAAAAGTTCAAGGTCAGGTTGGATGGGGATCTGAGCAACCTGATCTAGTTGAAGATGTCCCTGCTTTTTGCAGGGGCGTTGGACTAGATGAGTTTTAAAGGTCCCTTCCAACCCAAACTATTCTATGATTCTATGAGTCTATGATAGTCACAGAGTACCACTGGCAGAGCCCCATCTGCTGGTTGGCATGCACTTCTTCAAGGGAGCCTCAAGTACCTCTTTCTAATAGGACAGGGAAGAGAGAAATGAAAGCTCTAAGCTTGAAGATTTCCTTCTTTTCTGTTTTGTTTTTACCATGTGGCCTGATAGGGAATTGGTTTGGAAACAAACCCTTAAGGCTTGCTGAGGCTTAGGCGTAAAAACAGTACCATGACTGACCTAAGCAAATGTTAAGTAACAGAAATGTTGGATGCTTAAATGACTCAATACTGACTTCTCCAAGGTAGATCCATAGGTGGATTACAATTTGAGCACATACACTTAGTATTTAGGCAGCTATAGGCAGAAATACACTGAAGTCTCTGCAAATCTTACACAGAGCATCTCTGAGCAAATTATGATACACTAGATCTTGATGATAGACTGATGAATGGGATGGTACAGAAGGTGGATTGTTTCTTACTCGCAAAGCCAAGACAGAAAAAATTATCTCAAAACATTATTATCCATTATGTTCCTAAGCAGTAAAACAATGAAAAAAAAATCACCATCTATTGCCATTTATGCATAGAATTTTCTCCATTTAAAAATACCTTAACTTTTCATATGGAGTGGTGGTTTTAATAAGGTACTAGAATGCTGACTAGAGTAAAGCAAAATATTTGTTAAGATGGTAATTAATTCCTTTGAGAAAAGAAAAAAAAAAAACACAACCAAGCAGTAAATATCTCTTAGGAGTATGTTCAGTATTTCTGTGTATGAGCCACGACAAGAGCACTCACAGGAATTCACAGAGGAAGCTTTGAAGCACTGTGTTCCAGGTGACGTTCCCACAGGGGACTCTGCCAGTTCCTGCTGGAGAAGTGCAGATATATGAGAATAAGCTCTGTAATACTCTTAATGGCTGTCTTAAAATAACTGTGTGAAATATTATTAATGTATTTTGCAAACTGTTGCCAAAAGTAAGCAGAGCTTTTTTATTTTGCTTTTTAGCAATAACTTACTGTAACAGTGACAAACTTTATTCACATAATTATTGTTATATAGTTTCCCATATTCTATCATAATGAAAGATTTTTAACATAAATACCCATGATGCCTTAGAGAAGGTAACACTCCTTTCTGTGTAGAGAGGAAGCAGAGAGCTCCCAAACTCTGCAAAGACCATATTAAACATTGCAGTTAAACCTGTTTGATGCAAATGAAAAGAAATAAGGGGAAGACGTTTATTGCAACAATTTCCTATACCACTGTATTACCTTCTTTCTTCTGGTGTTTCCTTCCACTTACTGATCAAGTGGGTAAGCAGGTGGCTGTGGGGTTAAAAAAAAGAAGTAAGTACAAGGAAAAATAAAATGGTTTTGCACTTTGGACAAGCAGCGATTTCAGCACTCTTAGACTAAGGAAGTTGCTTAATTCCAAAGCCACAAAGTCTCAGGGGTTCATCTCTTGATGGCAAACATGTAAAGGATCTTCACAAGACAAAGATTTAATATTATAGGGCATGCAAGGAGACCTGCCAGCATACAGGAGGCCCACTGTTCTTCACTCCCAGTGCCTACTGCTACGAGGCCCTCTCCTTTCTGAGGGTTTGTCCGGGCACACACACACTGACTTTCTTGTCCCAGGAGTCAGTGCCTTCTGTGAAAGTGTCCTCTGACAACCAGAGCCAGGTCACCCACCTTCAGGCACATCAAGGAGACAGTGCTTGCTGTCTAGCTGGACTGTGTCCTGAGCACCGCGCAGCTCCAGTGAGGGAAATTGCCGGGAGCATAAGAACATCAGGGTATGGAACGGTTTTATTCTCACAAAACATGAAAGCAGAAGATGCCAGGAGAAATAATGTTTTGTAAAGGTTATATATCCTCTTCTGGATCTAGACGTGTCAGCTAAAGATTGGCTGCCTATAGTGGTTCATGAACTTTCAGCAAGTGCTACTATTCTCCACAGCTCTGAACTGCAATACCACAGCTTCATAACTGAAATCAAAGTCAGACCAATTAGGCCATGTCTGGGTTTGCCAGTGTTTTAACCTAACCCCATTGCTCTGCCTGAAGGGAGTGTTAAGACACTCCACTCTCTTAGCAGGGGTATAGAGATGGGTACCTTAAACACAACCACCCAGGCAAAATCCATCAGTTTACTACCCTCTGTGCAAAGGATCCTGTCGGCAAAAAAAAGACCAGTCTATAATTTAAAATATAAAATTGTAGAGAGAGTTTGGGAGGAGAATAGCATTGAGGAGTGCAGTGTGAAGCAGAGTGTGGCATAGGTTTGCTGTTTAGTTTCATCTCCTAGTACACATCAACCTTTTCCATCCATGACTTTCATTTGCCTAGGCAAAAAAAAAGAACAATTTCTCCATTTCTTCAGGATTTCTTGGTGCCACATGGCCTTGTTGCAGCTGAGCTGCCCAATGCATGGAATTTCTCCTCCGCTGAGATCCTCCGCTGACATGCAGAATTCCTAGACAAAAGGCCCCTGCCTTCTGCATGTGTCAGACTTACTATTCACAAGCTGCTCAGCTATGCTGTGTATCCATCCATCCATCCATCCACATAACTATCTGAAATTTCACAGATAGAAGTACAAAAGCCCAAACTTTGACTACATTCCAGGAAGCTAGAATATCATAAAGATTTTCCTTAATATCTATCTGGTATAAAAAATGAGAGGGGTGGTTGTAATATATTTTCTTCTCTCTAGGAATCGCATTAGCAAAGAGTGAGATTGCTGGTATCTCCCTTGGTATTCTCCCAGTTCTGTAGCATGTTCATGGCATTGTGACGAGCATGTGTTTTGTGGATCATCTGGAGAATTGTGAGAGACAGAGTGGCTGAGACGTTTGGGAACTAGAAAATTTCAAATGCTAACAAGAATGGATTATGCCGTCACTGCAGAGATTTAACCATTTCACTTCTTTTCCACCAGTCGTCTTCCTCCTTCTTCTCTCCGTCTCTTTACAAACAGATGCTTATAAAAATGGAAGTGTAGGGTTTGTTGCTTTGCATGGCTTTGCTCAGATTTTAGTGACAGATAGAGAGCATTGTGCTTCAGTCTGGCTCATTGCCAGAGCAATAGTCATATCCAATGCCAAACTGCAACACAAGACTATTTTGAATGACAGACTAAAGTGTGTGTAAGGATGTGAAAACAGGTGGTCTGGGATGTCTGGTATCAACAGAGCATCTGGTCACTGGAGTGTGACTGCATTATACTTTGTACTCCTAATCTAGAGTGGTATTAGCAATGAGTGAAGAAGCTGGCAACTTTTCCAGACCTATCATTTTGTAACCTGTCCTGAGTACCCAAATACGTACAAATGTGTGGCTTATGGCTAAAAATGCTTTGGTCAATCTATTATTTCTCTACATAATCTGTATTTCTTAAATGACTAGAAGTCAGATTATCTTCACATATGCCAGAATATTTGCAAAACATGGCTTTGCTTTCTTTTGTGAAGACACACAGCTGTTGCAAAACACTTCAATAATTTTTGACCTCTTTGTTCCGTTACAGCTGACTAGATAAAGTAAACATACTTTTATGTCTGCTTAATGTTACCAGCTGTATTAATATTAGGCATATTAAATCAATAAAATGACTTAAAATAGCCTTTGAGGGTGAACATCCCTTCTCTCTTTGCAGTCAAATGCTTGTTAATAACAATTTATCAGTAGTTTTAAGTGGGTAGGTAAGTAAAGACCTGAAACACTTTCTATTAGGTGACAACAGAAGGTGCTTGGGACAGACACTGCAGGGAATGTATTTTTTGCTAATATTGCAGGTTTTGCATTCTTTGATACAAGGAGTAAGTACAACATTTTTCTTTAACATGCAAATAAAGTTTTAGATACAGAATTGTAACAGCAGGTATGACAGTATATGGTCACATTAAACACATGAAATGTTCAATTTCATAGCATGTCAGCTCTTCCATGGTAACTCCTTATATGCACATACTTTCCTGCAGTAAATAGAAAGTGATTCATGAGAGTTTATCACACATTGAAAGATGAAATGTGGGCCATAGTTTCAGATAGCAACATTTTTCAGTTAGGTTTCTGTTAATGACTGGTTTTCTTTAGAGAGTGACTCTTTTACTGAAAGAAAGATTTCTCGTTTATTATAAAGTTAAGAAGGGCTGATGAGGAAGTCTATAATGTTCTCTTTGTATAAGATGCTGGAATATCCCTACCCACGTTTAAACTCAGACTTAAAAATAAAAAGATTTTTAAAAAAACAACTCTCAAATCATTGATGAAGCAAATCCTTTTTTACATTCTTACATCTCTTCTGTTACTGTGATGACAAAGTTAGCTTTGTTGTTTCAAATCAGGATTTGCACAAGAATACAGCACCACTGAGGATTGTCCAGAAAGGAATTATGATGCTAGCATTATTCATTTGCCCTTGTGAGCAAATGATAGTAATATCAGGGGGATACCTGATGAATATGTATCTTGTAAAAATAAACCCAACATAGAAACACCAGTATCAGGAATTCCTCTCTCTTGATGAAACAGAAAACTATTCTGTAGATTATAGCCATTGATGTTAACCATGATTGTATAACCTCTGATTGCAGAGATCATAGCTTTCAACTGTGCAAAGCTGATGACCTTTCCCTTAAATTTCAGAGGTTAGTAAAGGAGATCCTGTACAGTTGTTTGCCTAATCATATAACCTGTACAACCAGTGGACTGAATTCTCTAGTCTAAGCATACATTATAATTCCCAAGGCACTGGTCCAATGTGTTTAATTAAAAACAAAACAAAACAAAAAAACAACAAATAAGAAACAAACAAACAAAACCATGAATCATTATTGTTTTTAATATATTTACAGTATTGTAAGTTTATATTTGCTAGGTGTTGTAAATGACCTAAACGGAAAGAGGAGAAGTCAAATGCTAAGGCTCTCCTCAATAATGAGCAGGATAGAGATGGTAGTTCAACTCCACTCAGCTTACAATATTATAAAGAAATAACCAATATTTACTTTCTATTATGTTTTGAGTTCCTATGGACACTAAAGCAAAGCAGAGTGTGAGAAACAGAGGGTTCTCCAACAGGCAGCAACCACATTTCTGCTTTTTATTCCAAAACCTTCTTTAGCCAGATTTTAAACTACCATGTCTTGTTTTGCGAGATTTCACCAAGGAATAGCTGTCAGCATTAAAAAGTCAGCCTTTCAAGATGGTACAGCATGTATGTGTATGCTCTCCTTCCGTCAAATAACTTTGAAATACCAAAGGTCATTACCTGCTCTAGTACCAGAACTCTTGTAACATGCTGTGGTGTTTCAGACACATCTGTGTGTTCATGTTAACTTTTTAATGGTGACAGCTTCATGGAGAAATGACTGTTGATCTGAGGTGTTTCAGGCATTGTCTCTTCTTCCCCATTTGACTGAGAAAGAATTTCAGGCTTTGCATTTGGAAATATCAGTTATTTTTAACATTAACGTATTTGTTCTTATTAATGTGATGCTATTAACATCACAATTATAAAGCATGCAGGAGTTGCACCATCAAGACACTGTAAGAATGGTGAAAATAAAGACAAATATGAGTCAATTTATGAAACACATCTCCATTTCTTCAAACCCACTGAAATCCAGCAGGACACTGGATTCAGAAATAATCTGTTCTGCTAGAACTCTAAAAAAATAGCTATTTTAGGTCAGATTTTAAGATATTTTTTCCCTTTTTGACTGTTGTAATGACAGAAGGAAGCAAGAAACGTGGACTAGCAAGGGAGAGCTCTTTGCAAGCCAGGCCTGATGTGCTCCTTGCCACAGCTGCGGGCATTGCCTTATGTGCTGTGGGCAGTTGTAGGTGCGGCAGCAGTGTGCCATGCACCTCTTATCCCCAACAAGTCAAAATGACCTTTGGATCCACCAAAACGTAAGCAAAACCAGCACAGACACTTCTTCAGGTCACCTCTCCGTCCCCTGGCAGTCTAGAGGTTGACAGGGAGAGAAGTCAAAAAGACGTGGGTGCACTCACCTCCAGGCAGGACTCTGGCACCCATGAGGAAATGCATGTATGGTTCTCGTGGGGTGGGTAGTCTTGGCATGCCTCAGACTGCACACCATTATTGCTGCCCCCTGGTTTCTGCTTTTCCTCTCCTTATTTATGAACAGTAATTTTCGGAATGTTGCAAAAAGTTTTTTGCAGAAGGGTAGAATAAAGGTCTCAAAGCATACAGTAAAAGTAACATTAAGGCCTCGCCTATTTTATAATATGTTCACCTCCAGCTGTTTGGCCAAAACCACATTTCTCACCAATTAATTTGGTGAAGCTTACCACAGTGACCCAGTGACCACCGAATCAGGCCTGTGCTCTGATGAGCTTTTCAAAACTACATGCTTTTGGATGGTTCTGATCAAAATGTTCTTCTTCAGTTCATGCAGGAAAAAGGCTGTCTGAAAAGGTTACTTCTTTTCCATCCCACCTCCACCCTCATATGTAAAACTGACTAATAAAAAAGGATGCTAGAAAGAGGGAGAGGGATATTTTCAAGCTGGTAAGAGTAATAATAATAATTTAAAAATGAAAACAATTACTCATTAAGTTTTCTCCAAAATTTAATTTATGTTTTATTTTGTCTGTCTTAGGATTCAAAATTATGCTACTTCCTAATACCTAATGAACTAGAAATAGCATTTCATAGAAAGAACAAGGGAACCAAATTGTCAGCAATTACTATAACACTTCACTGAAACATTATGATGTTTTGAAAGACTCGTAAGAACAAAACAAGACTGATAGGAGATGTATTTTAAATATCAGAAGTGCTCTATATTCTTTATGTATAAATGTATTGCCTTACCTTTTTAATCAAGGGTATCATCTCTAATATACTTCAGTGCTGAAACAAAGATCTTAAATTATTTTAAAATATTCTTCGTTAATTTTGCTGGAGCTGTGTTATGAATTAAAACTTGCATAGAAATGTAACAGCTAGAGTAATAAGACTGGAACCAGAATTCATTTTACCTTCTAAATTAGACTTTTATAATAAATGGTAAATTGAAATGCCATTACAAAAAGGTTACCATCTTTTATTACAGGAAGTTAAGAACTTAAATTTTACTAATGGTGCAATTTTCTCTGTAATTCATCTTTTACTTAATAGCATATAATTGTTTAAATAACGTTTTAGTCCCTGTAAAAAGAAGGTATTGTTAGCAGGGAAAGTCTGACTATTAGATAGCTCAGGAAAACCACAGAGAGTCCTCTTTTTCAGATGTTCAGATATATTACTTTGTATTTCACTAAGCCACGGGAGCATATAATTTTCTACAACACCAATTGATTTGTATTCTGGCTGATGACCTCAATCTCTTTCCCCTTTTTTTCTAGCAAAACACTTGGGGGAGTTTGTTTAAAATTCATTTTTTGGTGTGTAGGGGTTTTTTTTCTACTAATCTTAATAAGGTGCTATGAATGCAATTTACTGAAATAGATTTGTAAGTGAAAGAACAATGTGCTCAGAATTGCAATTAAGCCTGGTAAGTGCCTATGGACAACAATGTGCAATTTTAAGCTTAAAACTTTCAAACTCTCAGGTGTACTCTGCCCTCAAGGGATTCAGTCTCTCAGAATGCATAAACTTTATAGGTCTGGATGCTTTTAAAAATGCCAGTAGGAAGATCTCACCTAAATGCTAATCCACTTTAGCATCCACAAAATATATTTGGGCAGCCGCATTTCTTTTAGTGCGAATGGGCAAAGACTGTGTGACCTTAGTCAAGTTGCATACCTTGCAGTCTAAAGCCATTTTGGGACTCATAACCCACATTTTGCACTTCTAAGTCTCCCAAAGCATGGTTAACATGCTCCAACACAATCAAATTCACCGCAAACCCAATCCTTTTCTTTCAAACTTGACGATGGTGCCCATCTCCTGTACTACAGGGGCTCAGTGGCTGGAGTCAGGTGGTGGGGAGTAGGGATAGCACGTCTTGCTCAGTCTGATTGCCTAGCTCACACCAAGGAGTGAGCTCATGTCTGTCAGTGAGTAGCAAGCGGGAGCTGTGTCCTGGGCCGGGGTGCTCCCACCACCCATCAGGGCAAAACAACAGCAGCACCCTGCTGCCCTTGGAGCCAGCTTGGGGACCACCGCACGGGAGAGAATGCAAGGATCACAGGAACAGGAAGAAAACAAGCAAGAAGACACTCTCCTGCAAGAAGAAAAGCTGCATTTCTCTGCTCTGCATAATATTATGTATCATACCCAAAGACTTAATGCAAATGTATAAGCTGTCCCTGGAGCTAGAAAAAATCTATAATATTTCTATTGCTGTAATATCTATGTGCCAAGTGCAGACATTTGTTTGATTTGGCCTCTGGCATTTTTATCTGGCATGCTCTCCATTCCATTTCTCCCACCCTGTATCAATTTTAAAGCTCCTTTGGTTAAAAAAAAAAGAAAAAAGAAAAAAAAGGAAAAACCCGACAACCCCCCTGTATTGCTTTTCAGTTGAGATGCAAATGAAAAAACCTTCTCTTCTGAAATATTAGTACTAATATGGTGGCAACCCTACTGAAAAGCTGGAGGAAAGGTTTTGTCTGTTGTGATTGCCTACGAAATACCCCCTTCCCTCCCAAGCTTGCTGTCATTCATCGCCTAAGTAACAGATGTTCCTACTGACACATGCTTCGCTGAGCAGTGTAGCTCGGTGGCATCCCATTCCTGCCTTGTCATGTCAGTTGAAATTGCTACGTTGGAATGTAAATTGACCCCAGAAATTACAGGTACACTTTTGATAACTGTATATATTTTTTCTTTTTCGGTATATACATTTCTTCTCATCTAGGGGAGGGGTTCTGGATGAAACCATGTTCGGCAGCAGAGGTGGGGGTAACTAGCATCTCAATTTACCATCGTATTAACTTGGATTTTTACATTTTAAGTGGAAAACCAAAAGCTTGTTAGGCTTTCAGGTAACAACTAAATGGTGCTTATGTTAAAAATAACATCTTGCATGAGCAAAAAGGCTCTAGTTTGCAGTTAGATTAAATTACTAATAAATTTTTCCAGGCAATGTTCCAGTGAGAGTTTACCACAAGTAGCCATGAAGTGTTGCAAAAATGTCTTAACCAATTGTGGGGAATGGTGAGCCTCTCGAGGTGTAAGAAAAGGGAATTAAGTATCGCAGTTTGTCACTGCATCAGCATGTCAAAAGATTTACCGCAAGGTTATAAAATAGCTTTAAGTATTGACACAAATTCATTTAGTTCAAAGAAGTCTCCCCTGTTACTCACTGAGCATCAGTTCAGCCACATGATAGACTTGGCACAGACTCTAGATTCTCCCCAGATTCTTGTCCATTAAAGTTGGAGAAACCCTGAAATTAACACTTAGGCTACAGTGAAAGAAGAATTGGGATTATTGGTGTTGGTCTAATATTTTTCTGTTTTAGTATGTAAACTCTCCCTCAGGTTACAGAAATCTAAAACATTATTTCAGGATCATTTTTCTCTACTTCATGTATTTTTTCATATTACCAGCTTTATATTTTATGGTAAGCATTTGAAAGTCATTAATTTCAAATGACTGAATAAACATTGCTTACTTGACAGGCACTTATTTAAATGCATTATTTTTGGCATAAGATCTAAAATTATGTTTGCAGGAGATGGCAATGTTTTTTGGCTCTTTTTTCCCTCATCTCATTGCAATCTGGCATAATTTTCCCAGTCTATTTTGTTGTACCTTACCATAGCTTAATAGTCAAACTTAAAAGGATGAAAAGCACCCACACCTAGAAATAAGCGGTAATGGTTTTCTTAGAGTTCTTTGTTAAGCTATCCTCTGATATTTAGTTGTGTCACTTTGTCTGCGGTCTCCACAGAGAAGACTGTGCCAGTAATTTTTTAACTCCCCATGTCAACAACCTAAATAGTGAAGAATGGTAATTTCAACAATGGAGACCCGCACAGTTTAATTTTCAATAATAGATGTTAAATGAACAGTAGAAAAATGTTTTAATGAATTTGCAGTTCTTTTATGCAGCTGTTCATTGCTCCTTAGTTTAACTCTCTAATTATGCTCCTTTGTACAAGTATTTCTGCAGGTCTGCTGGCTCTCTTTCCCTTCTATCGTCTGAGATCTAATTACGGGACTTGTCAATGTAGTTAGACTGTTTTAAGGAATTGAAAAAAATATTCTCTGTGGGAAGACTATATTCTGAAGAGTGGAAAGTAATTTATTGTGGAACACTGTTTTCTGGTATTCCCTGAATCAGTTTGTTCTCTGTTCTAAAAGACATCAGAAAGTGGTCTAAAAAAAGGATTACAAGCAAGAAGATACCTCCCACACACATTCCCTTGCAGTTGCCAGATATGTGTTAGCACTTGCTGACAGATGTACTTATAGACTGTCTGCTGTCTTCTGCCGGTACCTGTAAGCAGGCAGTGCTTGCAGGCAGAGGTTCATATGATATTTTATATATCAATTGAAATAAATATTCTAAATATTTAAATGAAAACTTAATGTTTGTGATAGTAAATGTATTATTTCTATTAAGAGTCTTGCTTAATTAAATTTAAAGACATTGAAATATTATGGGGAAGACAGTATCTTGATCTGGAGCTAATGTCTCCATTTTTATATCCTTAAAAAAAAATTACTCAATCTGTGATCATGAATTATCATCATTAGGCTGTTTCATAAGCGATTAGAAAGTGCAAGCTGACAAACAATACTGGACACAACACAGTTCAAGTTGGAAACGTTGGAAAGTGTATCAGAGTGGATTTTTCTAATGGAATGAATGGATGCTGGAACAATGTACCACACTTTACAAAGCATTTATGTATGAGTGTGTATAGTTTTCCTATACGTTCTGTTACCATATATCACTCATGGCTTCCATAGAGCAAGAGCTACCAACATGATATTTTAGAGACTTGTGATAGCACGCAATCTGGTTGGACATGCAGGGTTACATGTGTTTACACTGATGATGCTCCTATCTTAGGCACCTTGATTAAATTCCTAAAGATTGATACGATGAATTTGGGCCATATTTCAGCCAGCTGAAAGGTCTATCCAGGAAACAAAGACATAGAACTTCATTTGTCAAGTTCTTGGATGTACTACCTCAGGCCCTTCCATTTCAGTTGAAGGACCCAGTTTTCCTACTATTGCCCTGAATGGTATGTAGTCATTTGTGCCACAACAAAGTGAGTAAAATTATAGTTATCTTATAGTCTCTTAATTCTTGAAGGAATTTGGGCCCAAATGTGTCTTTTTAAGTGGAATTATAATATAAAGTTAACTTGAAAGCAAGCTACTACATTTTGCTATTTTGATGGTTATCTATTTATGAGTGTACAGACATGAAATGGGCTTTATCAAGAACAGTTATGAATCAGAACTCCTAAAGTAATTTTATTTCATGAAGTTCATTGGCCCTTTTGGATGCTATTACTTCTCAAGTTGAGATCTGATCTGGGAAGGAGATTGACACTTGAGTTTCCTGTTTCTACAGATCTTCGTAATATAATGAAAGTGCACCATGGATTTCTTTTTTCTTTTTTTTTTTTTTTAATTTGGAAAGAAAACCTGAAATATAATTTGAAGTAGAAAAAAAGGGAGGAAGAAGGAAGAAGAGAAACAGAATAAGCTGCGATGGCATGTGGAAGGTGAGGCATGAAAATTCCCTGCTTTTTGTATAAAACCCATTCAGAAAGTTATAAAATTATGCACAATATTTTGCAAAAGCTAATAGAAATCTTTAAGACTGTTGGAGCTGGTGAACTGCATAATACACAAATTTATAATAAATGAAAACGTATGAATGAGATGGATAGAGTGGGAAAAACAAGGAACTGTAAAGCAAGCAATCCTGAAAAAGACAGGAAATCTTCATCCTGACCCAAATCGAGTCAGTAAGGAAGTAAAGCCAGCTCAGGGCAAAGCTAGGTCCGGAAACAAAGCTAGAATAAGGCTAGATTGTCTGCTTCTCTGATCCTGATGTCACAGGCAAACTGTGTGCTATAGTAGCATTTATGATGTTTGCTATCACCATATTTTAAAAGGCCTTATGCCTTACAAGTTGAAATTGAAAGACTGCTGAAAGGTAATAAAATATTCTAGCAGAGTTTCAAGTAATATGTATAATTTAGCAGACTAACTGTTCCACAATAAATGAAAAAAAAACCACTCCAGAAGCTTTCATAAAATAAAATATTTTATTAAATTATCTGCATTTGGTCTTAAATGACTGAGTTCTTGTTGATCAGGAGATCTGAAACTAAAACTTCCTTTCAAGTATGAAATACATACTTAGTGAATATTTACAGAAACATCTCCATTCCAACCCAAGAGATATTTCTAACCAGGAAATTTTTGAGCATTAGTAGCATTTTCTCTCACTGGATGATAACAATGAAACATCAACCCCCCGTTTCAGCACTTTAGAGATATTCACTGATTTTGGACCTGTCCCTTTTTATTTGACTAAGTAGAACTCAGTATGAGACATTCAAGACAGAAGGGAGCAAATGAGCACAGGAGAGTTGTCAGAAGTGGGTGATCTTCCTGCTTCCAGACAGGGTGTCCACCAGCTCTTGGAACCACTCCTCTTACATCCAAACACGACACGGGTCTGCAAAGGAAGCTCCCCAGAAGAGCAGACATTGTCTGTATGATGGTACCATTCCAGGACAATTTCCTAAAGACTGCATCTTACAGAGCAACTTTCAGGAGATCCATGAATTGATTAGGTATCTGTCAGTATCCACCATTGCATCTGCAACTGAAGTTTGTTCTCAAGAGGAGGACTGCAGTAACACTGATGCTATGTTCAAAATGTACTTTATTTATGTTGGTTGACCATGCATATAGATTATTTTTAAATTGAAAAAGAGACCAGAAACAAAGAGAAATTCCAGCAATGGGTGTTTTGGGACTGTGATTTCCTGTCGCATCTGAGAAACCTGAAGTGCTAGTAACTGATCTGCTTTATGTGTACGAGCACAGAGCTTCTAGTTTTTATTGTAGAAGAGTGCTTTCAATTTAGAAAAAAATCAATCAACAGAAACAGTAAATGGCACTGAGGTCCACATTTCTCTTTGGGAGCAGCATTATAGCATTTAGTCTTGCTCAACAAGAAGTTTTATATCGCTTTTGTTTATATATAGGATAATATAACGGGGATACAGGGCTTCCGTTTAGAAAGGTTATTGACACTCTTGGTGCTGTGTTGGCATTTATTCTTTGTATTTTATTGCTTCTGATCTGTGGTATTTATGTCTGTGAGGTGAGGACTTTCATCTGTGATACATGCTCATAATTTACCGCATGGTGCGCTGATGTTGTCTGCAGGAACAGGAAATTAAACAATTAAACAGGAGGCAGATAGGAAGAGTAAAACAAGCTATTTCTCTCAGTATATTTATTTTTCAGTATTATTGTCTGTTGATCAGAGAAGGCTGAAAACCCAATGACTTTGGGGGAAGCAAGATGGGTTTCAATAGATGGACATGAGAAAATGACAAAGCACTTCAGGAAGGGGAATTAACCAGGCAGAATTTGAATTCAGCCTTTAATGGAAGTTTGAGCTTCTGTGTCTCCTGTGGTCCAGCTCCCCCGAACTCGTACGGCATGGCTGAAGCCATTTTTGCTGGCCTTTGATGCAGCCATGCACTTCCCCCCACTCCAGCTGTCTGAAGTGACCATTGCCAAGCTCCCTAGTGATTACTTTAACTGTAATAGCAATGACAGATCACTTTATTAATTGCAAATTGCACTATCTGAAGATGATGACAACAGATATTGGGAAAGGTACAGAATATCTTAATTTTTCATAGCATAATCAGCCTGTTTGGAGCCTCAGATAAAAATAAATTACCTCAACCTTACAATACACTTGACACATATTTATTGCAGCATTCTCTATCAGCAATTGCCATACCTATATGAGCTAACTTCTCACACAGTACCTTAAAACGTGAAGGGGAGTGTTAATGAGAAAGGGCAGTCAAAGCAGGGCCCCGGGAGCTGATCTGCATTCCAGTTGTTGCATACCGCTGGCGCTGGATGTTGCCTTGTGCAAGCCCCTTATACCCTCCTCTGCTGCAATTTGCCCACCAAGGTAGTAGGCTCAGTGGGAAGTTTGTGTTAGACATCCTGAGGGTAAATGCGTGACAGAAAAGGACTTTGTAATCCTTCGGTGATAGAAAACAATTCAATAGATAATGTTACCCAAGAGTACCAAATACTGAAAAAGAAATTTATCTTGACTTGCAGAAAGAGGGAGAAGAAAAATTTCAGTGACTTGAGAGGGAAAGCTGGCAACATTAGCTCAATTTTGAAAAACTGAAGAACATGACTATAGACCTCCTGCTTATTCACTCTCAGAGCCAAAGTTTACGAGACTGTATAATGGAAGCCGACAATTTTTCAGTTCCTGTTTGCTGCAGCTGTTTTCGCGATGTCCTGAGTTGTTTGATACAAAGTCTAAATTAGTCTTGAGAAACAGGATTAACCTTTCCAATCACATTTAAGGTGAAATTGCTTAACTACAGCACACAATGTCATGCTGCAGATAATCCATGTCCTTGATTAATGCTTTTATAATCAATTGCTGTCTGGAAGTGACTCCTTCCCATCACACTCTTCACAAAAAGAGCAGATGGTATTTAAAAGGTTATGGCAAGAGGGCATTTCAGAGGTCAAATAGAACATCGATCAAGTGGGCAGAAAAATTGCTTTTTTCCTTCCCCTTCTCCTTATCCTCACAATCCATGAGGGAATGTGGACTATGAATTATAGTTTGATCTATAGTTCAAGCACTAAAATGTTTTCTTGTTTCAAATTTCTATGTTGTTTTGGGTAATGAACCTGGAAATTGGATTCCTTTTGTACCAATAAAAAATTGTGCCCAATACACGTATCTCAGCAACATAATTCCTAGACCCATAGAGATTTGCTTTCTACTGTCTTGAACGCAGTCAGAACACTGGCGCTTAATACTAAGCGCTGGCTGTACTAATATCCACAATGTCCTCAGATCAATTTGTAGCAATGATAACGACTCTATGAAAAAAGGTATTCTCCATTTCCATGCTCTTTTATACAAACCAATAAACAAATGAGGATATTGTGTGACTTATTCTCTTTCACTGTCTTCCCTGTACCTTGGTGGTTGCCATTCTGCATTAGAGTCCAAGGAGAGCTATTCTCACCTGGAATGAAGGGGACAGAGACACTACACTTACTATTGCAGTCTCCAAAACCAGAAATCAGAAGCCAGAAATATTTGCCATTTTGCAACACATAAAATCTATCAGTACCCTTTCTCTTCCCCTTTCCATCTCCTTTGATGCTAACCACACAGCATATGACGAATAGAAACAGAAGAGTAAAATTGTTGATGTTTCCTAGTAATTTTTGAAGTTTTACTAATGAAAATGTATTTTTTTTCCTACTGGTTTGGACATGAATATTGTCATCTTTGCTGCCTAAGAAAAGTGTATTTTTGTCAATTGTCTTATCTTACTGGACATTCACTGTTATGAATTTTTTTGTTGTATAGGTTATATAGGACAAGTGAAGTGCTTATCCTGAGTAAGTGTCTAAAGTAGGCTTTCACCTTAGAATTAATAAGTGGAAATACTATAATCCTGCTTTGTGATCAAAACCAGGATTGATTGGCTAAGATATTTTTCAGCATTGTAACTTACATTTAAGGGCCTAAGCACACCAAATCTTTCTTATCTGAACAGTTCTCATTCACATCATGTAAGTAGCCACACAGGAGCCTGGGGAGCTATTAATGAGGTAGGGTTTTATCTTTATTCAAGAACAAATAATATCTAGCATATATTGCATAACTAAAGCTGTTAAGCATGAACCTTTGAAAGGTGGACAAAAGCAGAACCTGACGAAACCATGCTAACTAACCCTATTAAAGTGACATCTGGGTGTCTTGCCATCCAGGAGTGGTAAAAAAGCTATCACTGGAACTGACAGTGAATTTTAAATAGTCCTAATATACACAGCCATTTATAACACACTGATAGACTTTTCAATATCAGTTTTGTACTTTAATTTCCTTTGATTTTTTAAGAATGCAATGGACATGAATTTTAAAAAGTTGGAGTCTGTGAGACATTTCAACTCAGTCATGTCTGTCAGCACTGTATAAGAAAAACAAACACAAGTACAAACGTATATCACAGGACTTTTTCCGTGATGTCCTGGCCAACAGAGAGAGAAAATCTTTCAACATGGGTAAGGTATTGCTGTTTCACCGCTTAATTACAGGTTCTTAAAAGGTAGTGTATGATAAAGAGTCGTTAACATGGACATTTGCATAGTTATGAATGAGGGGTTAGGAGCGGTTTACTTCTAGCATTAACACAAAACACACAGATTTCCCAGAAAGAATGCCTCTTGGGGACTAGCTGCACTCAAGGCATTCTTCATGGGGATTCCTGAGCCAGGAGACGGTATTGGCCCTTAGCAGACAGTTAGTGTCAATTGCCTTGTTATGACTAGGACCCAAGTGATCAGAACTGCCATATTAAATGCAAATTGATAAATGAAAGTCTTTACTACTAGTCTGAAGGCAAAAAAGGCCATGAAAATAATGCTAGATATATTGACAGCATCCTAGCATTTTTCATAGTGTTTCATGTATGTATTTCATCACTAATCCTTTAGAAATTTTTGAACTAAATCTTTTGTCTTCTATTGTGTGTCCAGATTGATCTGCTGTTGAAGCATTGCTTGTAACTCTGAGATATTATTCATTATATTTGTAAGCTGTTTGATCAGAGAAGAAAACAATACAGCATGGTTTCAGGAGAGAGAGAAAATTAAATGACCGTATACAGGGGAAAAATGAATAGTTAAGATGTGCTTCTTCAACTTTCTTTTATTTATTTTTCAGGGTTCTTTTTTTCCCTGAAGAGACTAGGGAATCTTCAGATAAACTGATAGTCTTTTAAGTAACCTAATAAATAGCCAAAGCCATCAGTTAGCTTTTAGCAATAGCAATGTCTGTAAATATAAATGTGTCATTTCAGCTCTTTTTTCTCATGCTTAATTTCACACTTTTTTTTTAAATTTCTGATTTTATAGGGAAATAATGTTCTGGGTCAAGTAATATAATCATATGTATAACTGCAATCTGATTTTTTTTAATCTATTGTAGATTAACATTGACTAGTCCTTTGAATGCTAACAAGAACTTCATATATACTGTCAATTATAAAAAGGGAGGAATGTATAGAAACCATTAAAAGAATTTTTCTTAACCGTCTTTCCTCTAACTAAACCTATTATACGTACATACACTTCCCATCACTCTCCCTGCTCTGTCACTTTCCAAGCCATAGCTCCCTCTTACCTTTCATAACCATTCACAATCAATCCCACATACATTTTTTTTCTTTATAGCGTGAGAGTACGCAAAGGTTTCCTTTTCCAACGTCTCCTATTTCTGAGCTTAGACACCGTATCAATCACCAGGGCCATCACATATATCTGCCAGGTGATCACTCTTCTGCACCCTCCGAGTATTTCCTTGGCCCAATTATATTCCTGTCTGGGTTGTTTGTTTCTTTCTCAGAAATCTATAATACACTATCCATTGGAGGGGGGAGGGGGGAAATGCCCTAGGCTTTCTAGTAGTTGTTGGGTTTGTATAGTTTACATTGCTACTCAGTCCATAACTGTAACACTAAAATGAATCTGCGGTATCTGTGCTTGGATGACTATGAAATGACAAAAGCTGTGCTGTATTCTTGTACAATCAATAGCTTACTTGTGAAGCCTAAGACAGCACTTTAAATTAAAAAAAAAAAAAAGGATAATACAATATTAACAAAGTGCTGTCTATATCTGTTTTGCTTGTGTATTGCTGCCTTTTCATGGCAAACCACTCTGTCTCAGATCCTTTCTGCAGCCACTAACACGTGCTAAAGAGCGATGCTGATAAAGCACGTGCTATACAGCCTCCACATTTGTCAGATATGCTTCCTTGTCCCTACCTGATATAAGTGTTCTGCTTGTTCCTTTATTTCTTTGAAAGGTTTTCTTTAATGTCTTCTGATTTTCAAGTGTTGCAATTTTAAGCAAGCTTCTTATGTTATATTTTCGGCTTCATCTGAAATGATGAGAGAATAGCTGCTTAATTACATGGGGAAAAAGGTAAAAAAATGGCAGAGAAAAAGTGGTTAGCAAAGAAGGGCTTTTTTGGTCCTGGTGGTAAATTTAATCAAAATATGAATGTGAAATTGTTTCCACGGAGGAACAAAGCTAATAATACCTGAAACTGTTCTACATGTTCCAGGATATAATAACAGCAGTGTGCTATGACTAAAATTTTTCAATCATTTAGGTTCAAAAATTCTACACCTATGTGCCTACTGGCAATTTGAGGTACCTGAATTCCTCTATTAATTTGGTTTTCTGTGCCTAGAATCTCAGAGAAAGGAGCAGTAAATCTGCAGTAAAATATGTAATAAGCAAATGAGCTCTGCTGAAAGAGATCACAGATTCAGATTTCTTTTGTAAACTGATTTCTCACAGACAGTCAAACAGCTTCATCTGTGTAGCTTGCCTGAGGGCTCTGCAGTCACCTGGATGTCAGATGCCCAGGAGAGGATACCCACTTTTCCTGCAGTTTGGGCAGACAAACGCCTACAGGTGTTGCACAGAGAGTTGGCACGTGCACCCAGTGCAAGGTGCTGAGTTACGGCACACCTTGCAGCTCATTGCTCCTGCAGTGCAAACGTGTTACATCAGACACGTTCCAAAATGTGCCAGACCAGCTGGGCGTGCCATGGACTTCGTGTGCAGAAGTCCAGCTCTCCTCTAAGTCCTGCTTTGCTGTACACCTAGCAATGTAATCACGGTGACAGCTCTAATTGGACTGGGAGGTATTCAGATGTCCTACCTATAGGCTCTATTTCTTTTTTTCCATCTGGATCTAGTTTTATGGTAGCAAGAGAGCATCTCTAGGAGAATTAGGATATATGCCATCTTTAGCTTTCATCCAACAGTATCTTTACCGTATCACAGTTAAGAAGAAAATCAGCTGGTCTGTGAGCTGGAGTTAACTCACCTGACAGCTGGGAAAAGAAATGGGCACTTTGCTTCACTAGCAAGCTGAGCACATATTATGTGGATTTTTTTCCAGGATAATATACATAGAATTCTTTTGTCAGAAATGACTATATTATTTTAAAGCAGTACTGGATTTTAATCACAAAATAAACTGGTAAGAAATATCTAAATATTTCTGTATAAACATTAATTGCCTTCAAATATCTATGGCATCCCTGAGCTTTTTGCTAAGGAAAAAACTACCTTTCAAATTAAAGGAAATTTCTTGGGTTTTTAATTCAGACTTTCTAAAGCAGGGGCAGCGATATCTTGAAATGGGGAATTTTGAAAGCATCCTGACTGACAATGAAATGAATTTCCTATCCTGAAGAGAAAGAAAGAAAGAAAAAAAAAAAGGTGTTGACTTTTATTTAGTGAAGGGGAGCTGTAGTGGAGATTTGCAAGAGCCATAATGTGCCTCTTCCATGAGACTCCGTTCAGGCTGCCCTGCTCAGGGCAGGAAAAAACAGTGAGAGATGAAGATCCGTACATGTCATTAGAGTTTGACAACAGGCTAGGTGCTATTCTTATTTACAAGAGTATAAATGTGGAATGATTGCACTAAAACCAGCAGAGTCCCTCCTGATTCACAGCTGAATGACAGAGAAGAACATTTTACCTCCAAAACCTGAAACTTTTTTTTTGTTCAAATACACAGCCATTAAATCTGAGGATATTTAATATTTTCCTTTTAACTTCATTTTGCTTCCAGTGCATTTCCTACCTTACTCGGAGTAAGTGGATAACTCAGTATGTCAGGTCAGATTTACAAGGATGATCAGGTTTCTTTTTGTCCCTGAGGAAAAATATTATTAAACTACCCACTTGAGGAAGAGAATGTATTAAAACATCTAACTCGTACGATGTTCTGGTAAAAAAAATAATCCTGTAAGACACTCAATCACTGTACTGCAGTTGAAACAATATGTATTTATTTGATAATTATCTGATTGAAACAAAGTTAACACATCAAGCTGACTACTTCACTTTTCTTTAGTCTCACTCTCACTCATTAAAGAGTGACTTGGGCTGGTGGACTCTGAAAGCAAATTGGCCACAGACATCTACATGCTTTAAGGCAGTTGCTATCGACAGATGAAAAGTGTAACGTGACTGACCCAAAAGGCATGCTGAAAGCTACTGGTAGAAACAAAGGCTTCATACTGAGTCAGATAAAAACAAAAGAAACAAAACCAGAAATGGTATGAGCTGGACTAGGTAAAGAGCATTTTAAGATGGCATCTGTGTGACAGAGATGATAATATAAACATTTTAGGATGTGTTTTAAGAAGCAAATGCAACAAACATTAAGATAGTATGAAAACATTTGTTACAGAACATGCACCATCTAGTCCAGCTCTTTATTTGATTGTTACTGTATAAGCTTTGGGGAGTATCTCACAGTGAGAAAGTCCATAAAATTAAGAAGGTAGTTTACTTTATGAATGTTTAAAATGTGAATATTCAATTAATTTTAACTGTGTTAATTGAGTTCTGTTATGTCTAAATGTGGCTATCAGGAACTGTTCTTAGATGACCAAAATATTTTCACATGTAAAAAGCAAGCAAACAAACCTAATTGAAGCAAGAGAAAACACTGCTAGAAAACTAGGAATTAATGAGAGATAGAGAACACTACAAAAAAGAGAAGGCAGAGTCACAGACTTGAGGAATTTTGCTCTTCAGGAGATTTTAAAAAAGAAAGCCTTGACTCCAGAGACAAAAATAATGTATTATTAAACCTTTATATTCTGGTACCATCTAGAGGCCAAATGGCACAGCATCCCATTTTGCTAGGAGCTGTACAAATATATAAAAAGACAGATATTCCCTCTTCAACCCAAGGAACGGGCATGGCAAACTCACAGCTACTGATTGTTTATGTTATTTCTTTTTTATGGAATATTTTCTATCTGTCTCTATTCCTTTCAAAATATCTGGATCATCTTCATGCAAACCATGGATGCACAGTATTTCCAGTCTGCCAACAGCTGTGTCAAGTACAGATGGCAGAACGTACCTGTCTGCTGCAAGAACTTCAACAGTTGTACTCATCAAAATGTTATAATGACAAGAAATGCAGCTACTGTCAGGAACGAATTGGTATTACCACCATGGTGCATTGGGATTACAGCCTTCTTTCTAAGACTTCCAAAACAGTCTTTTGCTAGCAAAGGGCAAAAAATACATGTAACAACTGCAACTCTTCCTACTTTTCAGTTGCAGATGTTTGTAAGTGATGTCTAAGGAAATATATGTTTTCTGATACTGTTATTTTGATGTTAAATTGTTGTGAATGAGCCAGTGAAAGAATTTTCGAGCTGCTGCTCCAAGAAAGAAGCATTAAAATGGCAGGTTTCATGCAATCCAGGGCTACCGAAGTGACCTGTGAATAAGCCAGCCCAAAGACTGGAAGCCGTCAAGACAGGATTACTTGAAGCTCTGTCTGAGCAGAGAGAATTAGGTAGCCAGGGCAAATAGATGCGGTTATCCCGGGTAGAGCACTGTGTTAATGAAGCTGTGCTGCTTCCAGCCACTCGAGGACAGCTCTGGCTCCACTCTGGTCCACTGGCTACGAGGACTGTCTGCTCCTTAAACAGGTCTGTTTACTATTTGCAACTGGGTAATAAGTCAGTAAGGGTCTGATTCCACGCTCAGTGATTTCTAAAAGGGGTGCTCAGTGATTTCTAAAAGGGGTTTTCACTGATTTCAATGGGATTTGGACTGACCTTTCTAACTGTAAGCTTCACTTTATATTTGGCTTTGGGACTTTAAACTTCCAGTTAAATTTTGCTTTACTGGTAAAATTCATGGAGTGAAATATAAAATACAGTGACACAGACTTGATCACATGTTTCAGTAAGGGTGTTCCATAGGCTGGCTGCAACATGCTCAGTGATCATATAGATTACTTAAATAGCCTTATTAATTTTCCATATATTTAATACACAGAAAAGATGACATTTTTTGCAGTGGAATTATAGGGATCTTTAAGCTTTCCTACACATATTACAGGAGGATCACAGAAGCAAACACATAAATAAATTAGGGAATTTACTAATATAAAGTAGATAACCTTCTATCCATGGACCCCAAATATTGCACTGGAATTAACTGAGAGAATTGGGATTATTTTATGATCTTTTCAACTTTATCTTTTAATTTTTTATTTTACTCATTAGTAGATAGGTATAAAGAATGTCTACCTCATTCAACTATCTTTAGACATAACTGAAAGCAATAGTCCAATTCCAAAAACTGAACGACAATATTACTTTTAACTTCAGTCGGGGTAAGATCACGTGCTAGATAGTGGCAAACATTTTGACTCTACTTGCTTCTGTAGGAGGAAACATCTGTGTGGGGTTTGGTGGCTTCCCCCCCCCCCCCAAAAGTACTTTAAAAGATAAAGTGGTATTTTAATTAGAATATTTGAAGAAATCGAAGATGGTCCAAGGTTTACCTGGGACAATATGCACTACTTTAATAGTAGAGTATTCGGACCTCTGTTTTATAAATCAGGAAAAAGAGCGCCTCTGTTTTGTTTAATATGTTATATTTGCCAGTGCTTATACTGGGACACCATTCTCCCTTCCCACAAAAATACACCTGGATGTTTAGACCTATGTTTAGACCTAGAGCTGGTGCTGCCTTGCCTTGATCTTGCCGCTGCACGCTCCAGTGCCAATGTCACTGTGGTAGTCAGCAAGTATTATCAGTATATAAGGCTCATGGTAAATTTAGATGTCGTCTAGACCCTTTTGGGCCTGTTAAATGTTTTCATCTGTCATTTTAAAAGTATGATCAGTGCTTCGTTGTTATTTTTTCTGCCATAGAAAGATTTATACCCTTTACCACGCCTCAGGAATTTACCAGGAGAGCTGGTAAAATTTGGACATTTTTGTCCAGTGAGTTCTGTGTGCTTTTGGCCAAACTTTGCAAACGTGAAAGGTAAAAAGTAAAGGTTTGCTTTAACCTTTCCATTCTTCACAAGCTAATCCCAACAGCTGAATGGAAGAGGGATCACAGGGGTCACAATTTTAGCAGGGGGACGTTGGAGAGGGAAATCCCACTCATTTGACATTGGTCATAATGCAGCCAACCGATTCCTGCCCTGGAAGCTGATAGAGTATTACTAAAACAAATGATAAATTAGCCGCCAAAACAGTTTTATTGTTTTTAATGGTTTTCACATATGAAACAAATAAGTATGCAGGACAGGGGATTTGGGTAAGGAGAAGCCCTAGAACACCCCTAACTCTAGGCAGCTATGGCAGCTGGTGGAGAATAAACTGCAGACCCTTAAGGGGACCCATTAAGCATTTTAGGGTGTGCTCCATTTTAGTTACTTGGCATTCTTCTCCATGTTTTTTTTCCACTGGCTGAGTTCTTTTTTTCACTTGTTTGTGTATATGATCTGCAAAGTATGCTTGGGTTTATGTTTAACTAATTGTGATATTATGGTCTGGAGAAGGAGGTAGGTTAAGTATGCATTTAACAATAGTTGGTCAGGGTCAATAATTTTAAAGGAAGAGAAGTGCTGTAATATATTTTTGTATCTTTGTGATATTTCTGATGCATCAGCACACAGATGCACTAGTTATCATCTTTGTTTATACTCAGGTCAACATTATCACATCTTTTATGCTTAAGTAGACAAAATTAGATGCAGTTTTTCACTGTTAGGGCTATACTATCAATTCACATTTTTATTCTCACCTTCCTTAAGAATTAATTAAAAAATAGGAAATCAGTTACCTCTTTGCCTGCTTTCCAAGTAAATAAAGCTTGAGAAAGCAAACACTGCATGTAAATATATTTGTGTGCATCTGTGAACATGCGTAGAGATCTTCTCCTCAAGTATTTCTCACACCAACGTAAAAGAAATTTGATAGAGTGACAAATGTAAAAAAGATAGTAATTTTTTATAAGTTCCAGAAAAATAAACAGATGGAGAAATGTAAGAGGCTCTCTACCTTTACCCTCAGTGAAAGAAAGGTTCAGCTCCAGGCTTACTTTCTTATGGGAAAGAACCCACAAGAGCATGACCTTGAATCCACAGGAAACCAGTCCCCACATATTTTGGTGCTCCTGGAATTATTTCCTTTCTAATAAAGTAGCATAACCTAATGAGAGAATGATTTTCTCTTGAGCTATGATGCTACTGAATTTAATATTTCTCTTCTTTCCTAAGATTATGTTGTCTAAATTGAACAAATTTCAATTCTGGCACCTGTATACAATATTTAAAGAGGACTTACAAGTAATATAGAAAAAGAAATACACATATTTCTTGATCTCTCAGATGATGAGAAATCATTTGAGAATATCCAATAATAGGCTGCCTAAACAAACATTTCTTAGTCAGCAGCACTGTTATAGTAATAATGTCTGAAGCATCATCCTTATAACTGAAAATAAAAGAACCAGAAAAGCAAGTCAGGATAAGGGTGATTGACATAATTTGAGTTCTGCCATATGTACTTGATGGGACAGAAAGAGTGATGATACTCATGCTGACTAGAATATTTGATTCTTCAATCTCTGTTTCATCAAAAAGCATTACTACCTTTGCTTTCTTATTATGGCTCATTGCTTTTTATCTGATCCAATTCCTTGCTCTTACATTGGTAACAGATACTGAGTATACCATTACCAGTGTTGTTACTACAGATGTAATGTTTGCTCTCTCTTTTGACTTTCAAACTTGTGTGTCTGCAAGGAATACTACCCTGATAAATTTCAGGTCTTACTGGAATAAAAAGTCAATTATTGTAATTATTTTGGAGGAAAACATACTTTCAATATTCCTCAGGCTTAGTCTTTTCCTATTTTCAAAGTGGATTTATGTGAAATTACTGCTTGTTCATTTTGCATCGATGTTAGGACTTCTGTTTTTGAATGCCCATGTTTTTCACATATAATTTTTTTTAAAAATTAGTTCTGAAATGATGCTTTTGGAGTTGAACATCAACTGTTCAAGCTCTAAGAGTGGTCTTAAAGCTTGCTTCTAGTCCAGGGCTTGAATTAGTAGACCAGATACTCAGATTATAAAATCAGCATAGTGTCATTGACTCCAATCCCTCCGTAAAGAATAATTTGAGCTGAATGATTTGATTCAATAATTTTTACAGAAAAAAGTCAGTTTCTCATGGAGAAAAGTTCCGAGTGACTTCTTTGCTTTAGAGAAAAAAGATTGCTGGGACTTTTATTCAGCCAGATTTTTAACTCAGGGTGACTGCTGATGATCATAGCCATCCAAGCTGTCGCAGATGTTGTGTTAAGAAAGCTATTGACCGTCAGTGGGTAGTAAAATTTTTCTGCTCTCACTTTATTGCTGCCCCCATTAAACCATCCTCTCAGGTCCTATATTTGTGTAACTGGTTCTGTCCCCTATGGTCTGGAGTCATTAGCCCATTCCTCAATAGTGGACTATATAATGCTTTCTTAATTAACCCTGTGGATCTTGTTGCCCCAAATAACATTTAAATGGGAGTTTGTAGCTGTAATATCTTGATATAGATTTCCACTGGAAGTGCTTGAATGGAATACATAATTTGAGGGAGAAATCCTAAAAACCCACAAGACACTTTTGAGATAATTACAACATTGCTTGTCATTTCAAAACAGAAGGCCTGGATTTATTGTCAAGACAGCATTCCTCTTTTGAATGCCATCCTTATTCAGCTGCAAGTCATTTGAGTTTCTGATAATCCAAATAAACTGAAAAGAGTAACACAGTATTTATCAAAATATGATCACATATATTACTTACCCTAAAATATTACTTTGCAAAAACCTCATCAGAATTAAGACTAGCTACTTAACTCACAATTCTACCCCAACCAGCATCTTTAATTGGTCAGTACTTACTGCTTCTTGAATTAGAAATTAATTTATAGGATATTTTCTTTCAACGCCTTTTGAACCATTTGTCTCCAACACCTCTTTCTGCAGTTATCTTCAGATTCGGTCCCAGCTATTTGATCATAGAATGAAGCATTCTTTTGTTGAGCGTGTCAAGCATGTTCAGCATTAGATAAGTCTACCAGTGTGAATTTATTTGTGTGTTCTACTTTCATTTCAATAACAACATCAGTAGTCTTAGTGCTTTGGATCAATTACTTTTTTTTTTGTTGAGTTTTGACATTTCTCTGTGTCCTGCAGCTATCCATGCTTTCATCAATAGAAGTGGTCTTCTTTGGGATGAGACTTGCTGGGGATCCATCCTTGTGGATCTTCTCTTCTAAATAGAAGTCTAGACCATAGATCACAGAAGAAATAGTGAACCACTGTGCAGACAAGATTTTAATCACTATAGATGGCACAGAAGATACCCTAACCTTTTTATTTCTTTGTCATTTCATTTGCATTTCTTTTGCACCCCCAAAGTAGTCTAGCTTCAATGAATCATCCAAGGTTTTGCATTTACTGAGAACTGCCAAGTGCAATATTTGCAGTCATGGAAACTAATCATGGAAACTATCACACTAAAAGACAAAGTGCCACAGAAGTACAAACTGTAAGCCTGTATATGCAGGGTAATGAGGCATAGTAGAAAGAAGTTGTGTTTGAACTACCAATGAATGTGGCTAATATAGCCTATAACAGCAGAAATTCCAGAAATAATTGATCAGATATGCATATTTTGTGTCTCAGGCACACAGCTGGCAACTCTTTATATGATCTTATCTGTAGGGATAATTAACTTCTATCTAAATGCCATTATTTTCTCTGGAATAGTGTTCCCTGACAACACTTTTCCATATGTTTTGTCCACTGCACCTTGTTCCTTCTACATAATGTGCAAGTTACTGCTAAAATTACCAGTAACTTAAAACTCCAGAATTAGTGTCTGTTCTGCAGAGCCTCCCAGGAGTCAAATCACACAAACGCTCAGTGGTGAAGCTGGCTTACTGGGGAAGCATATGTGTTTATTTGAATAGGAAATGAGAGAAGGTAGTTGAAACTCTTTAAAGAATAAATACTGAATAGAATGTAAGGTTAATAGATTGAGATTTTTCTTAAATATAAAACAGGGATGACTTTTAAAATGTACTAATTTAGTAGTTAACATGAAAAGTTAATCTGCTTCCCATTTTGTAAAAGGATTATTACATGCTATTTCATTTACAGGTGCATTATGATTGTATATGTTGATCAAATGAGAGCTTCAGATGAAAAATTATTAATTACAAAGTATTCACCCTTTTTCCTGGACTGGGCAAGCCATCTTATTTGTAAATAAATTTTTGATTGTAATTATGGAGAGATTTCCACTTGCTAACTAATTGTTCAATATGCCTCATTATTTTTATTTGAGAAAATCTGCTAATGAGAAATATCAACCAAATGTTTGTTTTTACTGTTTCTTGAATAAATGGGATACTGAACAAAATTTTTGGCTTGTACTTATTGGAATAGATCCCTTATGAAGGCATCTCTTACAGAACAGAGAACTTTGCTTATTCTCTGTCTTTGACAAGCCACACTTGTCTCTTTTCAGGAATAAAAAAATTATTCCTTTCTTAAGTAAGGAGAAACAAACCGAGAAGGTTAGACACCTTTGACAGAGGCACATTATGGAGCAGATGACCACAGTGATTTCCTTAAAGGACCAGAGAGAAAATGGTATGCAATCTTTCATTCTTTAAGAAGTGCTCCTTAAAAGTCACTGAGATTTTTAGCTAAACTGTAATTGAGTTTTCTGATTGCTCGTCTCAGTTAATAAACAATGTGCCCCTTGTGTGTCCTTTCTATCACCTTTAGCCTCCAGCTTTTCTCAAAAATGCTGAGAGGAAGATTAAGCACCTTGCCACTACTCATTATCTGTCAACTATTACATGCTAAAAACCAAAGTTATTATCATTTGTATTTTTTTCCCATTAAAATGGCAAGTGGTGAGGATCAAGGCAACAGTGTGCACCTCTTCTCTGTGTGTTCTGTCTACAATTTCTAAAACTGCAATGAATTTACACATTGAACACACATGCCGAGCAAGAGATTAATGTTCCCACTGGATGTGATGGGGCTCTGTAAAGCCTGAATTTTCTTTTTTATTAGTCCAACATGTTATCATGGAACCAAACACTTGCTGTAGTACATTTCTCACTGTCCTTGAGAAAATGAATGGATAACTTATAACCATAATTATGCCCGCTCACTGGTCTAATGAAGAGAATTAGAGAATGTGTAAACAATAGCTGTGCAGGGGACAGTATGCATAATTGGCAACTATTAATCTAATAGTGAGAGATGGAGACGGGTGAGAATGATTAACACAGGCCACACAGAACGATCGTTTGTGATAAGGGTGACTGAGAAGACATTGACATTATTTAGCCTTCCGCACTGCAAGAAGAGTATGAATAGAAATAAAATTAAACCCAGGATGGAGCAGCAGGTATAGTGTTGCAGGCTTTCAGCACCCACATTTTTCTTTCTCTGTAGAAAAATCACACAAGTTTTTCATTCCATGTTATTAGTATCATAAAAAGTGCTGAATGGTGATGCAGAATAGAAAATATTTTCCACTGTCTCATACAGAGTTTCATTGTCCAAATTGTTATTTTCTGGGACAGTCAAGTACGTTGTGAGTTATGGGAGGCAGAGGGTTAGGTTTTCATTTGTATCTTCTGTCCTCTGAGTGATCCTTCCCTTGTTGCAGGCAGGGTGGTGACTGCAGGATGATGGAGGGTGATTATTAAAAAGAAAAAGAGAGAAGACTAGACAGTTCATGGAAAGGAAGAAAACAGTAGTTTACTGGAAGTGAGAACAGAAAAGGCTGTAGGGTTTGTGAAAGGAAGGTGAGAGGAGGATAACAGAGGATGACTGGGACAAGGATGACCTGGCATTTATGGGGTGAGGAATTAAAAAAGTGTATTGGAGATTTTTCAGTTGTGAGGATGAAGTCCCCTGGCAGGGGAGGAAACGGATGGAGGAATAAGAAGTAGAAGGGCATGCAAATCTGGCAAGAGACTAGGATGTGGAGATAGGGGATTGTAAAGAGTGGAGCTAGACCAGGTGAAAGTGAGATACCCTGGCTGCAACATTGAGACAAACTCTTTGATGTAGATATCTGAGACTTTAAGAGACTACAGCCAGCTGATTAAGAAAGGGCATTAGAAATATTTGAGAAACAAGGGACTAAAAAGTGAGATCAGACAGAAAAAAGTAGAGCTTGAAATGAGGGTGGGCAGATGGATATAACACAAGGTCAAATAAGCAGAATATGCATACACTGTAAGACACTTTCCTCCAGCACCTGGAATGGCAACCAAGACTTGTAAGTATATTCTTCTTCTGTCAGCCAGGAACCAGACCACAGTTTCACCATGCGTACCTTCCCTAATCACTAGCACAGATTCATCTTGTGTGCAGAGGTAGAGAACCTCAGGGAAAAAAAATACAAGGTAGTCACCTAATTAAAAGCTGCCTCCTAAGGCTCACAGGAATGACTTAATGTAAGTTTGCACTGGAAGACTGAAATCTAGTATTTTCTCAATTCTGAATTTGATTTTGCTGTACTTAAACCTGGCAGGGGTTTTTATGCATGTCTATACACAGCTGCCATTGAGAAGGTATGCCAAAGTTATACCACCCAAATTAGAGGAAGGGACTCCAAGAGAATAGACTCTAGCTATCTGACCATCTTGTGTGAAAGTCCTTGGTTCCTCTCAATAGTTGCTGCTCAGAGGAGAGTGCCTTTCTACTAAAAAGTCTGCTCCAAAGACAGGGTTGTTACCATTAAACTCTAAATTTATTTTGTGTTGCTACAGGCTTCCTAAGTACAGCTAGGAGAAAACTTGAAAAAGATAACAGAGAAGGAAGCATTGGGAAAGCATAATCTTAATCACCAAAATCTCACTCTCAATTTGTATTTCTTGAAAGGACTGTCTCAGAATTGCATCTATGTGCATAAAAGAAATACCAATGGAAGTTATGAGATGGTCCTGTACTTTCCCAGTCACATATAGTTCCTTCTTGTGTTTCCAGAAAATACAAAGAAAATCTTTCCATTGGATTCACGTGTGTAGAACTAGAGGAAAGTACCACACTTCAAAACATATGTTCCAAGGAAAGCATCTTATGAAAAAAAGAAGCCAATTATTGCTTCTGTGAAACAAAAACAGGCCAAAACCCCACTCAAAGACAAAACTAGAAAAATATAAAAAAGGGACCACCTGAATTCCCCTGAAAGCTAATACTTATCTAATTCAAGTTGATTCAGAGACAGTCCATCTGTTCTGTGGATGCTGCAAATGCATTCTGCTTTCCCATGTGCTCCAGAGACAGAAAGCTTCCAAAAACTGTCAGTGGAATGAAGTCTCTCCTCCTTTCCTCTGCTGTGATTGTGATTGCTTGAATCAGCTTCAAGTCCTCAGCTTTTATTATAGAAATTGTCTCCCTTTGGCTGAAGCATCACGTCTTATTTAAAGAATATGTATTTACTTTGTTAATGAATCACAGACTGCATCTATCCACTGTAGACTGTGGAATTAAGAACAAGGCTGTAGGCATACTTTTCTTTTCCAATAACAGTCTACCATCAGTTTAATATTTAAATGCCCATGGGCTCAAAAATATTCATATCTTTTTTTTCTACACAGTGATGAAAATCAAGGGAAAAAAGGCTATGCTAGCATTTTTTCCCCTTTCAAAGTCATAATTTGTAGACTTCTTACCACTGAAATCCTTCTCTCTTCTATTTGTTATCCTGCACTAGCTTATTTCAAAGAACATTGAGAATAGCTGGAAACTAGTTTGAAAACTGAAACATTAGGCAAGGGATGATCTTTTAAATAACAATTTCTGAACAAGACACAATACTAAACTCTTGAAATACCCTTTCAAAATTAAAAAGGTTTCAGAAAATTCCAAGAAAACCCCATATGCTTATAGATATAAGTAAATGAGCAGTATATGGTAAGTATCTGACCTGTAACTACTGACCAGTCTCCATCCTCCGGTTCTTATCGCACAGATTAACGCTTTAGTGATTTACCTTCCGTGTGGCATAAGCCAATATCCACATCCTTGATAATGTCAATTTCAAATCATTCCAACTAGTTTGGAAAGACTGTGAACTTCCAGCCATACACATATGGTTTCAGTGTTCATGACGGTGGAGAGCTCTGCAGCTGTTAACCTGCAGGTCAGCAGGTACTGGTAAAGGGCTGTCACAACCTTCTCCGGGACACTGGGAAGATCTGACATGCTCCTTACTACTCTGAATCAGGCAGGAGAACTTTTTCTTGGATAAATGAAGTAATGAAAAGAATGTTGTGCCTACAATATTTCCATCGGGATGAGTTGCTGAGGCGAGCAGCTCCGGTGCCAGCACGATTGGCAGCAGAGCGCTTCAGTGCGGTGCACAGGGGAGGTTCCCGAACTGGGGGAAGCTCAGGGGGAGCACAGAGAGCCACCAGGAGCCCACAGCTCACACAACAGCAGCTGACGAGACCTGGGTGGGACCAGGAGCGACGGCGGCCAAGTCCCCCCACACATATAAAAGAAGCCCCTAGGGAGCACTAGTGACCAGGAGTGCCGCCAACAGGGCAGGCAAACAGTGCGTGGCACGTCAGCAAGGGCGTGGCATGGCAGTTTGCGTGGCAGTTTGCATGGAAGGGCATGCAGGAAGGGTGCTGAAGCTCTGCCAGCTCGACCAGGGAGCAATGGTATCCACCCAGCAGAAAGCCATGGCTTCTTTAAGCTCTGCACCTGCCATGACTGACGCAGCTTCCCAGACAGAGCTCCGGCGGGAACACGCTGCTGCCCAGGTGCCAGGCTGCGGGGTGTGCCCTGCTCTGAAGCCAGTACCGGAGGGCCGCAGTGAGCAGGCCTGTGGGAGGTGCGCCCAGGTAGAGGAACTCCTCCGCTTAGTGACAGAGCTCCGGGAGGAGGCGAGTAGGTTGAGGAGTATCAGGGAGTGCAAGACAGAGAGAGAGACTACTGGAATCGCACCCTACCTTCCCTGGGACAGGCCCAACAGGCAGACAGGACGCATGATACGGAGGATTCCCTATCCTCTCTCCACCTGGCTGAACACAGTGACTTCAGGGACAGGGGGCAATGGTGACGAGTTCCTGCCCGGCGCAGCAGGCGCGTCTTCTCTGTGACTGCCCCACCTTCCCAGGTGCCCTTGCATAATAGGTATGAGGCTCCGCAAGTGGAACCGAAGAATAACAAGGACGATGGTTCATCTAGCTTGGAGGTGTCACCAAGGTTAAGTCGGCCTATGCCCTGTGTCAAAACTGCTTCCATAAAAAAAAAGATGGGTCATTGTCATAGGAGACTCCCTTTTGAAGGGAACAAAAGGCTCCATATGCAGGTCAGACCCACTTCTTAAGGAAGTCTGCTGCCTCCCTGGGGCCCGGGTTAAAGATGTGAAGAGAAAGGCTCCTACCCTGGTATGGCCCTCAGATTACTATCCATTATTGATTTCTCAGGTAGGCAGCGATGAAGTTGCAACAAGAAGTCTGAGGGCAATCAAGAGGCACTTCAGGGCCTTGGGACGACTGGTTAAGGGATCAGGAGCACAAGCAGTGTTGCCCTCTGTCCTTCCAGTTGCAGGCAATGATGAGGAAAGAAACAGGAAGAGCCAGCAGATCAATATCTGGCTCCAAGCCTGGTGTCACCAGTAGAATTTTGGTTTTTTTGATCATGGGTCAGTCTACATGACACCAGGCCTGCTGGAGACGGAAGGGGTACACCTGTCTCAAAAGGGAGAAAAAGGGTATTTGCATAGGAGTTAGCAGGACTCATTGAAAGAGCTTTAATCTAGATTTGAAGGGGAGAAGGGATAAAACCAGGCTCGCTAGAGATAAGCCTGGGGTTGGCACACCAACGTTTGAGGGACAGTGTGCTAGCGAGATCCTTCAGTCTGCCATCTCAGTGGAGGTAGGGGATGGAGATCCATGCGGCAGCAAAGATACAAGAGTTATGGATGTGTTAGAAACCACGGAAGCGCCTGAGAATGGTCACATAGGAATTAGGGTTTCTCCCCCCAAAAAGGTTTTGGGATCAATAGCCCAACTGAAGTGTATCTACACCAACGCACGCAGCATGAACAACAAAGAGGAGGAGTTGGAGGCCATTGTGCAGCAGGAAAACGATGATATAGTTGCCATCACAGAAACATGGTGGGATGAGTCGCACAACTGGAGTGCTGCAATGGATGGCTATAAACGCTTCAGAAGGGCTAGGCAAGGAAGGAGAGGCAGTGGGGTAGCCCTGTATGTTAGGGAGTGTTTTGATTGTCTAGAGCTTGACGCTGGTGATGAAAGGGTCAGGTGTTTATGGGTAAGAACCAGGGGGAAGGCCAACAAGGCAGATATTGTGGTGGGAGTCTGTTACAGACCACCCAACCAGGATGATGAGGCAGATGAACTATTCTGTAAGCAGCTGGGAGAAGCCTCATGATCACTAGCCCTTGTTCTTGTGGGGGACTTCAAGTTACCAGATGTCTGCTGGAAATACAATACAGCAGAGAGGAAACAGTCTAGGAGGTTCCTGGAGTGTGTGGAAGACAACTTCCTGACACAGCCAGTGAATGAGCCAACTAGGGAAGGCGTCCCGCTGGACCTCTTGTTTGCAAACAGAGAAGGACTTGTGGGTGATGTGATGGTTGGAGGCCGTCTTGGGCATAGCGATGAAGAAATGATAGAGTTTTTGATTCTTGGAGAAGTAAGGAGAGGGGTCAGCAGAACTTCTACCTGGACCAGGGCAGACTTTGGCCTGTTTAGGAGACTGGTTGACAGAGTCCCTTGGGAGGCAGTCCTGAAGGGCAAAGGAGTCCAGGAAGGCTGGGCATTCTTCAAGAAAGAAATCTTAAAGGTGCAGGAGCAGGCCATCCCCATGTGCCAAAAGATGAGCTGGCAGGGAAGAAGACCGGCCTGGCTGAACAGAGAGCTTTGGCTGGAACTCAGGAAAAAAAGAAGAGTTTATGACCTTTGGAAGAAGGGGCAGGCAACGCAGGAGGACTACAAGGATGTCGTGAGGTTATGCAGGGAGAAAATTAGAAGGGCCAAAGCCCAACTAGAAGTTAACCTGGCTACTGCCATAAAAGACAATAAAAAAATGTTTCTATAAATACATAGCAAGAAAAGGAGGGCTAAGGAGAATCTCCATCCTTTATTGGATACGGTGGGGAAACAGTGACAAAGGATGAGGAAAAGGCTGAGGTACTTAATGCCTTCTTTGCCTCAGTCTTTAATAGTAAGAGCAGTTGTTCTCAGGGTACCCAGCCCCCTGAGCTGGAAGACAGGGACGGGGAGCAGAATGAAGCCCCCATAATCCAGGGGGAAATGGTTAGTGATCTGCTACAGCACTTCGACACTCACAAGTCTATGGGGCCAGATGGGATCCACCCAAGGGTACTGAGGGAGCTGGTAGAAGTGCTCACCAAGCCACTTTCAATCCTTTATCAGCAGTCCTGGCTAACCAGGGAGGTCCCATGACTGGAGGTTAGCAAATGCGACGCCCATCTACAAGGGCCGGAAGGAGGATCCGGGGATACAGGCTTGTCAGTCTGACCTCGGTGCCAGGGAAGGTTATGGAGGAGATCATCCTGAGTGCCATTATGCAGCATGTACAGGACAACCAGGTGATCAGGCCCAGTCAGCATGGGTTTATGAAAGGCAGGTTCTGCTTGATTAACCTGATCTCCTTCTATGACAAGGTGACCCACTTAGTGGATGAGGGAAAGGCTGTGGATGTGGGACATGGTTTAGTGGTGGACTTTGTAGTGCTAGGTTAACAGTTGGACTTTATGATCTTAAAGGTCTTTTCCAACCTGAACGTTCTATGATTCTATGATTCTATGAAAAGTAGAACTGTCTTCTTTTCCCTGTGTTTCCAGTCTTCTCTTACAGAATAGAGTAGAACAGAATAGAACAGAACAAATGGAGTATTTCAGTTGGAAGGGACCTACAATGATCACCTAGTCCAACTGCCTGACCAATTTAAGGCTGACCAAAAGTAAAAACATGTTATTAAGGGCATTGTCCAAATGCCTCTTAAACACTGACAGGTTTGGCGCATCCTGTATTAACTCAAAGGATTTTTTCTTCCCATATATCCTGTCTGTGAACCTACATCATACTCTTCAGATACAGTCCCTTCCTGATGAAACTCCTTAAATTTTACAAATTCTTCCCCAAGTTTCCCTTGTAGTCTTACCGTTGACTTTCTCTTCCCAAAGCTTATCTGCCTCTAATGTATCCAGGAGAAATCCTTGCCAAACAACTTTGCAATACCAAAATTTATGTGTTTAAAAAAAAAAAACAAAAGAATTAATTTATAGAAGTCCATCCAGGGCTACTCAGTACAAAGAAACAAGCTCTGACTCAAGAAGTCATTAAATCATTCACGCCTGGATACTGGGATACTTACCTGCTCCTAAAGTCCTTCCTGGGGAGCTGTTCCATGGGGTTTTGGTGTGGCTGAGCCCAGATTTTAACTGAGATACTGCCGCAGTGGCCCGTAAGCTCCACACATATCTAACAAAGCTCAGAATAGAGAGGGCTACTTTTGTTGCACTGAAGACAATCCTTTATGGCATCCTGGAATTGCTCTGCAGTGTGTACAGAAAACTCTTTCAAAACTTCGTGAAATGCCATATTCTTAGCCAACAGCAATATGCTACTAACACCTTTTACCTTGTTCTTTTTCAGCTGATCCAGTTGCCACTATACCAAATCATCTACTTGCTTGGAAACAACTGTTTCAAACAGTGCTGAAAGAAGATGTAAGTCATGCTAATGAGAAAGGTGGAAAATTTTCAAAACCAGATGAGACATTAGCCTCACCTTCTATTAAAAAGATAGAATATCCATTTATCTAAATGGTGCAAAACCTCGTAGTCTCTTTTAACCCCATCTGCTTTTTAAATGACTACAATAAGCTTTTGACAATAAATTCTTTAAATTCCATCTTTGCTGGCAATTCCATCTTTGCTGGCAATTCCTCACAAGTATGGATGTGTCAAGTCAGTAGTAATGCATGTATTTGCCAGTTGCCTGGTGAATTTTAATTCACTATACCTGTGAATTAAAGGTTAAGTAAATGCCTAGGAACACTGTAGTTAAGAATACCTCTGACTGCTTTCCCATGGCTTTGGCTGCCAAGAGTTTATCCAACACCTAGCAAGGTTTTATCCAAGTTCCTCCAATAGCTTTGCAAGGCAGTTGAGGCCAAGGGTTTCAATTTTCAAAGCAATACATTTTTCAATTCTAGCTCTGTTAAAAATCAAACTACAGTCTGTGAACCCCTGTCATGTTTCAGTGCTAACAGGAGAAAGCGTAATTAGAGCCTTTCATCTCAGGTGCAACACATTTCTTGAAGAAAAAGAAGAATCTAGAATCTCACTTTCTTGATTCCTAGAAAATTTTACTCTTAAAAAGCTATTTCCTAATAAAGATACATAAGCATAAGCAGGGTCTTCCCTCAAATAGTCTCAGAAACGAGAGTAAAAAAAAACCTCAAACCCCAGAATAAATTAATGCTATGTTAAAGAAAAATCAAAATAGCTAGCACAAAATAGAAATTTTACACCAGAAAGGATGTTGCAAATTAACTCCGTGATGGCCTCTGTGGGTTTCCAAGTCACTGCTGATTTATGGAAATGAACAGTTTCAGCGGGAGGAGGAAACCCACTGGCAGTCAGATGCCTACAGGATTTGAAACAGGGTTTGGATTGCTCATGAAGCATAGTTAGATAGAAGATAAATAAGGGAATGAGTTTTAAGATATGACTGTATTAATTTGACACATAATGAGGTTAATATAAAACCATAATCTCGCTCACTGGTCATTTAACAGGGACTTCTGCTGGCACAAGGGCAACAACCTTGTCCCTGGGTACCGTTCAGGCGGTAATGTGGAAGACCTCCCTTTGAAAGCAAAAGGTCTACTAAGTAATCTCCCGAGGTTTTTTTTACCTCTAGGGGTCTGCAATTTTACTCTTAATCTGCACTGGAAATGTGCCACCTCCTGCATTTCATTTTAATGTCAAGATGTTAAACTTTGGTTTTCTTTACTTCAGCAGGGCCTCCCAATGTTTTAAAGAAGAGGAAAAAGCTTTACTGCAGCCAGTTTGGCCCAATGGGAATAACTCGTTTCTAGTCTTTCAGAGCAGGCAATCAGTCAGACTCCCAGTATCCTGAAAATATATCTCGCTTGAACATACGAAAAGGAGCAGGGGGGAGAGGGGCTTGACAGCTGTAAAGACAAGAAGCTGCGGTGGCCTGGGGAGAATTTCCATTTGGGCAGGGGCAAAGGAGAGAGCAAGAAAGCCAAGTGCTACCAGTTACTTTTCAGTGCTGCCATGGGTTGCAGCACAAGAAGGGAGGTTCAGACTTTCAGCCTCTCTCATCGTCGTACATTTATTTGGCACATTCCTTACTGGTTTTTGAAGGATTGCAGCTTGGGCTAAGCTTTGCTTAATTTTAATATATATATATATAAAAAAACAAAATCCAAAACAGTGCTCTACTAAAATGTGATTATAAAGTTGTAACTGTAAAAAGTTATAAAGTTTCATGGTTTCACAGCCTCCCCAATACAATGAAGGAAGAGGGAAGAACCTAAATTAACTCAGGTTGTACTGACAAATATTAAAAGAGCTGATAAAATATATTCAGCATTGTTCCCAAACCTAAATTTTGGCCTGTGTTATGAGAAAGAAAATTCCGAAGACACATTTTTACAGAAGAGGCCCTGCAGCCATTCCAATTCTTCGCATGTGTTATTTTACTGACACGAATTTTTTAAAAAGCACACAAACCCCCCTTCTTTTCCACTTTGATGAGACCAGAAATGTAAACAGAATTATAAAATATATAATGTGTCTTTTTTTTTTTTTGTCCACAGGGAAAGAAAGGAATGCATTGAGGGAGTTAACAGTGTTTCTTCATCAATTTTATAAGGAAATGAAATTACTCCTAAAATTCCTACTATATTAAAAAAGGAAGTGTAGGAGAATGCGTGGCTGAAGCAGGGAATGGTATAATGTTGTTAAATTAAAATTTATGTCAAAGAATTAAATGCATACAATGTGTACATGGCATATGCCTTAGGCATGTTACATTTGAGGCCATATTAAAATAATAATTTTTATAATAATGAAACTCTTTAAGGTAATGAGACAGTCATCAGGATACCTTTTGCTATTTATTAGAACATGAATCATGCTGAACTTACATGGCATTAAAATAAATCATTCCCCTTAAACAACTGAAAATAGATCACGGACAGAAGCAGATTTTCAAGGTGAAAATGCACATAAGAAAGCCAGTAACTTTCGAGCTTTTAAACTACAATAAAACAAACACTCAGACAAACTCCCCAAGTCAACTAAGTAAATTTCAGTTTCCTGGAATGTCAAATATTTTCCAAAGAAAGGTATCAGATCAGGCCAAGTAAAAATCACTGTATAGCATGTCACACATATCCTTTGGAAACTAGTGATCTGAAGATGTAAACCAGAATGTCACAGGCCTTGAACTTCTGGGAAGAGGCAGCTTTGCAACTGGTATTCCTCGGGCCCTTTGGACAAAAAGTTTATTTTTCTTTAGAGCCTAGAGGCACAGGGGTCTTAAGAGTAGTCACACACTTCCCTTCTTCCCACAAAGAATCCCCCTCCCCCTGCCCCCCCCCCAAAAAAAAAACCTCCAACCAGGACTAGATCTTTAAATTAAAATACATAGGTCCAGTGTAGAAGGGTGCAGACAAGGCATAATGATTACTGTTCACCAGGGCAAACTTAGCTAACTTTGACACTTAATTATTATATGACAGTACTATAAATATCTCTGTGCAGAGACTGGAGAAAGATTTTGCTAGTTAAAACTGTTTGCACAACCTTCAACAAGGCCAGGGCTCCACCAGAGCCCTGGCTTTGTTAAGCTTAGGGGATTTTCCTGACTCCTTGTTGCAGAGGCTGACTATGCTGCTTCCACTTTCACTCAGCACTCAGTTAAAAAAAAAAAAAATCAGGTCCTGAAATACAAACAAAAATATGCCTGTAAAAGCAGACTTATGAGCTATTTCTGTAATTCATGGCTTTCAGAGATCACTACTTAGTTTTTTCAAATTTAATTATTACTCAATTACAATCACATTCTGTTCAAGGTGTCATGAACTGTGCTTTTTGTTCAGATTACACAAAATAAAGTTATGCTTGAGCATGTTCTGGCTTTGCTTTCATCCCTCAGCTGTCATGGAAGTGACAAACACTGCAAATTTAGTAATCACTTAAGTTCGTCTTTTTCATTGAAATCTGGCCATTTCCTGAAAAAGTTCTCACAGATTGGCACCATGTCGCACGATTTAAAGACGACAGTGACTTCACTATGCTAACATCTCATTTGCGTATTTTAACATACAGTATTCCTCCTTGATTGGCATTCTCATTAACTTGACATTATAAAAGACTGCCTGTTAAACAATGTAAGCAGTATTTAAATGTAACTGCTATTAATTCCTCTGCTTTACAGGAAGGAACATTAAATGGCTCCTTCTTTTTTCAAGGGTGCACTGGAGATGAATGTTGAAGGCTGTTCACGCTGAGGCATATACTTTTTTGTTTTTTCTCCATTCAGTGTCATTTGGGTCCGGTATTGACTTCATGTGAAAAATGGTAACACAGACATGAAGAGAGCACGTACATTTTCAAAACTATAGAGGCTACCAGATTTTCAGCATTTGTATATAAATGTGTGGAAACAGAGCTTTTCTAATTTCAGTTGGGAAAAGGTCAATTCTAATGAGAAGAACTGCCCTAAGGACTGCTCTGAGGTATTATTTGGAAATTAGCCTTGCCTTCCTGATTAAAAACAGATCTTCTCTAGGTGCACAAAACTACAGATTACTCTTTTAAATTTTAAAAGCCATTCTTTGGCCTTTATTTCTGTCTTCTGTTCTGAAACAGAGGCTTAACACAAGCTTGCATTATTCCTTTTTGAAACTTTCAATAGCTTTGGTATCTCTAGTACCACTACTTTATGCAGATTCCTATCCCAAGTACCTTTTTTCACAAAAAGCTAAGAACAAAATAGATGATTTATTAGAATATTTGCAGCTTGGTTCCTCAAATAATCATCAAATCATCATCAAATGCAATATATGCCTTCTAGGTTCCCAGGTCCCATAGGATCCTGTTGATGGCATGAATCAGCCGAAGCCAGTAATACTGTACCACTCAATAGCATCTGTAGGTATGACCTGCTGTGACTCTTTCAGAAGTCTGAAAGCTCCTGGGTTCTCAAAAAGCCTGAGTTCTGTAACATCCTAACAGGGTGGTGGTATTCCACACGCTTGACATGGCTCTATCTGGCAAATAGCTAACATTTCTAGCCCTGCTCTAATTTGTCCCACTGAAAGTGAAAATATTTTAGATGGGGTTTTTTGACACTCTGTCCCAAAGATTTTATTTTCCAGGCAAGAAAACTTCCAAGTTTTTTTGGCTTAAAGCCAACCTTTGAATAAAAATATTTCTCACCTACCTGTCCAACACAGAGATGTCTTTTTGGGGTGATAGATATGGAGAGTAAAATCTGAAAATCATGTCGCTTGGAAAGCAGTCTTAAGCTCTTTTGATTTTCAGTTCTCTGGGTGAATTTCTGGATTCCTCTGGGCCCAATTAATGGCTCCTTTGCTGTGAGGTTAAAGCAGTAATTTAGACCACCTTAATACTCCTTTCAGATTATGACTGCTTCTTAAAATCTCAAAACTTCCAAATACTTTTTTACCAAATCAAAGGCAAAGGTTGTTTTGCAAAAGGACATTTTTCCCCATCCATTATAATAGCTTGATACATTTTCTTCAAATTCAATTGGAATTTACCATTGACCTCACTGTGAACAATTCTGCATATTGTGCTGAAGAGTGGTGGTGATGCACACCATGTTCACCTTTTCAGGCTCTGAGCTCCCTGAAATTACTAACAATTAGTTGATGGAGGATCCCAGATTTAAGAGAAAGGAAGGCCTGTAGAGGCTTGTGCACTTACCTGTCTGGTCTTCTCTCCCCAGCAATCAGTTCTGTTTCCTAATCTAGATCAATCCTATCTACACAGTCTCTATATTAATTTTCACCCATCATTTCTGCCTATTCTTCAGCATCCCACTTTGTTCCTACAGGGTACCTTTACAAAGAGACCACCAGTTTTGTAGCTCCAACTGCTTTGTCTGTGTTCCTACTGGAAAACGCAGTTTTGTTCTTTCAGACTGAGGACTACCTACCTTTTCTTCCTTGCAAGCTGCAGGAGCAATTTCATTAGGGTACCCCTCCTCCTGCACCTTCCCTAGATGTGACACTGCAGGCCAGAGACAGGAGAGAGAGAAGACCAGCTGGGAAAGTGCTTGTATTTTGGTAGTGAAAAAGATGAAGTAAAGCTGTTTGGTTCTTAATACTTCCTTCTGGGAAAGTTGTCAGGTTGCCAATGTGACAGAAAGAGAGTAGTCCCTGCTTATTAGGTGGCTGCCCATAACCCAAGAGCTGGAAAAGCAGGACAGACAGACAGGCAGTCACAGGGGCTTTTTCCCAGGCTATTCCAGCTAGGCAAACGCTTCTGGGAGATTGTTGTTTCCCACTGAAGCGTCCTGGCTCTTACCCCACTGTGATATTGCATAATACTGGTATAATATTTCTTTATACAGTGCTTTCTTATTGAAGAAGTGTTGAATAAGGTCTGGAAAACAAGTTGCTTAATGTTGGCCAAACCTATAAAATCTTTCCAAGCCCACAAAACTTTATGTGCAAACGGACAATCTGCAAGCAGCCACCTTGACTTTAGAAGAAACAAAGCCAAGCTTAAATCTTTCTGATCACTGAATCTTAGAGGCAGGTTATGCAACAGCTAGAGGAAGAGGAGAAATTGAATGCCCATGCATGGGCAACCTAACCTATAAGCTAATAAATGAGCAGCATATTTTTTTTATCTGTTGACTGAAGTGAGAGATGGAAAGTGAGTGCCAAGTAGCAGCTATTATAGCATTGTGTACATGACACTGAAGTTCAAGGCCAGTTGTTTCCATTATAAACCCCATTTTTCAGCATCTATAACTTGGCTACCTTAAATCATATCTTGCTGAAACTGGCATGCAACTTGTCAGGACAGCTGTAGGAGATTTTTTTCCCATTTCTTTCATTAAAAAAAAAAAAAAATTACATCATTTAACCCACTTGCCTTTTTAATGCAATTAAAACCTTTTTAGTCATTATAGACACTTCAGGGGAACAGAAAGGTTCTAAGACATAGGGAAATGCCAACATTTTTTATGCACTGTATCCCAGACTCTAGGAAAACTGAGGCTATGAATTCAAAATTTGCAGCTCAAGTCAACTCTGCACTTGTTAAGGTGGTGTCAAGCTGTGTCTTCAGCCATACAGACAGATGAAAAAACCATTTCTCACTACTGTTTTTTCTCTCCATTTATTTGTCTATGATGTGAACTCTAGTTAGTGAGCTACCTGACTCAAGAAGCATAGTGATGTCTTTAGTGCTGAGATCAGTAGAACTCAGATCCCTGCATTGCTGTGCCACAGCGAAAACAAGAGATGACTATATTCTTTTCTTAGATCTATGAGAATGCAGATGTAACACCTAGCAAGAGAAGAGCCGGGGGGGAGAGGCGGGATAAAGAAAAAAAAAAGAAGAAACACAGTTTTCATGAAATGTGGCATATAAACTCAGACCATATGTTCCAGGCCTCTGTGAAGGAGGAAGGACAGGGAAACTGCAATTACAGCCACAACTCCTGAGTACAGGCACTGTTGGAAGTGATTATCTCTTCCTCTGCTCCTTCCTGATGGTTCTGCTGCAAACATCAACTCACTTAAGTGCATTTGAGGTACTTTTCTGAGGCCTCTTGAAGGTGCAACAGCCTCCTCCACACATGACACCCCTTCCAGGTAAACAGGTATATTATGGACACCAAGGTGGGGACTGTTTCCTCACACCCATCTTTACACAGCCTCCACTCTTCTGTGTGATGAATGAAGATTCCTTTGGTACATCAGAGACGAATTCAGAAAGTGTTTACAACATCTGGGCTATCTAGCTGATCTTTCACCTCTTGGAAGAAATTTGTGAAGAATATAGTGGTAAGACACATACTATGACCTACAGGAGACTTAGGTTTTGAGTGAGTGTCACAGCACTGTATTTCCTGGCACATTAAAAAACATCTTGTGAAATTCACAGTTTGAATACCAATTGCCTAAAGTAATCTGAATCTACAGCTCCCGTGAGAATGAGATACTATCAAGTGGGGTGGAAAAAGGTCTCATTTCTTTGTTGTTGCTACTCTTCTGATTTTTTCTTGCCAGGAGGGAAGATTAGACTCTTGCTGGCTAATCTGCACAGAGTGTGTACCAGCCATTGAGTCGAGTCATCCTCAAGCTTCATCTCTAGCTCAATGCATACTTAACGTATTTTCCAGCTCCAACAAGAAGCAATAGGGAAGCTTCATCTCAGATCGTGCAACAGACACAAGTCTCTGAAAAAGCTCATGCAAGGGGAGACAAGAGATATCTTATTCAGATCAGGGATTTGACCCAGGATCTCTTGCCCTCAGATAACTATCATAAAAAACAGACTTCAGAGTATTTAGAATTAGAACAGCTGCAACATTTCCTGCTGGAAATGGGTCATAATACACAATATACCTACGTGTTAATTGAACCCATGAGCAAATAGGTTAGCATGACTCCTTAACCTTGTAACTGAGATCCTCACCTGGGAGTTTAACTATTTATGTTGAATTATCATGTCAGCAGGAAAGGTTGAGAGCAGCTGACCTAGGATATGCTGTGACTAGAGGGTAAGAACAGGTTTTTGGTAAGTTTGAGAATGATACTCTTGGTTTCATAGTCTCAAAATTAAAATCCTTCTAGTAGAACAAACATTCTGATTGTCCTACTCTGGATAGTAATGTGATGTCACACTGGTTTTCCTCCTTTTTGTGACTCTAGTCCTTTGTTTTATTAACTTTTTAAAAAATTGCCTGGGGATGAAAAGTTTCATTTTTAGTCAAAGGAAATATGTTTCCAGTACAGTGTTGGTTTTTTGTTTGGGGATTTTTGTTTGGTTCTTAGGTTGGGCTTTTTTTTGAGAGAGGGGGGAAAAAAAGAGAGGAAAGTGTATCAGTGCAGTTACTGATTTTATTCAACAAAACATACTTTAATATACTGAGGAATTTTTTCACACTTCCACTTGGAAGGTAAAATCTATTCTCCAGCTTCAGGCATCATGCAAGCATTTTGCCTGTGTTGGTTAGAATGACAACTGCAGTGACTTGGGTTATGCTTCTGCTGAGCTTTAAGTGATTTCATTGGGGTTTACTACACTATCAGCCATTTTGATTCTTTTACAAAGGAAGATTGCAATATCTGTCAGGACAGATATACTTTATTTTTAGGAAGGAAAAAAAAAACCCAAAACAAAACAACCCTGACAAATTTTGAGGGAGAGAAAATGATGGTAGTTGGCAATTATTCTGTATGTGTGTAAAAACCTGCATATAAGTAACTTATCTTAGGTAAAAGTAGAATACAGAACAGACCTGTAATCTTAGGTTATAAAGCTAGACACATGTTGTATAAGAGACCCCACTCGAGTTCCCTGGGGGAATCTAGACAAACAATTAGAGGTAAACACAAAAAACATCCCTAAGGAAAAACATAATAATAAACAAGTATTTTTTATAATAAAGAACTATATTAAAAAAAAGAAAGTTGAGCATTGTATAATAAAAGCACAGAACCCAAGGCAAAAAAGATGCAGTCAATCTTCCAAACGATCTTTATGAGGGTTAAGGGAGAGTTGCTGATTTAATGAGAGACCTTGCAGAGCGAGGTACATATAGTCTTATTACACAGCACTGTCTGGGCAATAATGTCAGGGGTAGGGAGAGGGTAGATACAAAGACTATCATTTGGCTTGTCGTACATAACTAATAAAGCAGAACTGGAGACTAGTTGTCACTGCTTGTTCATATGGGGCCAATTTCTGGCAACCGCTGACTGTGGGCACCTGCCAATAACCCCAGGCAGAGCAGTGAGAGCAGGCATCTTCTCCTGGCTCTCCGAGCTGGAGCGGCTGTGATGGTAACCCACTGTGACATGCCGAAGAGGAACATCCCAAGATGTTGCTGAGACCTGCCAAGTTTCTCTCCCCATCTCCCTCATATGTGTGTATATCTCTCCGCAAACAGCAGCCTTAATCCACTTTTCAGGTTTGCACTGAAGGCATTTGCTGCCTCCTCTGTACAAAATGATCCTAGTGAATCGCGGTGAGCATGCATCCAAGGGACACTTCAGAATTAGAAAGATTAATAAAGAACTGCATTCTCTTCATGTTAATTTTAATAATTAGAGCGAGCAACCATCAATATCACTAGACCAGTCTGAGCAGAATTTAACCACTAAATTTTTCTTACGCTAGTCAATCAAAAGAAAAGGGCAGATGCAAAAATGGCTTCACAATTCAAAGTTCTTGTCTTATAGCTGTGTGTGAAACTGTAGTCCTTATAAGCAAAACACCCTCTGAGATTGAAGGGTATGCCTGTCCTAGGAGTGCAGAAACAAAACCAGTGAATTTCATATTTAGTAGGCCTCAAGTCTGACACATTTTGTAATTGCAGGGGAAATGGATCCATCAGATAACTCTCTAAATGTCCTGGTTTCAGCTGGGATAGAATTAATTTTCTTCCTAGTAGCTGGTACAGTGCTGTGTTTTGGATTTAGGATGAGAATAATGTTGATAACATGCTGATATTTTAGCTGTCGCTGGGCAGTGCTTACACTAAGTCAAGGACTTTTCAGATTCCCATGCTCTGCCAGCGAGAAGCTGGGAGAAGAGACAGCCAGGACAGCTGACCCAAACTGGCCAAAGGGCTATTCCATACCATATGACATCATGCTCAGTAGAGAAACTGGGGGCAGTTGGCTGGGGGGCAGCAATCACTGCTCGGGGACAGGCTGGTCAGCAGGTGGTGAGCAATTGCATTGTGCATCACTTGTTTTGTACATTCTTTTATCATTATTATCATTATCATTATCATTATTATATCTTCCTTTGCTGTCTTATTAAACTGTCTTTATCTCAACCCATGGGGTTTTTTTTTTTTTTTTTGATTCTCTCCCCCATCCCACCAGGGGGAGGGTGAGCAAGCAGCTGTGTGGCGCTTAGTTGCCAACTGGAGTTAAACCACAACACTAAATTACATAGCCAACAAATTTCAGGACCCCAGGATTTTTAATCATAATAAAAAGTATACCGAGTGGCCATGTATGTTATTAATTTACAGATAGAACTAGATGGAAGGTACCACATTCAGTTGTAATCTGTTTTTGATTAGCCACAGTGCCCTCATTTTATCTTTAAGCCTATAAAATTCAGTGGTCTGAAATCTATCTAGTGTATTGAACGCACCATTCAGATACCCGTGGCATTATTTTGAGATCCAATCCCTGCAGCCATGAGCTACAGAAGTATTGTGTGATTGAATAACCTCATATAGAACTGGTCCCTAAAGTAGGCTGAGAAAAACTACTAATATTTTAAGTTCATCACTTCCCTCTCTAAAGACAATTTCTGAAAGTTATTCAGGCTGATTCTTGCCTAACTGGTTATCTATTCCCCCCCATACAGATATTTTTCAGAAATGTGGTTACATCCCATGCGCATAAAACATACAGTATGTGTAGCATATATATACTGTAATTAAAAAGAGACACTCGTGTTGATAAAAAGACAGTTGTTCCCAGATAAGTGTAAAGACTGTCTTCTCTACCAATTAAGCATCAGCAGAATATGGGCTTTAATAGTCCTCTTGGGGAACTTGTCTTTTGTATCTATGATAAATACATGATTATAAGGACAAATTATATGAGCAGCAATAATTTCCAGCAGCAGTAATGTGATCATTAAAAGCCTTCACAACTGCAATACATCAATATTAATTGGGGACAGATGATCATTTTACTGACATGTTCAAGTCATTATCCATATTTCAGTACTTCATGAATACCTGAATAGTCTTAATGATGTGATTTTTTTTAAGACTCTTTCTTCAGTGGTCCTAACATGACTGTTTATCTAAAAATTATGAAAAAAGGAGAAGAGAAGAGAAGAGAATTAATTACCAGTAGTGCAGGTAGCTGTGGGCTAAAGGTAGGTAAGTTTCAGCAAAATTTCAGTTTCTTTTCAGATACGAGAACAATTTATCACAACTATTGTGGAGAAACAGCAGAATAAACTGTGCCTGCTGGGCCTGGGTTGTGTTAAGCCCGTGGTAAACATTTGCCGACATGGAGGACACCGTCACTCACAGCTGTTGAGGGTAAGTATTCTACTACAGCAACCTGCTGAATCGTATTCCTTTAATAATATTCATCACCCTGCCTGTCTGCTTCAAAGACCATTTCTCATGTGGGCAATGAACAGTGATTCTCTGTTTGCATAGGTCTGTCCTTTTAATTCCATCCCCTATGTCAGTGGACTGGTAAATAATTTTGTTACCTACCATGGATAGGCTGTTGAAAAAGCCACACTAACTTGCAGATAACATGTTTGCAAGAAGAATGATAAACCTTATGTGACAATCTCCTGAAAGCTGAAGTGGAATGACAGAATATAACTGCAGATTACATTTTGTGATTGAAAGGGTATTATAAATCCACAACTCCCGCTCATGGAGATGTGAATATCAGGTGTTAGTCAGTAAAGTATTTGATCCATTCCATGATATCATACCTGCTGATTTCTCTTCCACTGTAGACTCCTGTCATGATTTGATACCAAAGATTGTCCTGACTCTGTGCAGTTCTTTATAAATATAGAAGAAAGATATAAATAGCTAATAAATAGCTGAGGCTTATGAATAAACATATAAATTATGTTTTGCATAAGGGTAACTGGACACATTAATCACATTTATGCACTCATTAAAAAGGTTTGAAGAGTTAATTTTCACTGCAGTTGTTTAAGAAGACACCAGGTGTCATCATTAGGGCTGCTATCAAGAACATTTGTCTTGCCTAAGCAGAAGTTAGTAGCTATAAAGAAGTAACTTTTGTAATCTAGACTGCACTGCTATCATACTGTCTCTTAGTGCTCTCCTTCCAGTAGCCCAGACTGTCAAGGCGAGTTATCCTGACATAAAAATAACCAACAGAGATAACAAAAAACATACTTACAAGGTCATGCACATAATTATACACATACCAACCTGTAAAATTAGAAAAAAAACTAAATTAAAATCTGCTTCTACAGTAATGAAATTGAACAGTCAACTGTAGAACAGGTGTAATGTGGCTGTTGGTTTAACCCTGAATTGTAGAATAGTGTATCTTCAGAATGGGACATTCATATACATAAAACAAGTATTATTTTAATATTAAGATTTTACAGTTAAATTTTAATTAACATTCTTTACAGTTAAATACAAGTCTAGAATTCACACAGCAAAGCTAAAAATCTTTTTCCTTTCTATATTCATTCTTCATGGAAGACATCACAGGGTGACACTAGGATTATGCTTAAATTTGTGCAGCTAGCTATTGAGTGTGGGCAAGAGGAGAGCTGTCTAAATAGTACAGAAAAGAAAATCAGTTGAGATTATTACTAAGTTAAAATGGTGGGGTTTTTCCATAAATTAATTGCAAAGATTGTTTTTGATTTTGAGAGTAACTATTTTGGTGTTATTTTCAACTTTGACATAAAATGCAGGCAAAGGGATTTCTGAAGTCCATTTAATTTGCTCATCTTGGGTCTTGAATACCTTGGTTCCATTTCTTCCCCTGCTTGCGAAGTCTTGAATCCACTGCTCTCATCAAAGTCTTTTAATGGTCAGGCTATTAGACATTGCAAAATCTCATCCTTTATCTTTCCTTTTGATTCTGTTCCATTTTTTAGAAAACATTTTTAGAGAAAAAAATTATTCCTTTGTTTAGTGATTGGGACATTTCCTTATGATTTAAATAGGTCAGATGAAGTAGAAAAGCTCCAGGAGAGCCAGAGAGAGATACACGTCTCCAGAGTCTGTGATAAAGCCATTCATGTGGGAGAAAGGAATTCTTGGTCCAACAGCAACAGCTGCACGATTTATTTAATCTGCCTCTTTTAACTGATTCTCTCACAGCTTTGGTAGGACTTTGAACATATGAATTATCTGGTTTTGAAAATTATGCTCTTTTGTATGTGGGAAACATAATAAGTGCTTTTTGTTATCTTTTGTATACAGTGCACTAACTGCATAATCACTTGTGGTCAAAATGTGTAAATGGTATATCAGAGGTCTAAACTGATGTTCTTTAGAGTAATGGAGCTATTATATTAAAAAAGAATATGTGATTTCTCCACTATTAGGAGCATTAGTGTATTGAGTATTTACTGTGGAATAATATCTCTACTTTTTTTATTCAATTAATTAAGAAGATGCCAAGAGCTACAAAAGTGTGAACTTAGCCCAGTATTATTCATACAGGATGCAATTATATTAAACCATTCCAGTAATTACACTTATGCTCTGAACAAAGAACAAAAATGCCAGATAGGAAACACTGGCTCCAAGAGCTTAATACATCCATAACATAATTTGGTGTAAAACTAGAACTTCAAAATAAGTTCTCATGGTACATTCAGCAAGACGGCAAAACTTCTTAATTACTAACTCGTTCAGTTGTTATCAAGTGTTATTAGCAAGAGTTGAGTCTTTCATGTGTAATAAAACACAATATTCAGCTTTGCCATCTGATCTTTTCTTTGTGAAAGCAGAGGACCTGAAGTGTGTGCTTGATTTTTTTTATCTATGGGAAATACAAGTGAGAACATGGAGAAAATAATTTTGCAAGTAATGAAAACCTTGCTTGATTTAATCTTCAGACTGGAAAATGTAACTGTGGCATCAAATTTCTCTTTTTCTTTATTCTCCAATTTCCATGACATAAATGTAGTTCATTTCTTAGGAAATCAATAATAGACTAACTTTCCTGGGCTAAACTGGATATCTCTAGGACATCCTATCCTCTCCTTCCCTCTCTTATGTTCCAGTTCGGTGGTGGGAGATGTACACTCATCATCATAGAGACTGCGCGATACTGGGAGCTCACAAGCTGTGGTCTGTTAATGGACACTAAGCCAAGCCTGGTAGCTGCTAAACCAAGTAACCTTGTAGGCAGTAGATTGTTATTGCTATTTTGCCAAAAATAAAATTGAGGGAAAGAAAGCATGATCAAACTAAACATAATTCAAATAGTTATGATGACATGGTATCACCTCTGGAGTGGGTCATGACTTGCCATTGTTCAAATTTCTCAGCTTCCATTTCTCCTATTAGACTCTCATTGAAGTGAAATTTGGAGAGAGTGAGGCTTTTTAGATTTCTCGTCATACTGTGATCCAAGACACTAAAAAAAAAAAAAAACTACTGGAAAATTTAGGTTTTAGTAATCTTTTATTGCAAGAAATAAACAAAGATAGTTTTGCAGTATTTTGGATAGAATGTTTTCCTAATTAAAACTACCATCCAATGCCATAAATGTAGTATCTATCACTTACCTACTTTTTCCAGCTTCTGAATCTGTATGAGTGCAAACAATTCATAAATAAAACATCTTGAGGGATCCAAAAGGGTGTTGCTTCTGTAGAAGTTCTTATAAGGAGCACATGTACTGCATGTTGCTAGGATTATTTGAAAACTGCATGTGTTCTCCTCTCAATCTGAAGTATGAAACTGACAAAAAAGAGCTCTTCCATCATGGATGTCTCTATGGGATACAGCCATAGATAACTAGTTCCTGGTAAGAGGAATAGCCGCCTCCTGTGTCAATCAGAATGTAATTATATTCAATACTGTTGAAATCTGTTTCTCCTAGGATAGTGCCATGATCGGCTGGTATTGCGCACATATCACTCATTAATAACAATAAGTTCACAGGGAGTCCGGTGTCAACGAGTTGATCTTGAATATCTAGACTAGGAGCTGAAAGCGATAAGAATCAGTCAGCGTTGGAGGGGCTTGCATGTTTGCTTCACTCTGCAATTCATCTGCTACCCAGAGTGACCCCAGCTGCAGAGCCATCCTGCTCAGCTATGCGGACATCTCTGGAAGGAAGCTGCTGTTAATTCAAGGTAGCCAAATCTGCTCCAAATCGCACTGTGCTGTTTAGATGCTGTCCCAACTTGTCTTTATGACTTCATTGCCTTTTTATCCTGTTGTCTTCTTTCTGGTCCTGGCTACCTAGGAGTCTTCCAGTTTTCGAGTCGGAAAGAACGACAGAAAACTTTGTTATAACAGCGTGTTCAGAACACTGCTAGAGAAGTCCTCTGCTAAATTCCTGAGAAAGCAGTATTCATCCAGTTACCGGTCTGGTAAGTCTGTTCTGAAAGATGGCACGGCAGTGCCAGACACAGCCGGAGCTTTCTGGATGGCTGTTAAGTTTCATATCTGTTACCAAAATCTCAGATAAATGTCAAGTTCTTGAAAAGGATTGCAAGGAATTCCAGGCAGCTATATAAACACATATGTATACATGTAAATATACCTTTATACATACTAATACCTGATTAAGACAGTTGGCCTATCTGAAAAAAATGCCGTTCACAGGACATATATTTTGTCCCATCAAGTAAATAGAAAATACTGAGTAGTTGGATTTTTTAAATTTTATTTTCTGAGTGACTGTGCCAGTGAAGACCAGGTTATTTCAATACTGGCATCTTCTGTCTTTAAGGTTGTAGGTAGCTGGAAACTTCTGCACATCACTAGTCATTTCTACAAAGACGAACGTGCTCCTGGTCAACTATTGTCCTAGCACCTTTCTTAAGTTTCCAACTACAGAACACTTGACCTCCACTGTGGAACAGTAAAGTATTTTTATTAACATTTTAGTTAGTCTGGTCAGTAGCTCTGCTCCCGCATTTTGATGCTTTTTCTTGAGTTCTCCAGAGAGGCTTTGATCACTGGCAAAATTGCTTTTTCATGACCTCATTTAATATGCAGAATAAGCTTCACTACCAGGTGCCATGGTTTTCCTTCACTGAGATTTCCCTAAGGACATCTTGGCCTTTGTGTAAATCTCCTTGCGACTCCTTTGTTCTTCAAAATGTAGGCAGTGCTGAAACTCCTAATTCTGCATTTGGAAATGTTCTTTCTGTGATTTTTTCTTTCTTTTTCTTTTTTTTCAGTGAGACCCAGGCCAACCCCTTTCCTGTATTTGCACATATTTGAAATGAGTTCTCACTGGCTGTCTTCCACAGACATATTCTAAACTCTGGGGCTTCCCTGAACAACTTACTTCCATCAGATTTTGCCTCTCACTTTTCATTCTGGATCTTTTAATTGCATACATCTAAATGAAAAGCTGTTCTTGTACTGTATTCCATGCTGCTGCTTTCTTGGACCTATTGCACATTGATTATAGTTATATATATATATATATATATACATATATATATATAAAAAATAGTTTATTCTGGACAGATGAACATTTCTGAAGTAAATTTCAATCTCCTTCAAAGTTATAACTAGTCTTTTGTCTCTCATGTACTCTACTGAAGCTGTCTGTCATAACATGAAGCGCAGCACTAGCCACACAGAGCACTACATAGTTGTGTGAAGCTGCTTGCTCAGGTCTCCAAAGTCTAAAAGTCATGGTTAGGCTACCAAGCAAGGCTGAACTGCTGGTGTTCAGAACACAGGGACACTGGTGTTATCTCGGGCATCTGTATTGTGTGTGCCCATTGCTCTAGGCAGGCATGCCCCATGGCTCAGATTTACTTAACTAATAAATGGTAATGTTATATTTTCTCTCATAAGGCAGAAGATACATGTCCCAAAATATTTATCCTCATATCTGGGGCACTAAGCAAAAGTGTTTTCTTTTCACACACAATGCTTAGCCTGTACTACTGAAAATACCATAGCTGGCAATGTAATCCACAGGTGAGGTATGGATTTTGTACTTGTCTCCCAACACCACCCCGGCCTCCAAAGACTTAATTATATAAGATGGGAAGTAAATTTTTGAGAACTTAAATGAAAGATTTGTCTTTAGTTATTAATTCACTTTGAATCAGCAAGTCTTATATTGCCAGTTATATTAAATCTGTTGATTCCATATGTTTCAATTCAGTAGACCATTGTCTGCATAATTGTACCTTCATTAATAAATGAATTATGTTCCATAAGTTTGCATTCCAGAAGCAAATGGGTTAAAGCATTTGTACACTATCCTAAAAATAGATACTCTTAGGTACACAAAGTGAATAAACTTCTCTCTCTAAAATAAGTATTGTAATGAAAAATTGGAGTAGAATGTTACATTATCAAAATCATCCTCCTGACCTACCCAAACTAGGGAATCTCTAGGAAAAGGTAAGTGCATTTTACAAGGTAAAATCTTGATGGTTTTAGGACAAGACAGATAAGAAACCATAACATAACAATTTACAGATCATGTAACATGGAGTGAACTTTCCCAGAGATTCCTACAGGCATTAGCACAATACAGTTTACAGGATGTAGTCAGATCCTCAGCAAAGTATGAGTCCACTGATGACTGTCTAGGTCAGGCTTTGGTCCATGAAAGAGTTCTTCCTGTCAGCCCTACAAAAAAATGCAGAGGTCACAGCATGAAGAGCTTGAGTCCCAGCGAGCCTCAGCATTTTTAGGTGATACTGAATTTTTCTGAGGGTAGAAAGAAAGCAGCAAGTACCACAGCAGTGCTTGGGTACAGAGTAATTTTTAGGCTACGTGCCATAAGGTTCGTATGGTGACCATGAGGTTAGCTGGGGCACGGGCTGAGGGTCTCCAGAGTTAAGATCTTGCAAGGCTGCAGTTTGAACTAAAAGAGCTTCGTGGGCTCTGTTGCAATCTCCGTACTCTCGGTAGCGTGGTCACGGGGGAGCCATGTAAACCAGTGAGTTACATGTTTGCACCTTTTCAAGGTTACTCCTCGGGACTCTCTGTCAAAAGCAGAATACTAATGCTTTTCATTATACATCCTTCAGGTTCAGCACATGTCAGGGAAAGAACTACCTTGTACTTGTGAATACATCTGCCTGCAGGTGCCAGAGATTTCCAACAGGAACAGCAAGTGAAAGAAAAAATGTGTTTCAACCTAGTGCAGTTTCACTAGAAGGGCATAACACTGAGGTGGAAAAATAAGGGTGGGCTGATTCTCCATCACAGCAGTGAGAAGGAGAAGAGCATAGGGGAAAAAAAAAAGTTTAACTGAGCTGGTTCCTAACAAATATTATGCAATTTAAAGTTCACAATCTTTCAAATAGAAAGGATCTTCATAGATAATAGCTCTGTGGGTTGGGGTTTTTTTTCTTTCTTTGTGATGCTACAACTTCCAGACTATCCCTTCTTCCAGCTGTTTGTTTATTCCTTTTGAAATTAGTCTACATTATTCCAATAAAGTTCAGAAAACCAAACAAATAAAAACATACACATAGCAAGTCCTGAACTAACCTTTAGGGGTTTAAAAAGAGAGAATTAGTCCATTTCTTTAAAGCAGGCTTTTTTCTTTTTCTTTTTTTTTTTTTCCCCAAAAGCTACTTCCATTACTATCTTATTCTTAAAAGCAATCCCTGAGGCTGTGGAAAGCCAATCCCACGTCAGGAAGAGGCAGGTGACTATATATAAATACTGTTTTCATTTCATAAAAAGAATCATGGAAGGCTCTGGGTCTTCAGTAGTTCCACACCCTCGCCTTCTCACTACATATTTGTCCCCTAAATCTTAATATGCATGAATGTATAGGGGTAGGGAATCTGATGAATCAGAGAGATCTTCTGCATAGACTGTGTCCTGCGCTGTCCACAGTCAACAGATCCACCGTAAATGTTAAATGGTCAGGAACATCTACAGGTGTGGAAGAAAAGTGTGGTGAGGGATTCAGGATCACTGAGCAGCCAAGGTTTTTGTAAAGGTAAAAAAATATGTGCATGTATATATATATATATATATATATTTAAATTGGCATTCTTTCTCATTTTCAGACAAAGGATAAATTCAAACCTGGAAAAAAAAGATTTAAAAAAATGTCATTTTACTTTTTCTTGTTCCAACTAGTGAAAGAAACTGATTCTAAATCAGTCTGAAAAAATAATCAGGTAAAATGTGAAAGGAGGTCATCATCTCTGCAAACCAAAATTAAGCTGTCACAATCAAAGTTAAAACCAATGTGATATCTCTGTAAGATGACTGATGAATTTTTCAGCCCGTAGTGGCAAATCAAGCTAGCAGAACAATAGTATGCGCCAGGTGTCGACTGAATGAATAGTGCCACATACTTATTTTTTTCTTTTTTTTTCTGGCTAAAAACATTCTTGTTTTCCACGTCTCCAGCAGCTCTTTCCTAACTGTGCAATATTTTCATAGTTCGGCTATCATGCAGAGTTGTTTAATACCAGAACGTTTCACTGGTCTGATTCACATTGCACTTCCAAAAACTGTAATGTGTACATGTCCTGATCTTTGTAACCATGACAGAGGATTTGACCAGAAGACAGTCAGAGGCTCCTTGCAACCTAAATTATTCTGTAATTCTATAGAATTCCAGAGAACTTCTATGATAGAAGGATTCATCGGATTCATCCAGTCACACTGGAGTGAATGTAGCTAAAGTAATTCTTTGCACCCATGAAATCCTAGCGGGGGGAGGGGGTAAGCTATGAAAAGCAAGGTGATACAAACAACATGGCTATTTGGAGTTTAGTAATATTCTAATAATAAACCTAAAAATATAGCTTAGCCTGTATTTTCTCCAAGTTTGTTTAATTAGTCTTTAACTGGACTTCTAGTCTATAGTAATAATGGGGTGCTGCTATTGCTACCAAAGATCGTGTAAGGTATATCATGAAGTTTTCATTTTCTGCAAAATTCTTTGTGACATTTTTATAAAGTAAATCAGTGGAAAGTCCACTTCAGAAATGATCAGATGCTTGGGATATTATACCAATAGGCATGGAAAAAACAGCAGCAAAATGTTGTAATAATCCTGTAAAAATATCAGATAATATTTTACTGATGTGCAAATTTTCTTGTAGTTGGCTACCTTTGGCTTTTCCATGTAATATAAGCATATAAATACACTTCAGTTCATCTAAATCCTGTTTATATTTCTTCCTGTTTTAATTTAGCCAGCTTTAGTGATGCTTTCCTTTATTAACTCTCATGTACATGGTAGTGGTGCTGTCATATATATGATATTTATAAAGTCACTGACAGGAATGATATTGTGTATCAGAAATGTATTTATATATTTCTTGTCCATTCACAGTGGATAATGACAATGGACAAATGACATTAATTAATAAAGTCAAAGCAGGCCCCTTGCAAATCTGTGTCAGCATATTTGCTTGGAAACAAGTATATTTTTCCACAGTTGCACATAATAATTTTAATGTAGGATTTTCTGATCTTGTTCAATGGACTTGTTTTCAGGAACCAGTATTGACAGTAGCAGCGTATGAGGCTATCAGAAAGCAGTTGATAATGAGCTCTGACACAGTGAAGATGGAATTTTTGCTTTAAGGTGTGCGATTAAGGTGTGTGAAATTACAAGTGCTAGGATCATGTGTGGTCCTCATATGGTCAAGGAGAAATACTTTTAGCTTTGAATCACCTGCTGGCCTTTGTAAAATAGATCTTTAAAAGATAGTGATGTTATAAAAAATAGAAATTGTGTTTAAAAAAATTAGAGAGCTAGGAAAATACAGTTTATCCTAAAGGATACCAGTGATATGAATAGTTTAGGGAGTGTTCTACTAGTGTACCACCCAGGTGTGTAGGGCATGTGATGCACTTCAGTCTGAGGAGCTGAGTTTATTATTACTGACACTGCATGCATTTTTCACAGTTTTATCTACATCCCATGGAAGAAGTGAGATATATGTAGTACAGGTAAGAGAGATAAGTGAGATAAAAACATTACTCAGTTAAAAAAAGAAAACACAACCTGTGTTATAGTCCTCTGGAGTTACATACAGATGTAACTGAGTCCATAAAAGCTATGAAAAAAGGGGGTAACCACCGAAAGAATTTATTTAAATACCTGCCTCTTTCACAAGGAACAGTCCAAAAACAGAGGTTAGGAATCTGTCAGTACCTACAGGTTTATGTGTGTGTACACAGTGATTAAGAATACTGACAAGTCACATCTGTGCTGCATTGAGAAGACAAAAATGTAATTAAACCCAAATATAAAACTGCATATAAAATCAATTAAAAAAAAAGACATCCGTTCCAAGAGAAGTTGAAGAGACTACACTAGTATGGAGAGTGATTTTATGAAAGAAGGGTTTTGCGAATGCATGATTTTAAGGAAGAAGGAACTGAGTGACAGACAACTTGCAAGCAAGAAGTCTGTGTTTGTTTCATGAAAGGAATGAAGGAATGGTGTTGGAATTAAAGACTAGAACTTAGAGGAGAGTGAGGGGAGAGAACGTTGAGAGAAAGCTTTCAGGAAAATTTTCAGAACATTCTGAATGCAAGAATGAACCCAACTAAATCCTTGGAGGTGATACATGGGAGTTTGAGTTTGAAATGCTAAAAGACTGGAACAAAAGAAATGGATAGCTTAAAGCTGTGGTCTTCAGCCTAAAAGTCCCTTTTAAGGCAATCAGGATGCTGAAGAAGGAAGGTGTGATTTCATTGCACACTGTGTAGTCCTGTCTCCATGGTAAGCTGGAGCCTGTGAGCCCTTCACCGTCTGAAGAGATTTAATCCACCTTTCCTCACTCCAAGAGCCTGAACAACATGGTATCCATATGCTTTCAACTCCAGTGATGGGATCATGACTTGGAAAGCGCTTCTGACCCTCAGTTTTTGAGGCCTCCTAGAAGAGCACTATGGAGGGTCTTGATTGCACTAGCTTTGCAGTGTGACTCTGTAAATGAGCACAATAGAAACCAGAGAAAAAAGCAACAAGGGGAAAAAAATAATAAAAACTGTACTGGGAGACCACAGGTCAAGGATACAGCTACAGGAAATATGTTTGTGTCTTAATTCTGATGTGTTACAGTGTCCCTAGCGAGCGTATTTCTGCCCCACAAGGTAACTGAAATTCAGATATTTGGTGCAAGATGTGCTGAATGTGATAGTGAATTCACATGGCTCTTGCAAGAAGGTTAATAGAATTATTGGCACTGTGTCTGAAGAGAAATAAAAGGATGTGAGGGAGATTAAAGTGGCCTGGGATTGATTCTGATATTGATTGATGGTGAAGGAATTCACATGAGTGATGAGAATTGTTTAGAAATATTTGGCTCTTGATATACCTGCTATAAAGTTATGCTATAAATGAAGCAGATGTTAAAAGAAATAAGGTGTAAGGGTACAAGTAGAAAATAAGACAGCACACTGCTAAATATAACACACATGCATGCATTTGCTAGGAATGGGAAAAGGGGAAAACAGAATACTGTGGAGGCAGGAGACGATTGCTACCTACGCATTGGGACTAGAGTGGTAGTACATGCTCCTGTTGAGTGTTGGGGTGCATTTGTCTTGGAATTACTTGGTAAAAATACAGCATAGGACCATGCTAATTTTGTTTCTGTTCAGCTTCTTTTTCAAAGAACTAGTGGTGATAGATTTTAAGCAGTAATGCTATACAACGTCACACCACAGGGATTAAATGAATATTCTCTAGATAGAGTAATGAGTGTGATGACGAAAAGACCGTGTGAGAGGTTTCCAGTGGATTTCAATTACCTCTACCAAGGCCTATGTGAATAACAGATAACTGGTTCAGTTGGGACCAGACTGTAGATGCGTGTCCTACCCACCCAACAGGGTGTGCTCCCATGTCACTGGGGGAAACCGTTCATTGGCACAAATGACTTGAACAGACATTCTGAAAGGAAGCACAAGGAGATGCGTGAGATTGGAGGTCATTCCTTTGAGATACTTAAGACACTCAACTGTTAGTCCTGTTCCATTAAATGTTTAAATATTTCATGGAAAAGCACCTTGCATTTGTTAGGACATGTTAGTCAAGGTTCAGCCTCACAGAAGCTTTGACAAAGAGTTTCAAGGCAGGAGGTGGTTTCCTAAGAACAGCTGAAGAAGGCACACATCTGTCCATGCCTGTCTGTATTCACATGACATTGTTAGTAGTTTTGATATAACGTTTTTTTCTTTTTTGGGGGGGGTACATTTGGCAAAATTACCACTCTCAGAATATATTTCATCTTTCCTTCTTTCTACTGTATCATACAGAGTGAAGGTAAGGTTGGGACTGAAGCAGAATTGTTATCAGCAGAGGAAGGTGGTGTGGTAAACAGAGATTTCTTTTTATCTACCTAAATAGCGGCAGTCTGTGTGGCAGTTGGTGCACAGTAACTCAGGACTCATTTGCCCAATGGTCCCATGGGATATGAAGGACACCCACAGTAGAAGAGAAGCCATATCATGTATAAAACAGACCTACAAAGACGACACAGAACTGGACTATGAAAGCACCCGTAACTATCACTGGTTATGCAAGCAGCATACCTTTGGGAAAATAATTTAGCTGTGGATTTTCACGTAGTGCTAAGGAAAAAAAAAAACAAAAAGATCCTATCTTTTATTAATTTGGCTTTGTTGGTTTTACAGGGAGTTGGTTTTGGTTTTTTTTTTTCATGACTGCTACTTTTAAAAACATCTTGTACACATCAAAGAGAAGATGACAGTATTTTCTTTGTTTAAAAATTTCATTACTTTGTCTTTTTCAACCTGTTGTTTCAAAGAAAGAACATATAAAGAAAACCAAATAGGAGGAGAAAGAAGAAGTGAGGAGAACGATGTAATTGATCTATTTCTTCTCTTTTATTGACCATTTCTTTAATCTTCTGTCAGAATGACTAGCTGACACGAGTTAAAAACTTCATTTAAGGGGAAGCCTTTGTGAGGCAATCTTTACCTTTCCCTCAAGTAAGTCTTCATCCTACTTTTATATTGCAAGGACTCTGTAAGCATACTATCACAAAGTGCAGTTAAGCCAGGGCACTGCAAAAAGTCATGCAATTAACAGTCAAATAAGTTCTGTATCCGTAGCAGAGAAATGTTTCCTCTTAAGAATTTTTTTTGCTAGACTTGAGGCTTCAATTTCCAGCCTGTATACTGCTACGATATCCACCCTTTCCCTACTCATAGCTGTTGACTCCAGCACCTGATGTCAGCTTCAAAGAAAGGGCACATCATCAGGCTTTGTTTGTAGGAAATATATTTAAAAAAACCTCGTGGTCTCGACTAGAAATAATATCTCTTCCTCTGTGAAGCTAGGCAGCTAACAGTGAAATACTAGTAAGGAATACACAAGAAAATTTTCATCATCTATCCAACTGCAATGCCATGAAATTTCATCAGCTTCCTTTCAGAGTGTGTGTGTGTTAGAGCAATGACTGGTATTTCACAGCTAAACCTGCCTGTAGAGCATGTAGCTGATTTTAATATTACAAAACGAGCTTTGTTTGGTGGACAGTGAACACACAAGCACATATAAACATAATAACATCTTAGGGATGCTCGTAACCCCAAATTTCCTGGCCTACTTAGAGATGATAAAAGAAGTATTATTTATTTGTGTTTGGTCCTCAGAGAGTATTTCAGAACCTCTGAACCTGTTAAGAGATTGGACTCATGAAAATAGGTATATTAGAACCATTAATTAGCACCATTCCTGACAAATACAGCTATGAGTTTGTTAGGCCCGTTACTGGAGAGAGAGCAGTGTGTGCGTGTGTGAGAATTCGTCTTCAAATTGCTAAAATGTGATCTTATTTCGCTCCCATTGCTCTCCTGATCTGTCAAGACTCATGCTCTGATTTGGGGGTTTGCTCAGTTGGTCCTGGTTACATAGCTTCTTGCCATGGCCTGTGTCTCTCATGCTTTTGGCAAGGAGTCTGGGCTGCTTTATATAGGTTCATGGGGCAGTAGCAGCACAGCACAGTATAGCATCGTAGCCTGCGATGCCCTGTGCCACGTAGCGCCTGCCGGGACAGACACCCAGCCAGCAGCCAGCTTATGTATTGGCATTCAGACAGGTCAGGCAGGTTTCATATGATATTCTGTGCGCCTCATTTCTCCCGAAATGATCCCAATTTTATGTAAAAGACAATGCCTCTCTGCTGAGTGGAGAGGTCCCTCAGTTGGTTACATGTTCAAAATTTGCACAGCTATTCCTCTCAAATGCACCAGATGTCAAAGTGGCATGAACATAGGCAGCAACACAAGATGGGCTGGATAACTGAGGTTTTATGACAGGATAGTAAGTGATAAATTAGTCAGCAGTGTTACAGTGTAATGGTAATGGGACTAATTGGGCTTCACAAATGACATCCTATTTAAATGAATGGGTAAAGTTCATGTTTTTCATACTACTATTGCTGAAATATAAGTGACCTCTAAAGGACATGGCACATCATTTATGTGAATAAAGAAATAATTACTTTAAAATAGCTAATGAAAATATAGGGGGTTTTTAAATTCCAAAGGTTTGTTTTTTCCTTTATATGTATAGGAAAATCTTAACTAAATATAGATCTAGGCTTCATGGCTAGTAATGACTGTCCTGGGTTTGGCTAGGATAGGGTTAATTTTCTTCCTGCTAGCTGGTATAGTGCTGTGTTTAGGATTTAGGATGAGAATAATGTTGATAACACACTGACGGTTTACTTGTTGCTCAGTAATGCTTACACTGGTCAAGGACTTTTCAGCTTCCCATGCTCTGCCGGGTGCACAAGAAGCTGGGAGGGGACACAGCCAGGACAGCTGACCCACACTGGCCAAAGGGCTGTTCCATACCATATGACGCCATGCTCAGTATAGAAACTGGGGGCAGTTGGCCAGGGGGTAGCGATCGCTGCTCGTGGACGGGCTGGGCATTGGTCGGCAGGTGGTGAGCGGTTGTATCACTGGTTTTTCCTGGGTTTGTTTCTCTCTCTCTCTTTTGTTGTTTTCCTTTTCATTACAATTTATTGTTGTTGTTGTTGTTATTATAATTTTTTTTTCTTTTTCCCAATTATTAAACTGTTCTTATCTCAACCCATGAGTTTTCTTACTTTTGCTCTTCCGATTCTCTCCCGCATCCCACTGGGGGGTGGAGGGTGAGCGAGCAGCTGCATGGTGCTTAGTTGCTGACTGAAGCTAAACCACGACAATGATATAACTTTCCATAGACTTCAAAGGAGTCAGAAAGATTTTACAAGTTAAGGAGCTAATGTCCTTGATTTCTGCATTTTCTCTCTCTTATATGTTTATTTTCTGCAGTCTGTCTTCTCTTTATGAACAGAAGCATTAGACAGCTAGGCAGTCCCTTCTACAGGTCCATATTTATGTGGCTACTCCTTGCTTTATGGTATTTGTTCATTCCCAAGCAGCAGTATAACAGAGGACTCCTACTGAAAGCAAATTTTGTGGCTGTTTTGCATGGTTTATCATTGGCAATAATGAGAAAATACGACTTGCTTTAATTAAACAATAAATTAGCAGTGATGATTTACTGAAGATAATTATTCTTTATTCAAAAATTGAGCTTTATATGTGTTGTTCTTTTCATGCATCATCAACTTCTAAGTAGTCAGGCTTACACTTGCATGGTTAGTGTTTGCGTAGTGTTGGCTGTAAGGCTGAAAACAACTGGTGATTAAAAACAGTGTCCGCTATGTTTTTGAAGGAGCTAATGGCCCCCTTTGGAGTTGCTAATTGGCAAGTTCTGCAACTCCAGGCTTTTGAGGTATGGTTGCCATGGAAAAATTGCTTTGAAGTTGGCAGTTGTGAATATTTGACCACAATTTTTCCTAGTTTGGAGACTGGATGAAAAGCACTGTCATCTCTCCCACAGGGCAAAAGATATCTGGAGAAACTGTGCAAAATGATTACCCATCAGAGTGGGCAGAACAGTGGCAGATGATGACAAACAAGGTTTTCCCAATGGATTTCATTTCCCTGTCTGTTGTGTGTTTGTTTGGAACTTTTCCTGTTTCTGTTTCAGTTGGTTTTGGGTGCGTTTTTTTGGTCAGTCTTTGATATTATTAGAAGATTTGTGGATGAATAAAGGTTAATAACTTCCATTTAACCTAAGCATTTGTAAAAGAAATGCACTATCACCAAGAGATATATTGACGTTCCTGCAGTACAGTATATAAATCTATATAAAACAACCTTCTGAAAAGCCATTTTGAGAATTCACATCATCTATATTGGAAAAGATGCAGATCAGTTTGTTCTAGTACCTCTAAAATGACTGAGAGGTATTTTTGTAAATTGTTTATGTTATACTGCAACATCAAGTAAAACGATACATGGCTTACCCCTTCACGCAATCTCATGTCACAATTTGTGATGCTCTCCAATGATGCATTAGGTTGCCTACTGTCTGCCTGTCAGATTTTAAAGTAATCTTTTTTTAAAATCAGTTTGCCAGTTTGCACAAAATTTAAACTGACAGTCATTGACCTTAACCAATATATGCACTGAATGCAATAAAAACAGAGACGGATGTTACATATGAAAAAGCAGCTTCTTCTTGTTTTTCTGACTTATTATTATTTTTTCTCTATTACTCTCATAAAACTATGAAAGATGTGTTGATATCACTGGACACTGGTGACTTATCCTCAAACAGCTTTGCTGATATAGCTCAGCTATATACTTCATTTTCCTCTAAACAAAGACTACCCATGATGTTAAATTGTGTGTTGATATGGATACTGGGTATCAATCTGAGCAAAACAAACCTATTTCATGTTTTGATTGAAACTTAATTTGGAGAAGCTGTTTCAAGAGGGATGAATAGTTTATTATCTGGAGAGACTTTTATCCATACATCATAAAAAGATCTTTTCATGGCATACTGACAGAGCGGTTATGATTCTTGTACATGTAGAAGATGAATTTTGAAGAAATCTTTTCCTTATAATAGTCCCTAAAATACTAACAACGAAAGAAGGATCAAAAAATAAACATGTTTGGATTACATAACTATGATGTGATGATACACAGGAAGAGCGAGATTTTTCTTCAGTTATGTAGTCTGACCTAAGGCAAGTTAGACTTTCCTAACACCTCTTGGAAAATGAGAGTTTTTGAGGCTAGGAGGACTATGCTGAAAATTTGGAGTTCAAAAGTACTAAAACTGTAAGTGTTCATAAAGAGTGAAATTTTTACATAAGATTTGAGAGGTGTCTATTCTTTTCTTGTTTGACATACACAAGGTTTACTTCTGGGATGAAAACCTAAGTCTTTTTGATACCAAAAGATAGTATCCAAATTACTACAGTGGGGCATGGATTTTAAGCGTATATGAGGATTTTGATATCTAAAGGAATTAGTTTGTCTGGTAGATTTCACTGTCTTCATTCATCACAGTGAACTATGGTTTAAGATATCGCAATCCATTTTACTTATTTTTTAATATATAATTCTTCCCCAAAAGCGCTGTTTTGTATGCTAAATAAAATTGTTTTTTTCTTTTAAGTCACAGGAATAACCCTGAGGTGACTTTGTGGCTATTGAATAACAGTGACTAAAGCCAGGCCTTCCCTGGTCTCCAGTTTTGTCCTACTAGCTGAGTGGTTACCTTTATTTTACAGGTTCAGAAATGTTAGCATGTTTATATTCTGTCACAGAGCAGATTTATCTAGAGTACTTACAATTCCAATAACTCTATAAAGAAGAACAAGTCAACTTTTTTTTTAAGGTACTGTCATAAAATGATCTGAAAAGGAATATGAGATGGTCAGGAATGTCACAGACCAGTGTGGCGTATTGGAGCAAAGAAAAAGAACAGTGTGGGCACTTTTATTTCAGAAGGTAGTATGGAATAGATGAAAATTAATACTGAGGTGATATAGTTTACATATTACATAGGAAAGAATGAGATGACATATGAAGGGACTAGAGCCTGATCCTAAAGCTACTGAAGTCAAAGCAAAGTCTTGTCTGTAGGGCAGCAAAGATGACTGGAAAGGGAAAGATCACGCTCCCTGTAGTTACAAGTCCAGAACTCTCTTGGGCATGCTTCACATTACACTCTTTGGCACAGGAAATGCCAAAACCCACTGGTTTTGCAGAGTAGGTGTGAAATGCCACTCATTTCTGTGTTTAAGGAAGGGTAAAAGATTGCCAGTGTTGATGGTAATAGTAGAATGAGCCAGAGAAAAAATATGTTGCTCCACAGGAAGTAGATTCAGAGGGAAAACACCCTATATTTTAGTCTGACAGTAAATATGCTAGATTTAGGCTATAAATAAACTGAAGGTGTCATTCCACTTTACAGCTTCTTCATTTGTGAAGCCTGCTCAATATGTCTTTTCCCTACCATACAGAGGGCCATTTCCTCAAATTTCTTACTTATGCCAATGTAAATATTTGTAATCTGTTTTAAAGCACTCTTTTTTTTCTTTTTTCCTTTTTTTTTCTTCATGTCACTGACTAGGCTTAGAGCACAGAGTAACTCTTGCAGCAGCATGACTGATAAACCGATAAAGTGCAATGGCACTGTAGGCACGAACAGACAGGGCACGGCAGAATTCTCCATGTACTTTTGCTGTGTACATCACCTAGGGCTTAGTGCTGCAAATAAAAGACCAGTATGGATCAGAAGACTAGGCTTTCCTTTCTTTGTCTCCTCTGAGGATATGCATATACTCTGACAGGTGTTTTTACTAAAATAGGGCCTCAGACAAATGCTTTCATTTAAAACTCAATACTGGCAGACTGGCCTCTGCTCTACTATGTGATGACAGAGCACTCATCTTGCACGACCCTTGCATTTATGCCCAGTGAATTTTAACCTTCCCCCATTCATACTGGCAGAACGTGATCTGAGCACCAAACTGTTTTGGGAAGGACAACTCCTATCTCACGAAGCAGAAAAATAAATATACAAAGAAAATCAAGATTCATCAAATGATCTTATCTCTTCAGCATGATGTACAGGGCTAACTCTGGAAGAAGATGTGGGGTCAGCTTACAGGCCCATCTCCACGGGCTGTTCAATCAATATGGATGATTACAAACATTCAGAAATGTTGCAGGACCAAACCCATCCCTTTCCAGGAAATGTCATCATCACTAGACTACAGAATCATACATAATCTTGCACTCTCATTCTGGAGTAAAAAAATCTGTAATATTTTTATTTTAAGGAAAAAAACTTTGACATGCAGAATGGGAAATTCCCCACCCTCCCTTAATAGGTGCATGAGCACTGCTGAAGTAGCCAGTACTCAGGTAACTAGGTCGTTTTCTGTGGTGATGAACACCTAAGGCTATTAAGCAAATCAGGGGATTGAAACTGGGACCTGTATACTCTACATTGCTCTTCTAACCACTGGGACATTACATTAAGGAAAAAAAAAAAGAAGGAAAAAAAAGAAAAAAGAAAGAAAGAAGAAAAAGATACTATCCTGTTTCCTGTTTAAAAAAAAAAACCTATCATGTTTATAATCCATATAGAAATGCAAAGGATGTGCATGATAAACAAGAAGAGACTCTGAACTGTGAATAGCAGGTGAACCTACTCACCATCCTGATGTAGGCTCCTCTGCCTTTAATTCCTGTCATGAGGAACATGGTCCAAATTAAATTCTTCTAGATCCCTTTCCAAGACAAAGTAACTCTCCCCAAGCCTAGGAACCATAAGATAGCACTTGGGGACTAGATGTTTGAAACTTAGATGCTTCTGCACTCGTTGGTTTTGTTTGCTAAATACCTTTCTTAGTGTAGCTCGGTTGTGTAACGTTTTCTTCAGTTTTTCACTACCCATTTTTATCTCTGCATTTTCTTTCCTGCAGTAAATCACAGGTTAATCTTGCAAGTTTCTGTTATTTTGGGGGTTTTATTTATTTATTTATTTATTTATTTAAAGTAGATTTGGAGAAAAATATAGTTTATTATCTTCATGACCATTTATATTTTAAAGAATTATTTAAAATATGAGTATTTTTATGGGCTCACTTTATTTCAATGAAGATAGTGGATTTCTATATAATAGATATACTTGGGTCTGTGCCTGCAATGCATTTTGCACAGCTCTTCTTTCTCTTTCTGAATATACCTACAACTCAGTTCCACTAAATTCATTAAGGAACGATAGACAACTTTATTCAAGTGCAATGCCACATGAGTGCTTTCAAGATGCAATGTTTACTTTCCTTTTCCACAGTAATTCAAGGCAAGCTGGTAACAGGCTGATGAGAATTTAGCGTGCAGGAAAGGCGAGGCCTGCAAGACATCATAAGCGCTATTGATTTTTCTTAAGTGCTAAAGCTTTTAAAGGGATTCCTATGAAGACGCATGCTATATGGAACAGGACTCTCTGCTCTGTCAATTTAGCTGGACAGTGAAAGGAAGATACGGACTGGAAAAGCCAAACAAATGGAGAGACCTCTGGGGTTAATAAAAATGAAGCTAGTTTCCTTCCAAATTGCTTTGTAGGCAATTGGAAAGGCATCACAACCATTCAGCTTCACTTCAGTGGAGCACCTTATTCGGGAGGCGTTATCAGTCCCAGACTTAAAAGGTTGCAGAGAGAGGCCGAGATAACTCGAAGGTTAAGTTATGCTTCAAAACTCTTCAGACACCGGGGATATGGCAGTTCACCAGTCACGTTTATAACCTCAGATCAACATCAACCATATGCATGACAAAAATCTCTCTCGTAGCGCCAAATTCACAAATAATGTCACAATGCTAAATGATCTGTTTCAACCTTCCATTACATTTGCTGTTCACTTTCTGACAGATTACTGCATGTGGCACTCGGCTTACCATAAAGAGTATACTTTCCCAAGGCCAATTGCTGAGCAAGAGATCCATCAAGGCTCCTGAAATGCATTTTCAAAGAGGTTAAAGTGATCTGGTGATGTGCTGAATGTGAAGTGTTTTTCTACTTAGAAAACCAAAGTCCAGAAGACAGGAATTTAAAATTAGGTTAGAAAGTTATTTACAATATATTTATTCTTCCCATATAGGCAAAGGCACGTTTTGAGGCTTTTTGTGAATGTTTTGACAATTTGAAATGAAGTATCAATAAATTAAGCTGAACCAGCCCAAAACACTTAGTGACCTTTTAACTTCTCATGGGGAAAATACTGATCAGATATCAAAGCTGAAATGAGTATTTTGTTCTAAACAATTTACAGGCAGGTTAAAGAGATGCAGAAGCAGCCTAGAAACATGGTGCTTATGTAGCCTACAAACAAATTCTTCATCAGTAGAAAACAAGCCCAGATTTTTGCCTCAAGCATGCTTTAATCTGTATAAGAAAAACAATTTCTGTTTTGGTCTTGCATAGAATTACAGCACTACAAAAAGAGATATTGTCTGTGTATAAATATACCTTTCTTAACCGCTGAGGGTTTAGGGAAGATTTGCATGTAAAGTGAAATTGGGCATTGTCAATAAACCAGTAAACACCAGGAACTCACATACTGCCTGCTTTCATTTTGTTTTCGTGTAACAAGAGGAAAATGGAAAAAGATTTCAGCAGTAGTTTTCCAGTAAAAGCTAAATAAGGGAAGCAGTGCATAGGCTAAAGAGACAGTTTGCCACATGGATTTTTTCCCTTAGCAGCTATTGCATATTGTGGGAGCCATTCCTGAAGTCTTCAGACTGTAGCAAAGCTATATAAACACTAAGGGAGAAACAGGTAACCCTCCTAGGCTGATGAAGGGCCATTTACCTAACTTTTGATATGTAATGCACGTAACAATGAGGAGCAAGAGATGCAAAACCATCAAGGTACTGTGGAACGAGTAACATGTAAATGCAGGGCCATGGAGCTGGACAGGCTGCACACAGCAAAATGCAAGACGAGAACAAGAACAGCACATATCCAGTAAGGAAGGTGAAGGAGGAGGTAAAAAACGAAGTTTATAGCCTGGGGTAAATATTGTGACATATGAAATTCCTGCTGCTTTTTTGAGAAAATGGATTAAATCTTACTGAGTTAAAAAACGTCCTAAGGGAAAAAAAATTAAAAGGTACTTCCACCTTTCAGACAGATCTATTCATAAATAACCTGAATGACATTACAAATGTTTTTTATTCTCATATATATAGCAGGGAACAGTCTTCAACTGAGGAAAAAAAACTTATGAAGAAAGGCCTCTCTGAAATTCTGCAAACCAAAATAAGCTTGAAATTATCATTCTAATCTGACAAATTAGGTTTAACTTGGTCTAGCTTTTTCTTTTCGCTAAAAGCTTTGCCAACAAAATGAAACCCTCATAGCTAACATCCTCTGAATTATGGAAGAGTGTGTACACATATACTTGCACAGTTCCCGTTTGGATCTTGCCAATTATCTCAGCTGTACTTTGGCTTTTTGACACACCTACCTTATTTTTCATGGGGAAAAATAAAGAAATTATTATTAAGAGGGCTCCAATAGAAAGGAGTGCCAATCAAAATGTAACATACTGAAAAGGTCAAATATTTCCCATTAATACATTCAGAGTCAGAGCTCTCTTTGTCCTTCAGTTTCTTCAATGCTACAATTAATTCAATTAAACTAACTTTAAAGCTAAGAAGTGTTGTCATAGATCATAACCTTTAGAAATGTCTGCATTCTCTCTTACACATTTACCTTAGTTAGCATATTTTAATGATATCTCAAGGAAGAACAGTGTTAAGTGTTCCTGGCTTCTAAAAAAAAGTAAAATTAATAAATAAGGCAGCTGTCAAAAGCATACGGAAAGATTTAGAGGTATTGTATTTAAAGATCAATACCCATCCATACAGTGAACCGGACACAGAAAGATAGAGTGACAGGAAAAAGGAGAGTAATGGGAAAAAATTACTTACAGTGAAATTCTTAAATATGTCTCACATCAGCACCCCTCTGCACTCTCTCTCTCTCTCTCAGGAAAGGACGATGGCCATATGATGGGTTAGAGGAGATAACAGTACGAAAAAGAAGAAGATGTAGCATATACTTGAGACTTTGGGTGACTCTTGTATCTGACAAGCTGACCAGCTAAATTCCTAACATTAGGCTGGGTGATCTTCTTTCAAAACATCAGAGGTAAATAAAGTTGGGTCATTCCATCATTTTGAACAATACTGGCATGGAAAGGCTGCATGACAACTGGCACCTAAAAGGTGGTAGAATACACTGTTACGCAGGCAACACGCCTATTCTAGTCCTTTTACCCTTATCAAGATATCTCAGAAAATGTTAATATCACTGCTATCTAATCTGCACAGTGCTATTTACTAAGCTGTGATCTTTAAGACTAGCTTCATATTCTTTTCCCTTTCTGGTCTTACAGAAGGCAATTACTTCAGGTATAGGTCTCTTGCCTTGTCCACAGATGGAATCTTGTACCTCTTACATGCTTAGACTGTTTGCAGGGCAAACTCCTCCGAATACACCACTGGTCTTAAAACAAATGTTTTACATTCCGGTTCTTGAACTCAAGAGAAAAACAAAACAGTCACTAATAACCAACATTTGGAGAGAATCCCATCCCATACTTCTGTATGCACTAAATTTGAAGGGTCTTCCTTTTTACTTGCAAGACTAGAACAAAAGCAAGTAACATTTTTATAACCCACCCACATTATTCCTGCAACTGTGAGTCTCTAAAACTAGGAATATGTAGTACAAACAGTGTATAGAAACAGAGGAGAAATCAACTTTCACAGCTAATGCCATGTAACTGCTATGGATGCTCAGCTTAGCTACTTAGAACTAGTTCAGATGTTTCTGCTCAGGACTGAATTGTATTACACAGGTATAAACTAAAACTGTTTTTCTTTTCCAGTGACTAGTCCTGTTCAAACAGATCTAGATGTCGACATGCTGAAAATGCAGTGTGGGCTCTAAATTGTACTTATGATATAGGCTTTTGTTTTTCAATGTATGAAGAAGGGGCTAAATTTGGGGCTAAATGTGAAAATAAAAATATAAAAATCCATACTATGATGCAAGTCCAGCATGAATGGGGGAAAGAAGATTATGGCCTTCATCTCTGCAGTTTCCCGGCATGAATCACAAGACAGAGTCAGTGATACTTCAGAGGAGCAGGAGAAAGAAAACAGCGTGGCAGGGCAGAACTGCTTTTCCAGTAGTCCCTTCTCTAAATCCACACCTGGAAATTCCCATTTGCAAATAATTGCAAATAATGCTGAGTCACCTCTGAGTAGGGGCATTTGGCTTTGCCAGACCAGGTTTCAAAAAACAACCCATAGCTCCTACATTATTGTTAGAGAATTACAAATACAGAAGAGACAAGAAGAAAATGAAACAAACCCTAATTTAAACCCTTGCTGCAGTTCATATACTACTTAAAAAATATCTCTACCAGTGAAGTTCTCAATTTTGCTTGCCGGTCAGGGCAAACTCTTTGGATATTAAAGCTCCTGAAAAAGATAAATGACTGCTAGGTATTTTATCCTGTACGTCCAAGTGATTATGAGTTATGGATTTATCCCACTCCCCCAATGACTTAGTGGTCTCCAAATCTGGCAAAAAAAGAAAAAAAAGCAAACCCTCTTTCCCCTGTCATAAAGAGGCTGAGCTGCCAGCAACCGAAGGTGGTTACCCGTTCCCCGGCTGGTGCAAGCGTTTTCAGACAGCAAACGCAGTTGCTGCTTTCCTCAGCTCCCATGAAGGAACTGAGCAATTGGCCACTGACATGACTTTTTCCAGTGTTTTATAATGCCTTTGATCCCTCAAAGGAGATGATAATTTTCAGACTGAAAAACACTGCTCAAAGGAAAATTCTTTCAGATTATTTACAAAAAGAACTAGAGAATGACAGTCAAGTAGTTTATAAATCAGGGCTCTCCCACCTCTTGTTTGAGTGCACACATTACTGGCTGTGCTAAACAAGAAGGGACAAATTAAAAACACCCTCTTCCCATCCTTGTACCCCCCCCATAAAGTATTTCACCCGAGAGGTTACGTTCAGTGAGGAAGTGCAGGTTTAAAACAATGTGGCTTTTTAGGTTCCCTGTACCAGTCTGGTCCAGTCTTCCCTGGTTATGGAAAAAAAAAACCAACTCAAAAAGTAGTTATTCTTTTCATGAAAATATTGTTTCCTCTTTTAGGCAAGAATTATACCCAGTTGTATTCAGATACATAAAAAGCTTTTTCCTTCCCTCCTCTATGTCAAAGCCCATAAAACCCCTGAATACTAAATCAAAACAAAACAAAACAAAATCGGGATTATTTGTGTTCATGCTCTGTATTGTTTAGAAGCAAAAATTTTTTCCTGAATACTTTTTTTTGGTGCAATTACCAATAAAATTTGTAATTTACACAAATATACCACTGTTTGTTCAAACATGGCATCTCTGGAAGGCATTAGTTCAAAGATACTGTATTGATTTAAATTGAAATGAATTACCTTTCAGGGAAAATGCATTAACTTCAGTGGAGAGACATGGCAGTGAATATAAATGAAAAAAACATTATTTCACTAGACTATTTTGGCCTCAGTTCACATGAATTGTTTTTTTTATTTTTTTGTAAAATAAATTGAATCCAAACCAACACTAGCTTATGACATTGTGTATGTATGAATTTCAACAAGGATGAAAAAAAAGATGGAGAAATGGAAGAAGTATGAAATATGAATCAGATGGCCTTAAGGTCCCTCCTTTCCCCAAGGATTTTACCTACCTACCTTTATTTATTGTCTGATTTAATAGACACTTGAGGAATTTTATTTTATTATTTTGTGGGAGGGAAGAGTAAATCAATTTAAGCACTTAATGGGATTTCTGGTTTAAATAGTCCTGTGAGCAGACTGATTAATGCTTTTTATTTTGTATATCTTCCAAAGCAATGCAGCCATGTGATTTTTATCCCATACTGCTTCTCATACATAATATTTTTATGAAAGTCCCCACTAAAGAATATACAGTTCATGTCAGAATTTTTCTTTATTTACTAAAATTGCATTTGCATCTTAAACTTGCAAATAAGGCTTGGTGTACCAGAGCTAATCATTTGTATTCTGAGAATCACTCGAGAATAAGAACAACAACAACACATATATAGAGAGAGAGATATATATAGATATATATATATATAAATCCTTCCAGGTAAATATGAGTCACCCACAAAGGTGAAGTCATTAGAATATATTGACAAATGTGGACTAATCAAGTAATGTGTTCAATGCTAAAGGCTTTCATCAAACTGAAGAAAGGAGCTGACATCTTTTCTACAACTTAGGTCAGTATTATACAGCCACTGTATTATACTGCCCGTGTATTAAACTGTAAGTTAACTTGTAATTTTTGTATCAGTATGTATAAATTCAAACAAACTCCATCCAATATTCCCTCTGTGCTTCTCAGCTACCGTTTTGTCAATATTCTGATGAATCTGAATTCTGTAGTTCCTCTTTGGTCCACAGAAATCATAGCTTTTATTGATTTCATATTGAGTCTTTATTCCCAGCTAACCTCTCTTGGAGGCCATCCAAACAAGTGGGCTCAAGCAAGCCTTGAAGTAGGAAACTGGCATGACATTGAAGGAGGATGGCGAGTGATCAAAGTCATTGCGCTGGTTTTGAAGGGCTGAGGGTAGCAAACAGAAGCAAGATCTGACTGTAGGAGAGGCAATGAAGAAGTCATCCCATTAAGAAAATGACTGAAAAACAAGCTGGTGAAGATAATGCACTCGCTGGAGACTCTTAAAATGTATACCTTCATGCTCATGAACCAGTCATGGTCTGGAAAGGGTTGGAAGTGTAAATCTTGACAGCAGAGAATTTTAAAGAAATCAGCCTACTGTAGAATAAATTGAACTTTATTTGTTACCTTTATGAGGTTGTGTTGTCGTTGGACTGGAACATGCAATTAAAGTTGTAGATATTAACTTGTTAACTCAATCACAAAAACTCTATCAGAAGATAATTATCACTCTCTCCATTTTCCTAACGAGTGCACAGCAGCTGACTGACTAACGCAGATATGTTTTAGCACAACGTAAAAGAGAGTAGTTCAGATGCTTTGGTATTAAGCACTGTTTTTCATCCCAGTGTCAGTCCCTTGCATTTGAACTCTACCTCAAGAATGAAATATTATGGTTTGGTTTTCTTTAATGGCATTTAATACACACCCTGATGATACATCTAAAATTTAGATCTTCACCCATCATACAGAACTGAAAGTTCCCTACTATATCGAAGAGGTAAAATATTCTTAATATTACCTGTTGGTAGTTCCCTATATTGTCTTCTACTCCAACATCTAGAGTATATATCAATATTAATATATTTGCAGGCATCATTTAGCTAGCCACTTGATGTCACCATAACTCCACAGCAATATTGCTCTTCGTGCACTAACAGGGTGCAAATAAGTGGCTGAAATAGAAATGTGCTTGGAATTAATGTTTCTGTCACTAGACATATGAGCTGGATAGGCAATGTACATCTTTAAATTTATTCTCTTCTGCAGAAAGGCAAAGGGTAGCCACAGAAAAGCTCCTTTTCATGTTTGCACTAAAGATTACTTTTAATTAGGCAACTTGTCTAAGAGGAATTAAATTTTGTAACAAAGAATAAAAAATATTGGTGAGGAAAAAAAACTAGCAAAAGCAGTAACGCTGCAAGAAACCGAAAAAGCTAAGTCTTATTTGGGTCAGAAATATTTGTCACTGCTGAGTAGAATTTTTCTTTGCTGTTATTAGAGACTGCCAAAATATATTTTGGACTTGTCTGGAAAGCTTTTTGTATATATGAAAAAAACGCCAAGATTTTGTGTCCAATGCCATGGTTCAGTTCACCAAAAGGATTAAAGCCTTTTAATATTGCAACAAAGGCCAGAACCACACCTTACTTGGAAATTGCAGTTAAAAATGTGATTTTTCAAAAGTGATATTTTTCTCTGAATAATAGTTGTGCACATTTCAATAGCACCAATGGGAGAGTCTATTTTTATATATACTTAAGACCATTTAGAACTGTAATGTATGGCAATAAACCCTGAATTAGCAAATATCTCAGGAAAAAAATATATTTACTGAGAAAAAAATCTGACAGAATATGGTTTTAAACCAAAGCAAAGCTGAGAAACGGTTTTCACAGAACAGAATTTTGGTTTAAAAAATTGACATATTTAAAATAAGAAAATAAAGATCCAGTAATAAATATATTTTTTTTCTATGTTGGACTGAATGGAAGAATTGCTGGGGATTGACTCGAGCTGTGTTTTTTGATACTGTCATTTTGCAGAGGGGAAAAAAAAAGGAAAAAATCAGTCCTATTCCACTCAGATCAGCTTTTTTTTTCTATGTCATTTTACTGTGGTTATGAACTATTTCTTCCTCTGAAAATCCCCAGAACAACTCCCTAATAAGAACCCCTCAAACAACATGATTACCTAGATCTAGTAAAGTATCAGAGGTATAGAATATATTGGGGGTGGGGGTAGAATGAAGACCTTAAACTCAGCTTAAGAAAAAATGGTGGTACCTTAATCTTAAGGTATATCTTAAATAGTGAAAATTGTGTACCTAGGCTCCATATAGAGAGAGAATGAGAATTTGAGAAGGGAAGGCAAAGATGTATCTGTGAATTTTTTTTTCCCTCAAGTCATCTTCTGAGTCCAAGTCTTGAAAACTTTCTTCAAAAATTGCCCAGAGCACTCATTCCTGTTATTTAAAATACACAGTTGGGAACAGCTAACCATTGTCTTCATCATTCTTACCGAAAAGTGGATTTAACCATCAGGCTATGCAGCTAGGGTTGCTTTAGCCAAAATATCTCGTTCAGTAATGAAAGAGGTGCCAGCTTCAAAAGGAGGAGCTGTGAAGCTTTTCCAAAGCTGAAGCCTCACCTGGTAGCCTGAGCACTTTTCCAGAAATGAGTTTTTTGCATATTGTCATACAGAGAATGAAAATGAACCTAGGAGTCCACGCACTCTAAGTGAGAAATTGACCCACTAAGCCACTGTTTAAATGACTAGCAGAGGGTGAGGGAGGTGGCCTGCCATGTTTCTAATTAAGTAAATTATCATTGTGAATGATGGGACCTCAAATCTGTCAGATACATTCAGCGAGTCCATAGGATTGAGCATTTTGGGAGAAGCAGAAGGAGGGAACCTTGCTTAGGTTTCCCAATAGGGCGCAGACATTTAGCTGCTTGGAGGACTTGGGGTTTAGGAAGTCACACATGCACCCAGAAGCAGAACATGGGGCAGGTGAAGAGCTTGTGCCTCTAAGGCCTCCAGGCATGCCCCTGGTCAGACACAAGCTGCTTTAAGGTTTTGCATGAAATCAGTCTAGTCACATACTACTTATGCATGTAACCAATTGTTTGATAGGATATGAACACACATATGGTAGGATATGAACATCTGATTAATTGTGGCATAATGTTGCATATCTCATGACCACCAGGAAAAAGATTTTTTTTTTTACTGTTATGTATTTTCAGAACTGATTCTTTATCTGGTCTAACTTAGCATTGCTCAATATGTTCGGTGTAGTTCATAGTGATTTGTGGAAGTGTGGAATAGTAATTTATGTGGAATACCCAGCTCTTGGTGCTTCATATACATCTTCACTGTGTACCTGAGCAATCCACTTAGCTTTGAAAAGCAATTCTGGTTGGTTACTCAGCTGTCAAAGGACTACGATAGCTTAGATCTAGATGACCGACTTGGTTGTCTGCATGTATTAGCATTCACTAGCAAATGAATAGCAGTCCAAAAGGCAGTCAGACTGATCAAAATTTAGCATGGAACATGCTAATCTAGATGAAAATAAATTACTGTAACCTTTCACTTGGCATTCTGACTTCCAGTAGGATCTAATTTCAGCTCCTTCACTTTTTATAAAACTTTAAGTAAGAGCTGGTATCCAAGCTAATGAAAACATGACAGGACAAAAGCTGGCCAAACACACCTGGACTTACAATAGCAAAATCTAAAAGGAACAAAAAGTAATTGATAAAATTGCTTTTCCTGCCCATACCTTCAATTCTGGCTACAGAGCTCTATAGGGTATGCCAGAAATTTTGATATAGGAAAGAACAGGGTTTGGCACCTTTGAAAGTGTAATGATGCTGATCTCTTACTTTCCCTCAATCCTGTATGTTGTTCCATGAGCTGTATGTTAATGACTTGGTGATCCATACAGCAAAGACATTGATGCACCTGCTCAGTATTTTCCTTATCATTGCAAAAGAAGAAAGGAGAAATTAATAGCCAGTTAGATTTAAACTGGAAAAAATGGTCTCTCCAAAAGAAATACATAAGAGAAAAATCTAATGGGGTTGCTATTATTAGTTTCTCTTTAATTTTTTTTTTTTTTAACTGTAGGAGTCTACCTGAGTCTATTTTACTACTGTGCTTCACCTGTTAATTAAATATTGCACATTGAACACCAAACCCAGTTCAGGCTATAATAAATGCAATGGTTTAATTCTGACTGTCCTATTGCAAAACATGAGACTGATAGAGATGCCTACAAATTAAAAGGAAAGAAAAATAACACCGTGTTAAAAACAAACAAAAAAACTCCAATAATATGTTTTAGATCTTGCTCTTAAGAGGCACTGTACTTAATGGTCTGTCTGTATTTTTGTAATAAACACTGTTATTGAGGGGTTAATAACCCAATTTAATCAGTGCCTAGTTGAAACTGTAGATCTACTTTCAGTTCAAAGTGCCAAAATGAATTTTTTTGGAAGGTAAAAATTAGAAGAAAACATCATATGTAAGTTGTTAGGCTTTATTTATTTTTTGATTCAGAAGTGCAGCTGATGATCTCAAGACAATTCATCTTCAGGTTCTTTATAAAGGAAAAGTAAATGGCAGTCTTTTACCCTGAAATTTTTATTAAAATAAGGATGAGCAGTGGATGAGCTTGCTAATACCCAACTGCCATCTAGCATAAGATAAAGTCAATTTGAGCTATATCAGTTTCTGCTCAGCTGGGAACTTGCCTTATTTTTTTTCTCTCGAGTATTTATGTTATATGGCAGTGAGCAATTCTACACACAATATATTTAAGCAATAAAAGCAGAGAAACAGGGCTTTTTCTGAGAATTAACAACCTCCTGGGAGCCAATGATCCACAACCCTGGAAAGGGTCATTAACCCCAAAGAAATGTCCAGCACTGAAGTTGTTATTGATATGAGCTGAAAGTGTTTGTATTTATCTGTGGAAAAAAAGGGGGAAGGCAGAATGTTAGGAATTTATTTTTCTACATGTGACAACATCTTTAGCAAACCAAGTAAATGATGCTCCTAGAATAAGAAAAATGTCCATTGCAACTGTTCATCGTATTCCAGAAATTTCAGTCAGTGGTATAACATGATGAAATGTATTTGATTATATGGTTCTTGAAAGACTCTAGTAACATGACACTCAGAGAGAAAAGACTGATAAATAGTTGTGAGGGAAGAGAATAGACAAGCAAAACTAAATAGATTATGAAGTTATCTGATAAACTGAGAACACAAAGGCAGAAGAAAAAACAATTTCAGGGAAGAGAATAAAGTTAGAGGCAGTAAAGAAGTTGGAGAGCAAGAAAAAATTAAAATCTGACTGCAGCTGTTTTCACATTTTGACAGTTTTCTCTATGGACTTGTGTGCAAAAACAGAGGTACTCTGGACACTAAGATATGGAAGGGCCTAATGGACATATTTCAGATGAAATTTCTTTTTGGATTGCTGACTCTATTCCAACATTATCTGTGTGGATAAATGTAATATTTTATTTCTTTATTTAGTTATTTATTTATTTTTCCCCAAGAGCAGTGTTTTGTCATAGACAAGTAGAAATTCAGCAATTTCTACAAGAAATTGGAAACTACATTAGACTTCATGGACCACTGAGTTGAAAAGGCTAACCAGAGTAATGATAAGCTTTGTAAAGGGCAGAACACTTAAGAGGTATGATTTTCCTTCTTTCTCTGATTTATACCTCTTCTCCCAGCATCCAAGGCGGGGTTTAGGCATTCAGCTACTTTCTCTCTACATTGGATAACTGTTTTTTAAATTCCAAAACTACCAAAGTGAGTTTTCTAAACAGAAGTTATGTCTTGAATAAAGGATTTAATTTGAATTGTTGTTGTTGTTAAATATGTTGACAGACACCATGAGAGGATATTCTGGTGCAGAACAACAGGAAGCTAAGATGTTTTTATTAATTAAATCTCCCTTGGTAGCTACGGGATATTGCTTCACCTATCCAGAACAGATTTAACTTCTTTGACTCTGGTATTTGCCTTAGGGCTTTCTTTCAACTATTACAGAACTGCAAAGCCTAGGAGCTTGGGTCTTCTCTAGTATTGAAGTATATCAGATACTGGATGCAAAGTCAAGCTACCCAATCTGAGAGAAAAGCCTGACCCTAGATTTTTCATTCAGCCTAGGGCTATCTGAAAGTGAAAAAGAAAGCTCTGAGACTAGATGGAGCTGCAACAATAGCTATTTTAAAAACTGGTAAAATATTATGTTAGATATTCTGAAGTCCAAGTTCTTAATACAAAGCTTGTAAAAGATGCAGTAAGAAAAAAGTTATACAGCTGGAAAATGTATTCCTCTATATATTAGAAATATCATGGGCATTGGAGGTGATTGGTTTTTATGCATTCTATGCAGTACTGTAGCAAACCATATGATATCAGGTGTAACATATTTTACAGTCAAATCATTTTCGTTCAGCCTCCTACAGGGTTATGACCGGCAGTACACATATATATGGCTATAAAAATGTCCCGTAAATAAATTGTAGTTTTAATTTCTATTCATGGTAAGAGTAGCATATATTTTACCTAATATATAAAATACCAAGCCTTGGAGACACAATAAAGTACATTAGAAAAAGATAAGCTGTTCAAAAACCTAGTGTTTTCTATGGTTAATCATAAACCATGAATAAGTGCATTCATGTATATTTCACATTGCTTATTGCTGCCTCTCTAGTGTTATCAGTTAAAGTTTCATATCAGTAAAACCATAAACATAATTCAAACAGAATCGGCATGAATTTATTGCCACTAATAAAAAAAATAAAAAGGCAAAACAGAAAATGCAATTTTCTATGATGTCTCACAGGGCTTACAATTAATTTCAGACAGAAATTGAAATTAAATTACACATTATAGTCAGTAGAGGGTTTTTGGGGAACCCATCAATAGGTCATTTTTCTGAAGGGTATGTTTACAATTGCACGTTGATGAAATACATACATTATAATGCAAATGCAAGGAAGAGAGTCTGGAAAAACGTGCAACAGCCATGTTCCCTTCACAGTAAGAGTACTCTGACTTTTCTGTATATTCTTAATCTTTCAGGCATCTCCTTCCTGAGAACATCATTCCAGGTGCACTAAAGCTCTTGGGAAGATTATAATTACCTTCAATGGTTTTCAAGAAGGCCCTGAGATAACAGAGAATTCTTCCATTAGCAGGTGCAAAAGACTGTTCCAATCTTATTTACTCTCATTTTACAGAATCGTTAATAACTTGGGGCATAATCAAATATAATTTTTCCTGATTTTACACTTGAATCTAATTCCACTGACTTGAGTGGAGCAGATCCGGATCTATGCTGCTGTGAAGGAAGTTACCAGAACACAAGTTTCCAAAATTTTTGACAAGGTTTTTGCTTATGTCTCTACTGCTAATTTTTTTCTAGTTATTCTTACCATTTTTTTTTTCATTTTAAAGTTGTACTATAAGTATCTAGTAAAGTATTTAAGTTTATGAGAACATTAAATAGGTACTTCTACCTTATTGTTTTTAGAAGATGTAAACATGCTTAAAATGATGTTTAAGTTTTCTTTCAAATTAGGATTGCTTTCTAAACATGATTCTTCAAGAAGTCCTTAAATTAGATTAGCCGAAAGTTTTAAAAAAGTGTTCAGAACTAAGCTTTTTCTGGATTGCAATTTAGGGTCCAAGCATTACAAGTAACCGAGACACTATCAGTTTCAGTAGGTCTCTACGTTTTCTGTGCTGGCGTTACTGCTGGGGGAAGGGTGTACAGCATACTCATCCTGGAAATTCTCACTTGGCCACATCTCCGCTGACTTTAGGGAGGGGGACTGTGTGTGCTTCATCCATCTGCATAATTTGGTCTGTTTCGAGAAATGGCATATCTACCTGTCTATTTGTGTGTGTGTGTGTGTGTGCGTACTTTTATCTTTTGCAGGAGTAGATGTCTTGAGTCCCACATAATCCCAGAAAAGTTAATTTTATGGTTCAAAGGATTCTTGGGCCACATTCTTCTGGCTCTGCAAATAGAGGCTTGCCTGCTTGCTTGAGCAGGAAGAATAACGCTTTCTAGAAAGGAAGTAGGTTTTTGATGACTAGTTTAATCCCTCAGTTTGGAAGAAGTTCAGTCAAATTCACAGCTCTCCAAGTTTCTGAGGTTCTGAAGAGTTACAGAACTGCTGGTTACTGCAGAGCAAGTATCTTTCTTTAGCAGGGAAACCTGAATGGCCCATTCTGCCCCTATAATTTCCTCCTAGTATTCTTTACCACCGTCTTCTGCTCTGCATGTCTTCTTCTAGTTTTTACTGTTTATTTTCATTTTCTCCTCATAGGAATAACATCTTCACTTTTTCTGCTTAGTACTGGTTTTATTACTAAACTAGCTTCCCAGTTTGGAGGTTTTGCTCATGATTAGATTTTGTAAGCAGGCACTTTACCAAACTGTTGTCCAAGTTCTGATAGCATGAATGTCTTAGAATGGAATAGTTTAACAAGAATGCACTTGTACTTGTTAATACAATGTTATTCCAGCAGAAAAATTCTGAATGACCGTTTTCTTAGATTGTGTTAATTTGTGTAGTTTCAATAAATCCGATTCAATTTACACCTTATGAGTATTTGACAGCATCTATTTTTCTAACTTTTTTTCACATGCCCCTCATTACTATAGGTGCTAAAAAGAGCAACATTTGAAGTTAATATTTTTTAAGATTTCCAAGAATGGGCAAGTACTTATTATGTATAGTGCCTACTACATTTTCAACATAGACATCTTAGGACTTTTGTAGCAACAAATGCCACTTTCTGACAAATGTCAGAAATAGGACTAACAGCACTGAGACTATGACCAATTTATACCTGTATGTAGATAGGACTGCAGAACAGCTTTTTCCTTCCTTCTAACATTTACATAAAGGAAGACTAACTCCCTCCCTCAGGTCTCTTTTTCATCTCTAACAACTCCAAAACTTTCAGTATTTCATTTGAAGCCATATTGTCTTGATCACTGATCAGTCTTTTTGCTATTCTCCCACCACTGTCTGACACGTCCAAATTTTTATTCAAGTGTAGTCCCAGAGCTGGGCAGACTACTTGTGATCTGTGTGGCAGAAAGGTTATGCCATATGTTTTACTGACAAACTCCCATTTTACATCCCAGTAGCATGTCAGTCATGAAAACAACATGACATCGTCACACTGAGTTTTCAATACGTTCCCTTCTTATAGGTCTTTGTGCAACCAGTAATTTTGAGGTGGTGCCCATTCACAATGTAAGAATTCATTATATGCCTATGCAAGGGGAGACTTTTTAGAATTGAACCATGTGTTATGTTGTTTTGACTGATTTCTCCAGTATGTCAGGATCATTTTACATTTGAACCCATCTCCTAGAGGGCCACAACCTTTCCAAAATGGGTGGCATCTGTAAAGTGAATATGCCTATTCTCTTCTATCGGTCAGCTCATTAAAAAAATTGAATAGTACAAGGCTCAGAACAGAATTTTTAAGAATTATTGACATATTATTCCAGTTTGATAATGCACAATATTAAGTACCCCTTGAGTATGCTTTTCCAGCTGTTTCTTTAGTACTTTCAGTTTGGTTGTATTTTCTTATCTTGCTAATGAACACAATCTGCAACAGCATCAAAAGCCTTACTGAAGTCAAGATACATAGCACACACTCCTCTTCTCCACTCTTATAAGCTACCACAGAAAGAAACTGGATAGATTTAACATCATTTCCCCTCAATAAATCCGTATTGGCGCATATTCATGTCTTAGGTACCATCTCTGTGATTAGTTTACTTGAATATTTGTTCCAATGTTTTACTGGAAATTGAAGATTAGCAAAATATAACTCTGATGATCTTGCTTTCTTCCTCTAAAATAAAACAGCCTACAGTTACAATTTTCCAGTCTTTCAGAATTCCTGAGAGCTCTTACATATTCCTGCTTTAGATAAATTTACCATTTCTCTTAAGTATGTCACATTAAATAGTATCATTTGAAAATATCCAAATGAGTACATTCTACCTATCCTTTTTCCTATTTCCACATGTCATTCTTTTTCCCCTTTATTGGTGTTGATAGTGTGAACTACTCAGAGCTGACCTCTGAAGAAGTGTGATTTATGTTTGATTGATAGTCTAATCTGTCACTCATATTTGCTAGTCAAAACTAATACTTTTATCCTTGATTAGAACTTGATCCATGAATTGTACCAATTAAATAAATAGGATCATTGTGCATATGGCACTATTTAATGTCATTATTTGCTACTTAAAATATCAGAATGTTCTCCTAATTTAAACTTACTGAATGGGGAAAAAATCATAAATTTTGGACAAATGCAATTATGTACTTACTTTGGTATGGATCACTTTTGAAACTAGCTTTTGGATATATTCTTTGGGCAATTAGCAGTCTGAAAAAAAATTGTGATAATCTTTTTGAGTTCCAGGAGACATAGAAAGATATTCTCCACTTATCTGTATTTAACACAGTCTTTGTACATTTTATTCAACCAGCAGAAAGAAGAATCTCACTGGTCCTCTTATCTGCTTAAAATATTCTGCACCTGCTTTGGCTGGTACTGCCAACCAAGATTCAGTGGAGAATTTTCCATCGTTTTTATTCAAGCAGCACATGAAATTTATAAATAATAAAAACTGATTTAAACCTGAACTTTTTCACCAGTTCTGCAATTCCACCAGGAAATATTTTATTAATCAATTTCCCCTTTATCTTTGAGCCTCTAGTCAGCTTTCTCTTATCCTCTCATTTCTTCTATGTCAATGTACTGCACCCTTGACAATAACATTTTTGAAAAATACTGGTAACTTCTAGTGAACTCACTGGTCCCACAGGTATTTAAGAAGCAGTCCTTCAAAAGAAACCATGTTAGGGTTTTGGTAAAATAATTTCTGGTCTAATAAAGGCTGTTTGATATCTTTTACTAATTTTTCACCGTAATTTATAGTATGTCTTTTGAAAATTTAAGTATGGTAAATTGCATTCTCTTTCTTCCTACAACAATCGAATTTTCTCTGCAAGCTATTCCAGGGAAGCAGTGAAGCATGATAAGTCATCGTGATTTCTTCTGAAACTATACCGACTATTCTTTCAGCTCACTGAATGGAAAGATACACCTGGACTGCACATGCTACAAAGCTGCTACAGAGCAGGGGTGGCCTTCTGAGAAGTAACAGTTATGTAAATATAACTGTTCTTTTTTGGGTTGGATTTCTGCAAACTTTCCTAGATTCTGAAAAACTTCTTCAAGCAATTCTTCAGAGAACGGAATGGAAAAATGAAAAAATAGATTATAAAATATTTTCACGTAAATTGAAAAGAGAAAGTAACCTTTAATCCAGCAAAGGCCTGAGCAAACTCAGCACTGATCCACCACAGAGCAAACCATGAGAACTCTGCCACTCCCTCTCTCTGGTGCAGCCCAAATTTAAACTTGATAAAATTCTACCGAGGGTAGCAACATTAAAGCAGAAATTTGTTCCAGTTACTTCCAGTCTCCTTGAGAGAGTGAAACATTTCTCAAATGGCCGATCTATTTGAATTAAATTAGGTGAACCTAACATTCATTTCAAAATTTTCTGTTCCTCCTCTTGTCAGCCATGCAACACAGGGAGCATAACTTGTCTTCTGGGAGCTGTTGCTATCAATATAATTTAGATCAGTCTAGGTGGCTGTTGTTAAGATGCATAAATGAAGCTCAGCTAGCCTCAGGATTAAGGAATCCGAGTGCCTCTTTTATCAGTTTGCCTCTTTTCCCTTCCCTATTATCTTGTAAAATCTAATTTTAAAGCACCAAATGCAGTAGCTTTTATCATTTCTTTTTTATGACTACTCCACAACCTCCACAGCCTCTCACTCTAAATTTTATGTATTTTCATAAATTTTCCTTTCCTCTGCTGTTTATGCTTCTAAGTCATGCACAAAACAGTCTCTCTTCTTCCATTTTTTGTGAAGTCCCTTCAAACACTGAATTTAAAGGTTTCTTCATAACCCTAGCACCATTTTTTCACTCGGTAGCCTGTATGTACTTTGCAGTTATGACAAGTGGCTTGCTGTGTGCATCATCATTTACTGTAACTTATTTATACTGGATTTCAGAGTATTATTATAGAATAAGTTACAGGAGGTTCACAGACTGCTCACAGAAGCAGGTGAGCCATGGGCAGAAGGTCTCTTCTACTGGTTCTGCCACCAGCATGGTAATCACCAGCAGAGAAGACTGTATTTGCCCTAAACTGCTGAAGCAAGATGCCCTGGAATTAATTTGTCAAAGTCCATTTCTAGATGATAAGCACAAGATTAATACTTCGGGCTTCTGTGTATAACAAGTGGGAGGACAGTTTCTGCAATGCTCTGGAGAACTGGTTAATGATGACAAACAAGAAATTAAATGTCATCAAAGCACTATGCAAAGGATTTTTCAAATAAAGTAGAAATGGTTCTGAGTCAGGAAACTATCTGGAATTAAGCAAAGTCTTTCATTTACCTGAGCAATTAATTTGTCATAATTAAAGCCTATTGTGTCTGAGAAATTACTTTGCTCAGATGGTCATATTTAAAAGTGCTCATACAGCACAAGTTTAAAAGAGGAAAATTTGCTTGAAAAGATTCAGAGCTAGCTCTTTAGCTGTGACAGACTGGAACAGTTCCATTATTGCCTGTGGAGCTAGCTGGATTTATACCTGGCGAGGTTAGGACCGACAGTGTCTAACACATCATTTTCCAACACAAAATTGTGAATTGTGCTCCCTGTCTTTTTCCACGTTCCTTTTTTCACATCTGTACTTTATGATTTCAGAATGTTATTTATTTTAATTGGGTTATGAATTGCCTTTTTCTAAATCAATGCATTCTTGTTACATGCTTTTTAAAATCTTTTCGGAAAAACTGTCACATGCAATTGCTTATCAAATCCATTCAAGTGCTAGAAAGCCAAATCAACGTAGTGACTTGTATGAGTAGAACTATTGTGAATCATTTCTACACCTACAAAACTAGCATTTGAAAAACCTAATATTTGAAATATAACATCTATCCATATATATTTTAATTACAATTTTTTTAGAAAGAATATTTGAATGTGTGTTTGCATGCACATATACGTACACTTCTATGTAACAGATGGGGAGAGGAATTTCATTGGCTTGTTGATTTTAGCTCCATAGGACTATGCTTACTAAATGGATAGTTCTAATTAACTCATTTTATCTATTGCATACAAACATTACTTATGGTTGCTAACAAAAATTTATAGATAAATTAAAATACATTTTGATAATTAATCTTTATAGCCTCACATTTTATGCCATACCATAGATCCTGTTTGTTATATGGAAAATGTTCATGATGTCCTTTACTTCAGCTCAAAGGTCAAAATCATTCAGTAGAAATCCTTCATATTCATCTCATGTACCTATGTACAGAGGAGTCCAAAGAACAGGTGAAAACAAACTTCAGGAAACTCTTTATGGTGAAGAGATTCTTACTTTAAAAAACATGTAAATCCATTTTTTTTTAATAATGAGAAGTTTTTATGTGTTTTTAACTAGCATTGATCCATTTTTCCTCTTTTTTCATTGAAGTTTAATATCTTAATTACACTTTCTCTAATATAACAAAAATTTGCCTCTTGGTCCACAAGACACTACAATGTTTTTAACATCAAAAACATTAGGATACCTTCAAATTTGGTAAAGTGTTTTACCAAACACTAGAAAAACAAAGCATTTTAAGGACAGCATAGAATTAGTATGTGCTGTGCCACCGTATCTCAAATGTTCATTGTCATTGTCTCATCTACAGAAATGTTAAATTATTATCAAAATAATTTCCCCTCCACAAGCTGCTAGGTCTACACCTTTACCCGTTCAGCTGGAACAGAGAAAATCAGGCTGAAGACATCCCCAAATTTTATTTACAACACTACTGGTGCCTTTCTCTTTCCCATACTTCAAGAAATGTAAACAATAGACACCAGTAATTGTAAAAAAACCCAAAGAAATAAACTCCTCTTATCTGCTGTTTATGCAAGAAATAACATAAAGCTTTTTTTTTAATGCAGTGCCATTCTATGATATTGAACTGAGTTTAGTTTCTTCACTGAAAATCAATATCATCATATTGCTCATAATTTTTAGCTGGTCTGATTCCTGTCATTTTAGAGAGAGAACTTTGTAATGATAAAAAGCTGTTCCAGGTATGGCAGCATTTCAGGGTGAGATTAGACTATTAAATGACTAGTTTATTTCTATTTAAAAAAAAAGCCCAGATCTTGCATAAATATTTAAACATATGAAATAAATAGCTTTTTGCTTCTAATATATTTAAGTGTATGCATTGCATATAGATATCATTTGAAGTAAACATAATTTAATTTGTATTTTAAATGTCTAATGTATTCTGTGGCGGGAAATTTCAATATTGGAAATAACATTTTACCTTAAGTAGTTTCTTCCAATACTGAAAAACAAAGAACGTCTTACTGATATGAACTTTACTTTTATAAACAAAACAAGACACATAAATAAAAGACAAGCCATTTTGCCAGTACTGGAATGATACTGCCATACCATTTACTTTACAAAGATTTGCAATCCAAAACAGTGTGTGCATGAGAAAGAATGGAAAAGAAACAAAGTTAGATGCAAAGAAATAAATATACATGCTCTTTAATTAAAATAACTATATAATGAAAAAAAAAAAATACTGCCTAGCACATAAATGCATACCTCAGGAATATATCAGGTTTTTTCTTTCTTTCCTACAACTATCATGCAGAATTTTATTATCTTAAGTAAATTGATCAAATGCTTTTAATGATGTAGCTGTGTCTGAGAATACTCAAATATATGGATAAAAAGATTCTCCTCTAGTCCCTGAAAACCTGACACAAACTACCTTTAGGAATGAAAGTCATGTCTGTTTATAACAGCCAGCAGGAGATAGAAAATTGATTAAATACATTTCAGGGCTTCAGTGATTCTTAATCCCTCTCAGCTGAGTTTTAAATGTGTCTGTCTATAGAAAGCTGGTTTTTAAGTGGCCATTTTTTTTATTTTCTTTTGTTTTGTTTCTCTTTTAACAGACCAATTATCTGAGAGATAATTACATAATTTACAATCTGTGTGTTGTCTGTTTTTCCCCGTAGAAAAATCTGCTTCATTGAATTCTGTTGTTCAAAAGGCAATTTAATACTTATTCCACCGCTTCATAATCAAACATATTTATTGTCATATTCAAGTCTAGAGAAATGTTAGACATTCATCCTTCTTGTCTCCAGTTCATCAGTAATAAGTTTTGGTCTTACAGCTATTTCTGTTAATGGTACTTATTTCTTTAAAGTTTTATTTGGTTTGCATGGCAAGGTTTTGGTAGTGGGGGGGCTCCAGGGGTGGCTTCTGTGAGAAGCTGCCAGAAGCTTCCCCCATGTCCGACAGAGCCAGTGCCAGCCGGCTCCAAGACGGACCCACCGCTGGCCAAAGCCAAGCCCATCAGCAATAGTGGTAGTGCATCTCTGGGATAATGTATTTAAGAAGGGGAAAAAGTTGCTGCGCAACAGCAGGGAGAGAGGAGCGAGAATATGTGAGAGGAACAGCTCTGCAGACACCAAGGTCAGCGAAGAAGGAGCGGGAGGAGATGCTCCAGGTGCCGGAGCAGAGATTCCCCTGCAGCCCCTGGTGAAGACCATGGTGAGGCAGGCTGTCCCCCTGCAGCCCATGGAGGTCCACGGTGGAGCAGATATCCACCTGCAGCCCATGGAGGACCCCACGCCAGAGCAGGTGGATGGGCCCAAAGGAGGCTGTGATCCCGTGGGAAGTCCACGCTGGAGCAGGCTCCTGGCAGGACCTGGAACCCTGTGGAGAGAGGGGCCCACACTGGAGCAGGTTTGCTGGCAGGACTTGTGACCCCGTGGGGGACCCACGCTGGAGCAGTCTGTTCCTGAAGGACGGCACCCCGTGGAAGGGACCCACGCTGGAGCAGTTCGTGAAGAACTGCAGCCCATGAGAAGGACTCACGTTGGAGAAGTTCACAGAGGACTGTCTCCTGTGGGAGGGACCCCACGCTGAAGCAGGGGAAGAGTGTGAGGAGTCCTCCCCTGAGGAGGAAGGAGCGGCAGAGACAACGTGTGATGAACTGACCACAACCCCCATTCCCCGTCCCCCTGCGCTGCTGGGGGGGAGGAGGTAGAAGAGTTATGAGTGAAGTTGAGCCTAGGAAGAAGGGAGAGGTGAGGGAAAGGTGTTTTAAGATTTAGTTTTTATTTCTCATTATCCTACTCTGATTTGATTGGCAATAAATTAAACTAATTTCCCCAAATCAAGTCTGCTATTTTCCCAAGTCGAGTCTGGTTTGCCCATGACTGCAATTGCTGAGTGATGTCTCCCTGTCCTTACCTCGACCCATGAGCTGTTCATTATATTTTCTCTCCCCTGTCCAGCTGAGGAAGGGAGTGATAGAGAGGCTTTGGTGGGCACCTGGCATCCAACCAGGGTCAACCCACCGCCAAAGTCTCCAGGTATGCTTTGCTATAAAAACCTCCTTATCACTAGCAAGTCTTGGAGTTTCGTAATTTTTGAATACACATGCCAAATTGGATTTCTGACCTTGGGAGAAATCCTCTCTAGCAGAGATGATCCATTATGTCCTACGAAAAAGAAAGATGTGACCCTGATCCTCTCCTCACTTACTTAGGGTAAATTTACCCTCACTTAGGGTAAATTTCTAACAAGCACTTCCAGCAAGTCCCTGGGACCATCTTAGCACGTAATTGCCAGGTGGGTCAGCTGGCTGGAGGTAAGGAAGCTGCATCCACTTGGCTGCCAGCAAGATCTCGGGAGAAAAGTGCAGGCCAATTTTTCCACATGAAAATTCAGGTGTTTTGTGGGTCACCCCTGGGACCCACCAGGTCAAACCAGCAAGTGGAGACTGTACAGCACTGCTAGCAAGTCAGTGAGTTATGCCAGATTTTAAGTGACTTCAGGGGTGCTTTTTGGATTGACAATCTAAAACAAACCTCAAAGAGATTTGTTGACCAATGTTGACCAATTTCTGTGGTTTCACTTTCCTCAGAGTGACAGTTTATACATAATTCCATGTAAATGAAAGAGTTAAAAATATAATCTTGTTTCTTTACCAATTTCCTTCACTACTGTTCAGCCAATAAATGGATAACATGACATACACAGATTTTACCCACCCCTTCCCACATACAGTATGGACTACTGCAGAATCCGATAGAAAAAAACTTGTCCTTTAGGTTTAGTATTACAATTTCTGACCCTACTCGCAGGTACATTGCGATATTTAATCAAATATCAACCTTTGAGTGAATAGGGAAAAAATCTGCAATATATAATTCGAAGAAACTGACAGAAGACCTCCTGAAGTTGTAAGCATTCTACTGAAATTTCTGTAATGTAGCATTGTTTGATTTACTTCAACTATCTAGTTGGATTTGATAACAGAAACAAAGACATTTTTTATTAAATTCTAACTGTTTAAAATCCTTTAAAGGATACCAGCCTGCTGACAATTCAGAGCAACTTGCAAAAGATAAGAAGAAGAAGAATTAAGATCTGTAACTGATCTACTAAATTCCAGAAGATGCTACTCCAAAAGGTGCTTGCAATCCCATTCTCTATATTCCTGACTGTAGAATCATCCAAGAAAACAGATTTGGAAAAAAGATTCTGAAAAAACAAATAAACAACCTTTATATTGCAAGTGTAAAAAATTGAGTTGAGTTTTAAAAAAACTGTAATAACTGCATAGATTCAATACCTAGACTTTTCAAATAATTTTTAGCTTTGATGGGCAATTAGAACAAAGTTGTTGACTCCTTATCCTTTAGTGAGATAGTTCATATTATAAACAGTTCATACAGGTCAGGAAATGTGGGCTGAGACTCTTATTACACCCGAGGTCAGGCTGTCACAGTTCTACTTGGCATTTTTTTAGCCATACCCTTCCGTTATGGATCATCTGTGGTATGGATATGCATAATACCAAGCCACCTCCTGGTTGAGCCTGGATTGCAGTCAACATTTCCTTTCTCATCCCTCTAGCCTGACTTCTTTCACTATTGCGTAAATTTTACATGTTCCCCAAGATGTAGACTGAAAATATTGTACAGTCAAAGGGCCCATTACAGACCTGAGATGTTTGGGCTCATCAGTACTAAGTATTACACATATATGGGGCTTACTCAGCATCATACAAAAGAACATACGATATCACTGGAAATGTTTCTTAATAGTATTTAGATAGGAATGAAACAATAATAACAAATTTAGCATAATTCTGTAGACTTGGAGGATGTTAAGTGAGAAAAGGAAAACGAAACTAAACATTCATACCTATCCATAGCCTTAAAAAATTTCTGCTAATGAATATAGATCCTTATTTTCTAGGGAATTTTCTAAGGAATTTCTAAGGTCAGGTTATCCATGAAAAAACTGAATCCTTTTAGCTTCAACTGAAAATTTATTCAGAGGATTTGGTCTCTTCATGCGTCTTCTCAGGAAATAATGAGATGTAATGCCTCATAAATTATAAAACAAGCATGGGTTTTGAAGTGAGGTGACTTTTGAAATGCTTGTAAACTGTCAAAAAAACCCTCATTCTATTCATTTCCAATAAAAAAAAACTTTTTATCTCATTGTTGCGTTAAGAGTTACTGTCGCATACAAATAAGAGTCTGAGGAGTGGCTGAGGGGAACCCTCCCATTGAGTCACGAGGTTCAGATAGGACCCCCTTGCTTTCTAAACTCCTTCTCAGAGAGGAGTCTAGGTGCGGCTAGGTCCAGTCCTAGTCTCAGACCTGGTCAACGGTTTATTTTCTAAGGACTGTGTGTGTAGCCACTTATTGGTTCAGGGCTTTCACTAAGGCGACAGCATTAACTTTTACACCCCCCCAGTCTGGTTGTGTTGAAGGAACTGTCACGGCCAGAGCAGTGAAAAGTGCAGTTTATTAGAGCAACAGACACACAGATTCTTTGGGTTACCGGTGATAAATTAACTGTCTGCAAAGCACATACAAATGTCAAGAATATGAGTATGAATAACACGGCCGGACACAAACATGTATATAACACGGCCGGAAGAATATGAGTAACACGGCCGGATATAACATGTCCGGAGGAATACGAGTAACACGGCCGGATATAGCACGGCCGGAGGAATACGAGTAACACGGCCGGACAAACGCGTTAAAGGAAAATGATAAAGCAACTCTATAGAGATTTCCACGTTTCCCGGGGAGGCACTTGGTATAACCAAGTGTTCGACTCTTACCCAAAGGCGTCCCGATGGGGGGGAAGAGAGGCTCAGCCCCTCGACTGATCCCAGACGTCAGAGTGATACACGATGGTGTCTTCCCTAACATTCTCTTTCTCTTAAGCCATTTTATACTATCTTTCACCTTTCGGGTGGAGCTTGAGTGACTCTAGTCATACATACCTTTGTTTAGGATTGGTGTAAAGTTTTCTCGCTTCGCTTTTGAAGGTATAAGCTAGAAAAATTCAGTGCGCAAGCCCAGTGAGGGGTGGTCGCACCTTGGAGGCAGGTAGCTTTTGGGATGGAGGTGTGTTTTGGTATTATAATGATGTTATAATGAGCAAAGTTCACCAAAAGGACAGCATTTTGTCAAAAACGTGGCAGGCTGTTGGCCCAGGGTAGTAAATATGCAGCTTATCAGTTCTTTGACACCTTTAAGTTCCCCTATTATTGCAGAGCCTGGCCGCGGCATCTCCACACCGCTCCACCCTCCGGGCAGCGCCTCTTAGAGTCAGCACACCAAGTTCCCCTGGCGTTACCGACATCTAAGGTTGCAGGCCTAGGGAACTCCCATGCCATGGCTTCCTTACATGTCAGCCGCATTCCACCTGGGAAGCTTCTTCAATGCTGTGCCTTAAGTGTGAATATAAGTTCTAATTTTTAAGTCACCTCAGCCATTATCCCACACTCATACTTCAGGAATTGTTTATGAATTTTGAGCATTTTGAGCCTGTGTGGAGGCATAGAATTTTGTAGATTGAGGCAAAGACTAAGGATCTTGTAGTTCTTAGCTATTAACATCATTTACTTTAGCCCTTTGCTGGTTTTGGCTGGGGTAGAGTTAATTTTCTTCATAGTAGCTAGTATGGGGCTGTGTTTTGGATTTGTGCTGGAAACAGTGTTGATAACACAGGGGTGTTTTCGTTACTGCTGAGCAGTGCTTACACAGAGTCAAGGCCTTTTCTGCTCCTCACCCCACCCCACCAGCGAGGAGGCTGGGGGGGCACAAGGAGCTGGGAGGGGACCCAGCTGGGACAGCTGACCCCAACTGGCCAAAGGGCTATTCCATACCATATGGCGTCATGCTCAGTATATAAAGCTGGGGAAGAGGAAGGAAGGGGGACGTTTGGAGTGATGGTGTTTGTCTTCCCAAGTAACCCTTACACGTGATGGAGCCCTGCTTTCCTGGAGATGGCTGAACACCTGCCTGCCCATGAGAAGGAGTGAATGAATTCCTTGTTTTGCTTTGCTTTCCCTATTAAACTGTCTTTATCTCAACCCATGAGTTTTCTTACTTTTACCCTTCTGATTCTCTCCCCCATCCCACTGGAGTGAGCGAGCGGCTGCGTGGTGCTTAGTTGCTGGCTGGGGTTAAATCATGACAAGCCCTTTAGTCCAAAATTTCCAGCTGTTCAGAAACCCTGTCAGACTGCCCAAAGGCCTTATGTCCTGAACAGATGGCAGAGTTTAAACGTTTAGTGTGTGCACAGAAATGTGCCAGAGTGCTCCTGCCCTGCCATGCACGCCTTGTGCAGCGCGGAGCTAGCTCTGTGTGTAATGCATTGAAGCCCCTTGAGCCCCTTCAGTTTCACAGAAGATTATTTGTAGAGTCAATCTATGATGAGGATGTGTCAGATTCACTGTGTACACGCTGGCTATTTGCCCTGTACAGGTGCAGTAGTTCTGGTATGTCTCTACATGCCATTCTGTGCAGGATTTCCCAGATGTGCAGAGTGGAAGCTGTCAGCACACAGCCTCCCACCACATCACGTGGCACTGGGGTTTTGTGCCACTGTTCGGGGCAGGGGTTGTCTGTGCCTTGGTATTTTCACTTTCATCTCTTCTTTTCTGTCTCTGAAAATACAGTGCTGAGGACTTCATCCATCTAGAGACAAGTGGATATTTTATTGCCACTATCTCTTGACAGAGTTGTGTTAACTGTGAGAACATGCCAAGCTTAGAAAAAATGGAAGAAAATAAATTGTTCCAAACAGAGGTCTAAGTTGAAAGCCAAACTTTCAGTCCGGGTAACAAAAAGAGCCCAGTCAGATTAAAGAGGCCATGCTGCAACCAAAGCCTAAATCTGAGGACTAACCTGGGTAGTTTTAAAACTGGAGCCAATGATACTGGCTTAAGAGCCTATTGATACCTGGAAAGATAAATATTGGCTTAGGTCAGTTGTGTTTCAACTGTTCCTGCTAAAATGCTTTCAAGTGAAATACTGGTGTTCGTGTCTTGAATAAATAGATGCATTGCACACTGCTCACAGTTACCAGTTCAGTGTCCCTACCCTGGAAAGCTTTACGTTTTGTCCAGGTTTCAGCTGATGAAAAAAGGTGATCTTTGTGGTTATACTGGAGCACACAGCCATGATGATGGGTGAATTTTCCAGATGTGGCACACACAGATAGCAAGGATGTGTGGAATAGACACAGTGTGCCTGCTTCTTTGTGTAGCAGTGTTTAGGAAAAAAAAACCCCAACAATTAACATATATGCTACTGAAAACAAAAAGAGGCCTACAATGCCAGCTCTGGAAGGTGAAGAAAGGCTAAGACAAAAAGACCTGGCAGTTCAACAGGAGATTAGATTGTCTAAGGTGGAGCTGCTCTTTGAACTGTGGTCTCCAAGTCTACAGAAACAATCTTTGTGTGCCTATTTTGTCGAAGTAAATTAAGAAATTATTTTTTCAGGGGGTCTTTACCTGGATCTGTAAGAGAAGGCTGAAGAAAAAGCCAAAGCATGTGGTATTACGTGTATACTTATTATACAGACAGAAAAAATTGGCTACTCATTTCTTATTGAAAAACTGCTAAATTTGTTTCCATAGACTTTTTCTCAGTATAGAAATTCTAATGTTATCTTGATGTTTGTTTTAAGTAAGACCATTTCCTTTAAAAAGAAACACTATATGAAACTGTGTTTCTTTTTCAGGTTAATTTCAAGCTACAGTTCAACAGACTATTCAGAACAATATAGCCCATGGTACTAAAACTTTTTGATTAATGATATCTGTATCAATTATAAGCTTAAAGTCAGTTATCTGGTTTAACAAATTTCTCTTTTCTGTGCCAGCTCAAGAAACACTAGGAAAAATACCACTTCTAGGCTGTGTGGATCTCTGTAAAAGAGTGGGGTTTAATGTGGCAGAAACTAAGTGTATGTGATATTATCATCTACAAGTTCAGAAATAATAGTGCGCCCATGAATATTAAAGATAGTCACTCAAGCCCTACAGAGCTGCAAATAGTAATAACTTTGAAGAAGTAAATGGGGTTGAAAAGGTTTCTGACAGTGAGGCATGCAGTTCCCTTGAATAGTACAATCATGCCACTGTTTTCTTCTTGCTACTGTTTGTTCTGCATGTAAATCTGTCATGGTTTAACCCGTCCAGCAGCTAAACACCACACAGCCGTTCGCTCACTCCCCTGCAGTGGGATGGGGAAGAGAACTGGAAAAAAGGTAAAACTCATGGGTTGAGAAAAGACAATTTAATAGGACAGAAAAGGAAGGGAAAATAATAATAATGATAGAATGTACAAAACAAGCGATGCACAAAGCAATTGCTCACCACCTGCTGACCGATGCCCAGCCAGTTCCTGAGCAGTGGCCCTGCCTCCCCGGCCAACTGCCCCCAGTCTTTGTTCAGCATGATGCCATATGGTATGGAATAGCCCTTGGCCAGTTGGGGTCAGCTGTCCCAGCTGTGTCCCCTCCCAGCTCCTTGTTCACCCCCAGCCTCCTCGCTGGCAGGGCATGAGAAGCTGAAAAGTCCTTGACTAGAGTAAGCACTGCCTGGCAACAACTAAACCATCAGCGTGTTATCAACATCATTCTTATCCTAAATCCAAAACACAGCACTATACCAGCCACTAGGAAGAAAATTAACTCTATCCCAGCCGAAACCAGGACAAAATCATACTTACTTTTCTGCACTCATTAGATGCTCAGCTGGTATAGGTTCATTACCTTACTAGCATATTTGCATGTTACATGCCCTTACTTTTCTGGGCTGTTTTTACTGCAGTGAAACCAATCCTGATTTATACTATATAAGAGAAGGCAAAACAAGCGCATCACATGCAACTTACTGTTTTACTAAATTATTCATAATCACATGGCAGTGTTTGTTGTGTATTTTGTATTACCCTCTTTCAGAACGTTCCTTTTCACTGTACCATAAGAAAGAAATAAACATGCAATTACAAAAAATATTTGTAGTATTTTTGACTCGATAGAACATGGCTTGCTCATGTGCCAGCAAGACTGTGCTGAGCCTGCAGATGGACTTTCAAGTAATTTAACAGGAAGAGGAAAGACCTAAATACATGCCTTTTCCCCTTTGATTTCAAAAGTAGTTCAAGCAATATCTGAATCAAGATTTGCTTTAGCGAGTTCCTGTTTGCTTTCTATTCTCTGTCTGAGAATTACCATTTAGCTGTACACGTCCCTTTGGGTTCTGTTGTCAATGAAGTATGTCATTAGAAAAGAAGAAATACATGCAAGCCAATGGAAGGAAATACTCAGATGACAAAATGATTTTGAAAGCACAGATTCAATGTATGTAAACACAAATAGAAAATATTTCCCTGAAAACCTTCTGGAATTGGAGGCCAGTCACCTCCTGGACCTGAAGTCTTGCAATACTGTCATATCATAGAAAACAAACTAGTGAATAACCCGTTCCCCAGCTCCCGAAACAAAAGACGACTTGACACAAAATTGAGTGAACATGTTGTACACACAGGGCACCGTATGATTTTAATGTAGGATTTGGAGGAAGGAGATTAAGTCAGACATTAACACATTTTAAGCATTAGGAGGTATTCTGCAAGTATAACGAAATGACACAGAGTACGTGTGGAAGAATCATTAGTATGACCAGTTTCAAATATGCTAGCATGATTAATCAACCCTTCCTCTCAAATAATATCTCCCTCAAGAAAAGATGTGGAACTTTTTTCTTTAAAAAGAAAACTTTTTTTTTCTTTTAGCCATCTGAATGTGGTATCTAGTGCTTTCATACATATAAATATGTGTGTACTTATGTGCATGTGTATATACACATCTATATACTTTTTATATATATTTTTATGTATAATTGTATTTCATTTTGCCACCTATTGTGTTCCCACTAATCGGCCATGTTAATCTAATAATACCTGAATAGAAAATGAATGCCAAACTGAAATAAGCTGTAATGTTCTTCTGTTCTTCTCTTTAACAGAAGTACTTGATTCTAGTAAGAAACTGAAATGCTAGAGAGGAAGAACAATGTATCAATACTGTGATTAAAATATCTTCTACTGTAATAGTCTCTTTTATGCAAACCTTGCAACATAGAAAAATGCAGCATAGGAAAACTATTTAAAGATTTAATATTTCTCAGGAGGACCTGACAGCCAGTGAAACTTTGCAGTCATATTCTAGATTGGGTATATGGCTTCTGCTTCTTAACCCACAAAGCCCAACTGTGGGATGCAATGCATAACTGAAGAAGCACAGAAGAAAATGGTTAATGAAGGAAATTAGCAGTGTTGTGGAATTCAGCATATTACTGTAAATGGCTCACACTATAATCTCAGATTACTATTTCTGTCATTGTGATATCTGTCATTTCCAACACTGTGCCTGCAGAGGAAGTGCTATTTTTTTTAAGAAATATTGGTAAATCTGAGTCAGACAGAGGCTTCCTTTCCTGAAACAAGGGCTCCTTGAGCACTATGGATTATCTGCTAAACTGAGGGTGCCACCAAGAGCGCGCAGGACCTCCCAGGTGTGCTCAGAATGGTGCCTCTAGTTGTAGATTCCCATATCCCTGGACTCTGGGATGCCACCAAAGGCTGTTCTCCTTACACTGCCCCTGGGGTCCCTCCAGCATCCCACAGAAAACCTCTGACACTTTAACTCAAAAATGCCAAACTGCCAAGGGCCTAGTGAAAGAAAAAGCTCCTATGTCTAAAGGTAGAATCATTTTTTCCTTTGCATTTTTTGGAGCTAGGAATATCCCACAATAAAGATTGTCCTTTGCCACTAACCAAAAGGACAGTCCTCTAATATTGCCTTAATTAGAAAAAGCCATTGTGCCACTGTATGTGCATTAAATAACATACTGTTCTGATCACTCAATTGCCATTAAATGGTTGTAATATAGCATAATAGTTCACAACCACAGACTGGTACTCTGTGTGGCAGCTTGTGTTGCAGCTACTCAATTTATACTTGGCTCCAGACAACGCTTTCATCAGTCACTTGCTCACACAATCACAAAAGCTGACTTCCCTCTCACTGGTACAGGCTGGGAAGAATAAATTTTTCCTCTCTGGAGATTCAAAATCTGAAGTGTAAGTGGTGGTGTGCAAGTGCCGGGAGAAAGCCTGACATTTGTTTATTCCATTTTATATTACTATCACCAGTTATTTTTATTATTGTTCTAGTGTATATTAATCCTATATGATTATTATGTACTACATTTATTTTTACTACATAGTTTAGATTCCAACACACGTTTAGAGACACAGGTAAGTACTGCTAAGATGAAATAGGAAACAATCCTTCAATTACTAAAACAGGTACTGTTACTTTAAAAAGATCTTTATTTAATTATAAAAATAATTTCACAGGTACATTTCAAGGCCACAGTGTGCAATAAGCTTTCAGGCTCTAACCTGCTGCACCTGAGATTCGTTTCTGAATGGTCTTGAGACTTGGTACTGTGTAGCATATCTGTGCAAAAAACTACAAACATCATAAAAGAACCATCCACCTAGGGCTATAAAATACGAAAGTATCACTGGCCCTAGAAGTTTCTGAACTAGAGTTTACTGAAGACTCTCAAGAGTATTCATGGAAGTGAATACTGGTCCTCTTATACTCTTTGTTGACTGCACTGCCTATTGCTGGAGGCAGGGCAGTCTTTGGGATACCTGGCTCAGTTAGCCCACTGTGGCCACCCTTCGGTTCTTCTGGCCTTATGATGATGATCAGTGATGGTGACTGTTGAGCCAGGTGGTATTACCAACTGGGGATGAGAGGCTGTGTCCCAAAGAATCAAATGAGAAAGCCATGAGTGAACAGCTAATTTTGTCTCCTGACATTGTCAACAGATGCTGGGTTTCCTTCCACTTCTGCTTTGCATTTGACAGTTTTGTTGAAAGAAGCAAAGAGTAGGCAACATAGCCTACTCTTAAAGATCAAAGCAAAAAAAGGTGTCCCTTTGCTTTGCTACCAAAGCTGACTTCTGTAGTAACACCAGCATAATAAATTCCTTTTCTTTACCCGATGCTTCTCATTCCTGTCTCCACATCTCAAACTGCCAGGCATTTAGCTATGCTGAGAGCATTATGTGGCCAAACTAATAAATCTGATCAGAATAAAAGGTTGAGGTTGGAATCTGCAGACTGATCTGGTCTACTCTGTGATTTTGCAAACAACTATGTTAACCACTGTTGGGTAGAAAAAAAACAACCAGAGGCTGTAATTTCGTGAGTCAGTATTGGTGCTAGAGCCACCTGGTCATGAAACTGTCACCTACAAAAGACGACTTTACAGACTGATACATTCTCTCTGAAAAAAAATTCAAAGGGTTTTGATAGAATTTGTCTTGGAGAATCACCTCATGTTTTATATTTTGTCTGGGTTTTTTTCCTTTTTTTTTTTTTTAAATCTGTATTACTGGTTATATTATCAACATCTGTCATGAATTCTACTTTTCCATGGGCTTCTGATGGCCCAGGTCACTACTTCAAACATCAAACCTGGTTAGGTTCCTTAGCAGGGCCTAATGAAAGGGTTATGTTAAGGACATTGAGCCATTCATTCCATCATGATTAGGAAAACATTGTGTATTTATGCATTTCCTGAACCATGGGCTGTTAGCATGAGTTGAAGTGCAACTGGCTAATGAGATAATCTAATGCTTAGAAGTTAAACATGTATGTCAGTGCTATGCTGAACTGAGACTTTGCCAAGATGAATGATCAAAGTAGAACCGAAAAACAGAAAAAATGTAATGGGATGAAAACCGTGAATGATAATTATATTGGGAATGTAACATTAAGGAGCTTGGTGTTATGCTCATCAGAGAAGATAATATTTCTTATGAGAGCTAATTAGAGGTTGGTTTGTAATTCTTCAAATCTTTCAAAATGTAAATATTTATAAGGTCTTTTCCTACTGAAATGCCTCAAACCATAGTTTACTATTATGTAAATGAAGAACATACAGATCTCCAAAAAGGACGCAGTTTACTGACTTTCATTCTGTGATTCTGTAGGGAAAAAAACCCCAAAGAATTCTGTTGTGTAGTTGGGAAAAGAGGGTAAGCAAAGAAACAAGCAAAGAAACAAGGAAACTTATCTCTGGATACTGAATAAATCCTCTTAACACAGGCCACATTTATCACTTGGTGAAAAAAATAACAGACTTAGACATTCTCCCAAATGCAAGGTGCACCTAATTTCTGCAAACAGCTAACAGCTAGTATGTTTCAGATAAACATGCTTATAAAGTACATACACCACGAACAGAACTCAGATCCATATTTACAAGCTACTGCTAATTTACAACAGGTTATTTGACTATAAATTTCACCGAGGTCTTTGAGGTTTTACTCCTGCAAAAGCAAGAGCTGGAGTCCTGTCATATAAATGCTGATGTGTTTACTCATACCTGCCTCAGTCTTCCTCTGGCCGTGTGTCCCCTCCCACCCCCAGGACTGCCACTGCTACCTAACAGCCTTCTGGGGCTGAAGAGCAAAATCACAGCTTTCCTGCGGCGCACAAGCCAGCCTTCTAACTGCTACCCAAATAACTATGTGGCACACGGCAAAAGGATACAGCTTCTAGCAAGGACAAACCTATATTCACAGAGAAAAGATCAGGTTTTCCCTCGTACTGAGGACTGGTTAATGCTTTTAGTACCGCTTAGCGTACATCTTTGCGCTACAGAATCACTCATCTGTATGCACAGATGATTTATTAAGTCTGTTTCTTTTACTGATAAGCTACTTCTGCACTTGATAATGGTCTAAAAATCTAAGTTACTTAAAAAACAAAAAATATGTATTAGATTCTGGTGGTGACATAATGCACTGTGAAATAATTTAAAAGACCTCTTACATATAACGTGCAGGTAACAATGTTTGCATTATAGATGGAACCAGTATGGATGTTCTTGCACGCACAGGACATTCAGCAAATCATTCAGCACCCTGATTCAGCAAATCACTTTAGTACCTGCAGAACTTAAACCATATGAATAAACCCTTTATGAAACTAATCATACCTTCGAAATGAGACATGTACTTAAACGGCTGGTTGAGTCAATCCCTAAAGAATTAAAAAAAAAAAAAGAGCTTCTTTTTGTCATGAATGTTTTTCTTATTTAATTATTCCACTTACAGAACAGGATACGATCCTTTTAGAATGATGTTTTAAAAAAATCCTTCTCATTGCTTCATGATTGTACTGTATAGGTGCCAACACGTTTAGCAAATCGAGGTTAAAAATCAAAACTTCTGGTGTTTGCAGAACTACTTCTACCTGTATTTACCAGGATTTCTGTGCCTTTGCTAATGTTATTGAGTTAGTTAATGGAGAGGCATGTGGAATGAAGTTTTCTCTGAGCTGCAGCAGTGTGTATCTACTGAATAATTTGTTTAGGCCAGCTTTACTGGCAAGTCCTTCTCATTCTGATCTTCATCCCTAAGGAAAATGGAACTGCTTCCACTTTCAAAAAACTATAAGTTACTCCTGGGTTTGTAATTCTTTTCTGTTTTTGTAACAGGAATCCCAAACTTATTATCAGCTTTTCAAAAGCCAGCTGTTCCTGGCAAAGAAGCATGTTCTCTGAGCCCACAGAGAGCGTGCTGCAGCTGATGGAAGGCATGCTGGGATGGTATAATTTTGTTTTGGCTTGCTTTCCAAGCCAAAAGAACCCTAGGGTCACTAATTGTCCTGATAAACATCTCTTCTGAACACTTTATTATAAAAGCAAATAATAAATAAAAAATGACCTACCATCCTAAAGCATAAAACAATGTGTAACACTGCTACTGCTCATTAAAAAAAAAAAACTTTGGCTCATATAAAATGATTAATCATTAAATACAATTATATGACTGCATATAGATAAGCAACAAAGGAATGTATGGAAAAGTTAGGGAAAAAAGCTTTGGTTTTCATTGTAAGTAAGCACTTAAAATCTAAAAATGCAAGTCTAAACCATTTCCCAAGTAATCTAGTAACTATAAACTTGTTTACCATACCTCTTTTCTGAAGGCTTGTATGTACAAAATATTTTTAATAGATATAGATACATTTACACTCTAAAACAGGAATAGCAAATAATAATTATCTGTTTTCAAAAGGAAGTATGTCCTTTCTAAAAAGTAGAAACACATCTGCTATCTAATCAGGGATATACAGTCAGGTGTGTTTATGTTATGCACACCTATTTCATTGACAATTATAATCCATGGGTTCACTTTCACATTCTTTTTATATTGCTGCAGCTAGAGGTTCAGTCAGGCTAAATATAAGTAAAAAGAATTTATGCCTGTCCAATCTGGGCAATACCAGATTTTTCACCGGTGTGAATATCAAGCAGGTGAAGCGCACCCACTTTTTTGTTTACCACTGTATCAGCGGATATGACTCTACCAATTTAAATATTTATGAAAGGAAAAAATAAAATTTATATAGTTAATCACGTTGTCACTCTTTTAACAGTCTAATAGATCTGTGAAACTACTACTGTTCCTAGACCACACGTAGGTGCCTTAAAGACACGTAGATGTCTTAAAATGAGAAGGCCTGCAGGGAAGCTTGAGACAGTCATCGCATATCACGTTAGTAATGTCATGTCCTTGGCACTTCAAAAATCTTGGGGTAGAATTGCTGTCCTACAAATGCCAACGCAATAAAGGTAATACTGACCTTCATAAAACACGGCGGCAGCAGTGTGTCGGCATCGTGAACGTACCCCCGTGGTGCTCTCCAGTGGTGATTAATACTAAGTCAGGAGCCATAACTCTGATGAGCCTTTAATACAGTAAACCAACAGAAGCAGTTAAGGGCATGGTCTGAGAGAAATGGAGAGGAATTTAATCAAGTTGCTAATATACTTTGACCAGGACTCTCAGGTACTCTTAACGGAAAACATAGTCTTAAAGGGACTGAGATGTTTCAGCTCATGGCTCTTAAGGGGCCAGTTACTCGTACAACCCTACTGAAAACAGAGAGCAGTACCTTGGTAAGCATCCATCACTTTTGGAAGGAAAAGTAATATTTTGCATTCATTTGAGTATTCAGTTTGGGTTATACGCAAGCTACGGTTGTGATCTGATGAAGGATGGAGGAAAGAAAGGCTGTATTCATGAAGACTAATTTAGTTTAGCAAGGTTAATTTCCCTTCCTACAGTCAGTAGTCCATAGAGGATTCTGCACAGGGAATATTGAAGCTACAGCCTCCTCCCTATTGTTAAAAAAGATTTTGCAAATGAACCAAAAACACTAATAAGGATTGTGCAGACCATGCATTGCTTCTAACACTGAAAGCATTGCAATCCTGAAATGTGACAGCACTGCAAATCCACAGCCCTGGCACTCATCCAGATTGCCAACAGTTTATGAACTAAAGTAATAACTGTACTCATTTATACTTATTAACTAATTGTGCTTGGATCTTAATTCCCAAAGATGAAATATTCACATATTACTCCACACCAGCCACTGCAAAAGAGCATAGTGGCAAAGAAAAGACTTCAGCTCTGTCAGGAACATTGACGTACATTAAAACAGATATATGTTGCAAATCCAGTTCTTAACCTCTCTCCACTAATTCCATGAGAAAATATACTCAGACACATGGAAAAGTAGCCAGCAGTCATTCACTGGTACTGACACTATACGAACAATGGGCAGTGTTAGAGACACTTTCTAGAGCGGTCTGTACATTTTGTTAGAAGATATTATCGATCCCCTGAGACTGTAAATCAGAAGGGGATTTTAAAACAGTTCTATTTTTGTTCTCGGGGACATTTTGCTAATTAAAGTGGTACATCTTAATCAAATTCTTTCACCCTCTTCTCCATTGAACACACTGTTGGTCTACATAGAGTACAAATGACTCACTTCTTACCAGATACAGCATTGTCTCAAAAATAATTTTGCATATTAAACTACAAAAATGTACTGAAGTTAGCAAGTCTCAAAGTCATGGGCAAAATTTTCAGTTAGGATCTCTAGTAAGTGATCTCTACGCAAGCAGTCTCTACGTGACTTCTACTGTATTTCAACAATGTTACAGAAAGAGCTATTCTCAATGGATTTCAGAAAATGAGAGGATTAAGTTTGTATGAGTTTTTGCACAGAAAATCTAATCTATTTAATAAGCAAATCAATCTACATGTCTCTACTTTCAGTGAAGCAGGAAAAGAGTCCTTGCATTGCTGAAATTTTGCATGTCAACCATATGCCAGGGTCCAGTACCTCTGACCAGCTTCTTTTAGATATTCTGCACATGGAGGGTGTAATGTTTAATTTCAGATATACTTATTTGAAGATATGTGATGTTACACCAGAACAATCGCCATACCAGTGCAATCCACATACCGGTGTCTGTAATTGTGACTCTGGGAAGGTATATGTGAGTTGAAGGCAGCTCAAACGCTCTCTTCCAAATTTCGTTAGTTGTCCAGTTTCCATACTCTGTATTGGGCTGAGCCATGCATACACTGCCTCCATGCTGGCCTGGCTGACTCAGGGAGACATCCACACTCTTTTAATGAACACAGAGAGAAACATTGCCAGCCGCCAGTTGATCCCCTCAGCTGACAGAGCTGTTTACCTCAAGCAAAGGCCACCCCCGGTCCCTCCCTTTTGTGTGGAGACACAGTCAGCTGCTTTGCAACACCTCTGGTCGCTCACACCCTGCGTCTGTCCCCAAGCTCCAGCGGCACATCACCCTCGCCCAGCTCCTCTGAGCCCTCTTCCATGGCGGGGGGTTATCGATCAGTCACACCATAATGTGAGATATGCCAGAATTAGTCACTAACCTAAATAGCAACCTAGCAATCAGAGAAAAGAGAAAAAAAAAAAAAGACTAAGCTTTTGCAAAACACAACTTCTTTTTTAGTCCTGCTTCTTCCTATTGACATGGAAGATTTTGCTCATCTATTTAAGCAGTTCTTTACCACTATTTAGTAAGTGAAGGTAACAGCACTTGTTCAAGGGACTTAATTATTGTCAGAAAGCAGGGAGAGAAGCCTGCCTTACCAGGGGCACAAGCAGGAGCTGAGGTGACCCCAGTGCTGGTGGCATCTACTGAAGGGGCACAGCCCTGCAGGGCAGAGCCAGTGCTGGTAAGGTGGCCATTAAATGGCCCAGGCAGGCTGAGGGGATGAACCGGGCTACCTGAGGAGGGCAGCCAGGAGCAAATGGGGCCAGGGCCAGGGCTGGAGACTGGCACTCCTACCGGCACTCAGGGCAGGACCAACAGTCCCAGGCTCAGCTGAAATGGGGTCCTGTGTGCATGGGCAGGGCTGGGGAGACCCCTGAGGAGGCTGGGCAGTAAGGCCTGCTGGTGCCCTCAGGGCCCCAACAGCTATAATCACAGAACCACAGAATGGGTTGGGTTGGAAGGCACCTTTAAAGACCTTTAGTCCAACCAGCCTTGCCACGGACAGGGACATCTTTCACTAGACCAGGTTGCTCAAAGCCCCATCCAACCTGACTGAACACATTAAATGATGGGGCATCCTCAGCTCCTCTGGACAAACTTTTCCAGTGTCTCACCACCCTCATCGTAAAAAATTTCTTCCTTACGTCCAATCTAAATCTACCCTCTTTCAGTTTAAAACTGTTGCCCCTTGTTCTGTCACTGCAAGCCTTGGCAAAAAGTCTGTCTCTATCTTCCTTAAAAGCTCCCTTGTGCTGGTTTTGGCTAGGATAGAGTTAATTTTCTTTATAGTAGCTGGTATGGGGCTATGTTTTGGATTTTAGTATGAGAATAATATTGATAACACTCTGACGTTTTGCTAAGTGGTGTTTACACTGGTCAAGGACTTTTCAGCTCCCCATGCTCTGCCAGGTGCACAAGAAGCTGGGAGGGGGCACAGCCAGGATTGTTGATCCAAACTGGCCAAAGGGCTATTCCATACCATATGATGCCATGCAAAGCATGTAAAGCTGGGGAAGAAGAAGGAAGGGGGGGACGTTTGGAGTGATGGCGTTTGTCTTCCCAAGTAACCATTACGTGTGATGGAGCCCTGCTTTCCTGGAGATGGCTGAACACCTGCCTGCCCATGGGAAGTACTGAATGCATTCCTCATTTTGCTTTGCCTGCGCGCACAGCTTTTGCTTTTTCTATTAAACTGTCTTTATCTCAACCCACGAGTTTTCTCACTTTTACCCTTCTGATTCTCTCCCACATCCCACCGGAGTGGAGTGAGCGAGCGGCTGGGTGGTGCTTAGTTGCCAGCTAGGGTTAAACCACGACACCCCTTTATAAATATAGAAGGTCCGCAATAAGGTCTCCCTGGAGCCTTCTCTTCTCCAGGCTGAGCAACCCCAACTCTCTCAGCCTTTCTTCACAGAAGACGTGTTCCAGCCCTGTCACAGAGGCACACAAAGTCAAATTAGGCAGGTGATAAACTCAAAGTAAACTTTATTTAAACCAAAATTGTTTAGCAAAACTAACTAGAAATGAGGCTTATCAAAATCGTTCAACACTGACAACATCAGTAAACCACAGGTTCAGGATGATGTACAAGGAATTAATACTGCACAGCCAGCTTTGGAAATCAGCATTCAAAATGCGTGCAATCACTCACCTATAAGATGAGGGCTCTCAACCTTGAGGAGTTTCCTTGGGTGGCGTCCTGACCCAAAGGGAGATTCCTCAACTGCAGACGCACTGCTCCAAGAAGGACTGACTCAACTTACCCTCCAGCGGGGCTCCATTTATACCCTGGTCGAATCTGATCTGTGGTCAGTTCTGATTGCCTGAGGGCCTTAACTCCTCGCCCAAGGTGTGTCCGTGACCATAAGCACTGACTCAAGGTGTCTACTTGCCAGTCATCCCCATAAAGGCATGAAAGTGAGGGCACGAAAAGTAAGGACACAGCAGTCCTAATGACCCCAGTCTTTACCAGGGTGGGTGCACCTGCCACACAATCCACCCTGTGACCACAGTCATGATTTGACTGGTTTCCTTGGAGTTGTGGTACAGTCTCCTCTTGCCTCCAAAGTTAAAAGGGAGCACAGTCTTGGTGAGCTCGATGATGGTGAGCATCATTTCTCAGTTGTTTAAGGCTGTACTGGAACATCAATTATATGAACAGAGTCTAAAGGAATATCAATTACATGAATAGATTTCGAGGGAGTATACTCCATGGTTAACACAGATTTCGTTATTGCGCGCTTACCACAATTCATAACAGTACAAATCACAACAATCACAACTACAACCATTATCAGAGACTGGAGAAGCCATCCTGACACAGAAAACCCAAACATATCGAAAACTGTCCCCCAACCAGTTAGTCCCTAGTGCAGCAACAATTGCCTCCGAGTCCCTTGCTACTTTTGTCATTTCATTGATCTGGTCTTGAAGGGGTACTGACACGTTCAGGATGTGGACACAGCACTCACCTGCCGATAGGTTCAGGACTCCATATACGCCTTTCTCCTTTAACAGCATCAGTTCTAATATGGCTTGGTTTTGAATAGTCATTCTACTGGTATGTTGTAATTTATTACCTAATACCCTAAACTATCAGACATGGCGTTAGCCAAGGCTGACAGCTGCAGGCCCAGTTCCAGAAGAGCTTGCCGGTTCTGTACCAGAGCAAATCCTATCCCAAGAATTTATTCCAGCCACCATCCTACTTCTGCTGAGGCTCCCCGCCATTCCCCCTGCAAGTCCCTTGGGCTGCGATCCCACCACCTGTGTGGTGTGGATCCCTCTCAATAAATGGGACAGAGAGAGAGCACGGCTAATATGCAGGCTAGTCCCGGGATGGTTGGGTATATTCGGGAATATAGGTGGCTGTTAGAACATGCCCACACTAAGTTAGGAGGTGTAGAGACAAAGGATGTTTGGCATGAACCTGGCATGGTCGTAAGGGGACGACAGTAATCTTTCTTACGATGGTCTAGGGCAAAGGGCTGTAACTGGTATTGCTACATAGGCAGCCCTGTATTAAAGCTTCTTGAGCAGGAGGATAGAGCCATAATAGTGGCATTCCACCTATGTCTTTACATCTGATCTCTGCCTGACAGTTCCAGAGTGGAGATTTTCCTACCGGGAATACCTTATCCTTTTCCCCATACCAGCTGGGCACATGACTGTATCTGGCCCACGTGCAGTTGAGGGGGCAGTCCCACGAATTTCAGTTACACACACTGGGACATTCATTATTATCCTTTTAAGGGTGTTTGATGCACCATGAGGCATTTAATGGTTTTGTATATTGTAGGGAGAGGTCATCAGTGCTCCAGCGAGCACTATATTCAGTAGTTCCCCATGGAATTTCAGGGCATGGGGAGCCATTCCAGCTCCACCCCGTGGCCTCATGGGTAGGTTGAAGAATATAGTCACATCTGGCATTCCATATCGAACTAGCATTTACCGTGCCCGGTGACCAACTGTAGACAATATAAGTATAGCCTCTTCCCTCAATCTCCCTAAATCTCCAACTATAATTATTATATTGCTCCTATGTGAGCTCAAGGGTTAGTGTTATGTTGATGTCCTGTACAAAGATTGGTAAAGGGTCTTCTGCTGATTTGGGTGTGAGCAGGCAAACCGTCACGGAGGTTAAGTTCATTATTCGGGTGAATCCCACTATCATTTTCACCACTACACTGTCGTCCAAGCCTTGCTCATCTTCGAAGTCTGATGTTGCTCCAGTTGCCAGGAGGGACAGGACGATAATGGCTGTCCATCCCGTCATTTTCCTGGAAGAGAGAAGGAAACTAAACCTCGGCCTTTGGGTGAAGCCGGGATAAGAGTTAAAAATCAGGAATTATCCGTCGAGCACTGATGCGGTGGGTCTTCCCACTCCTATCCAGAGCTTCCCACAAGCCTCTGGGTTTTGCCAATGTCATTGATACCACAATGATGGAGGGCAATTTTACCATAACAGGCAGTCCCACATATGCCCGCAACGGGAACTTATCCCTTTTATTGTCTGGTATAGGGTCGATCAGCAGTTAGTGGTCCGATAGGACAAAATGCTCAAATTTTGGTGCTCCCATAACTTCCCCAGTGGTCATCAACAATAAAGACCACATGTGGTAATTGTGTGTCCCAACTGTGGTGTGAGACATCAGCATGTCTTTTAATCAAACCATTGGTTCGTTCAACCATACCATTAGCCCAAGGACAATACGGTGTATGGAACACCCATTTGATGCCTTCCCCTCGAGCCCAGTCTTGCACCACAGTGGCCATAAAGTGTGACCCATTATCACTCTGAATGCACTCAGGAGTGGGTAAAATACTAAACCACTTGCTCAAGGCCTGGAGCGTCTGGTCTCCAGTGGCAGTGCTAACAGCTGTAGCCATTGATAGTCCCGATGCCACCTCTACTCCTAGTAAAATATGTGTCTTCCCATGGGATGGCCTCAAGGGCCTGACAGAGTCAATCTGCCAGGTGCTCCAAAGAGCCTTGCCTTGTCTAATATGCTGGGCTGCAGATTGATTTGGGTGATCAGCCTTGAGCCTTATTCGGCGTTGTAGGCAAACTGTGAGGATTGCCTCACAGGTTTTCATAGACACTGGCCAACCTCTAGATTGGCATTCATAATAGAGATCTGCCTTCCCTGAGTGGCCTTGCTTAATGTGCAGCCATTCAGCTAGTCAATCCCAATCCTCTCCTTCACTATCTACCACCTTAATTTGGGCTAGGTGATCTACCTGTTGATTCCATTTTAATCATAGAATGTTTCCACAGATGGGGCATCTACCACCTCTCTGGGCAACCTGTTCCAGTGCCTCACCACCCTCATTATAAAAAATTTCTTCCTTATATTTAGTCTGAATCTACCCTCTTTTGGTTTACAGAATCACAGAATCACAGAATCATATAGGTTGGAAAAGACCTTTAAGATCATCGAGTCCAACCATAAACCTAACACTGCCAAAAACCACCACTACACCATGTCTCTAAGTACCTCATCCAAACGTCCTTTAAATACCTCCAGGGATGGCGACTCAACCACTTCCCTGGGCAGTCTGTTCCAATGCTTGATAACCCTCTCGGTGAAGAAAAATTTCCTAATATCCAGTCTAAACCTCCCCTGGCGCAACTTGAGGCCATTTCCTCTTGTCCTATCACTTGTTACCTGGGAGAAGAGACCGACCCCCACCTCTCTACAACCTCCTTTCAGGTAGTTGTAGAGAGCGATGAGGTCTCCCCTCAGCCTCCTTTTCTCCAGGCTAAACAGTCCCAGCTCCCTCAGCCGCTCCTCATAAGACTTCTGCTCCAGACCCTTCACCAGCTTCGTTGCCCTTCTCTGTACGCGCTCCAGTACCTCAATATCCCTCTTGTAGTGGGGGGCCCAAAACTGAACACAGTATTCGAGGTGCGGCCTCACCAGTGCCGAGTACAGGGGCACAATCACTTCCCTAGTCCTGCTGGCCACACTATTCCTGATACAAGCCAGGATGCCATTGGCTTTCTTGGCCACCTGGGCACACTGCTGGCTCATATTCAGGCGGCTGTCAACCAACACCCCCAGGTCCTTCTCTGCCAGGCAGCTTTCCAGCCACTCTTCTCCAAGCCTGTAGCGTTGCATGGGGTTGCTGTGGCCCAAGTGCAGGACCTTGCACTTGGCCTTGTTAAACCTCATACAATTCACCCCAGCCCATCGATCCAGCCTGTCCAGGTCCCTCTGCAGAGCCTGCCTACCCTCCAGCAGATCAACACTCCCACACAACTTGGTGTCGTCTGCAAACTTACTGAGAGTGCACTCGATCCCTTCGTCCAGATCATTGATAAAGATGTTAAACAGAACTGGCCCCAACACCGAGCCCTGGGGAACACCGCTTGTGACCGGCCGCCAATCGGAGTAAACTCCATTCACCACCACTCTCTGGGCCCGGCCGTCCAGCCAGTTCTTTACCCAGCGAAGAGTACACCCGTCCAAGCCATGAGCAGCCAGTTTCTCCAGGAGAATGCCGTGGGAAACCGTGTCAAAGGCTTTACTGAAGTCTAGATAGACAACATCCACACACTTCCCCTCATCCACTAGGCGGGTCACCTTATCATAGAAGGAGATCAGGTTGGTCAAGCAGGACCTGCCTTTCCTGAACCCATGCTGGCTGGGCCTGATCCCCTGGTTATTCTCTACATGGCGTGTGATAGCACTCAGGATGATCTGCTCCATCAGCTTCCCCGGCACCGAGGAAGCTGCGGGGGTTTTTTTTGCAGCGGGGGTTCCATTTCTTGCATGGCCCCTTACCCATCCCACCTTTAGGGGTTGTGATATGCCTATTTCTGACAGTCGCTGCCAGTCTCTCCAGCTCGCCAGACTTTTGTACAGCCCACTTCCCACTGATTGGATGCCCATTGGCATATCCACCCTGTGGCACCCTTATAGGTCGTGTAGAAATCAGCGTACATTATGGCAGTGCCATTCTCTGCTGCCAGTAGGAGGGCTCGCAATTCTCCTACTTGCACACTGCTTTCACCCTCTTCTTTGACTGTCTTCCCAGTGCCAATTTCTAACGCTACTGCCTTATATTGCTACCTGGATTTCACTCGACGAGCGGATGCATCAGTAAACTATATTCCCTGCATGTCTGAGGTCACCATGAACTCGGGCATGTCTTTAATTGGAGAGAGCTTATAGGGTCGATCTAACGAGGCTGAGTCTGGGTTTATGGGCTGTTGCAACCCCGAAACCTTGGTCAGGCCTTCTTTCAAGGGAAGCAATTGGCTCACCCCTTCTAGGTATGTGTACTATTTCTGGACAATGGCCTTTTGAGCTACTCCCTTGGGAGGGGGTGATCCATTAAGAATCAAGTTTAGGAGGGGGAAAGGTCCCTGTACTATGACACCTTGTAGGGTGCGCAACTTCTCAGTTTCTTTAACTGCTCTAGTGAGGGAAAGAACCCCTTTCTCCCAATCCCAGTACCGTTGTTCGGTCTCCTTGAATGAGGTGGAAGAGAACAACAAAGGCCTCGCCGGTCCTTGCGGCCCCTTTTGTAACACGCCACAGTATGAAGCATGGGTGGCAAATCCCCACTTTACTCTTAATGGATCTCGTGGGTGCAATGTGCCTAGCTTCTGGTAGGCCTTGAGTTCATCCTTCAGGATATTAAGGGCCTCTGTGTGTTGCGGAGTCCAATCCCATTCCCTATTCTTTTGAAGCAAGTCATATAGAAGGCAGGCAATCACCAAAAACCCCGGTATATGCTTCCTCGAATAGCCCAATGTGCCTATCAGCTGCTGTAATTCTGTCATATTGCTTGGAGTTTGCCCTTCATCGGTAGCTGACAGAGTATCATCAGGCACAGCAATTGCTCCAGCTATCCACCAAGCTCCCAGGAATTTAACTTCTTGTCCGGGGCCTTGACATTTGGAAGGCAGGATATCTAGCCCATTCTTAATCAACAGGTTCCAGATGGCTCCAGCCACTTGCCCCACCTGGTCTTTGTTATCTCCACCAACTGGGATATCATCTATGTACTGATATATGTGGATGTCTGATGGCACCTCCACCATGTTGAGGAGTTTGGCCGAGGCATTGTGAGCAATGATGGGGAGTGTTTGTATCCTTGTGGGAGTTAATTAAAGGGGTATTGGGTCCCTTCCCCAGTAAAGGCAAACTGAGGCTTATCCTCTTCTCTTAATGGGATCATGAAAAACATATCCTTAACATCTAGGGTGGCCATCCATGGGTGGGCAGCTGCCTATACAGCTGTCTCTATTGAAGTTATGTTCGGGACAGCAGCGGTTAGTGGTGGGGTATTAGTATTTTACCTCCCGTAGTCGATAGTTAAATGCCATCGCCCATCTGGCTTACAGACTGGCCAGACTGGAGAGTTATAAGGGGAGTGTGTGCGACTTATGATCTGTCTCTTCTCAAGGTCGCTAATCACCTCTGAAATGCCCTGTTCAGCAGCGGTTGGTAGCGGACGATGGGGGACACGCGTTACTCTAGATTGCGGTAGCGCGGGAGCAAGCTGCAAGGTCCTAACATGGGCGGCCTCTGCTCCTCTGCTTCCAGAGCTCCACACCTTGCCACTACGCAAATACCATCATTTGCCCGCTAATACATCAAATCCCAATATATTTCCCTTATAAGGGCTTAGAGCCACCTCCACGGTTGTCATCCGCTTTTCCCCAGGTAGCCAAAGTTGAGTTCGAGCTATGGGACATTTTTCTGCTGCACCCGTCACCCCTATTATGTTTATAGTCTTTCTCAGTGGTTTAATTCCTAACTCATTGGCTTGTTGCTTATTTAGAATGCTAATTTGGGCTCCTCTATCAGTTAAGAACTCTAAACTTACTTGCTTTGGGCCCACAGGGCTGTGTACATAAGGGTCCTTGTCAGCGGATCATTGGCAGAAATTCACCATGTGGAGTGGGCAGCCTGAACACCAAATGGATGCTTCCCGTTTTTTAACTCATTCAGTTCCCCTTGCAGGGACACGAAAGGGTTAATCGTGTCTGTGCTGTTGTGGGGGAGGGTGATTGCTGGTGTTTCCCCTCTGTCTTCGGTTTTCCCCTCTAGCAGTTCCAGCAGTTTCCAGATATGGTTGGTGGATTGCTGGTGCAACACTGCCCGGGGTACCCCCAGCACTAACACCTTTTGCCAAAGGTTGTTCCGTCAGGCCATACTGTGTCACATCTCTGCCCAAGTCAGCATGTGTGCAGGCGGATTCTGAGGGTTTTGCCGGTTGTGTTCTATGGCCCTCTGGATCCCTTCTCTGAGAACCTGAATGTGTATTTTTAAAGCTTCCGGTAGCCCTCTAATGAGGGGTCTAAGGTGGCTGGGGTCCACCGGTGCAGCCATCGGTACCCCATGCTGCCCTCTCTCATACACTGCCTGCACGCCAGCAGCCGTCTGTACTCCTGCTAACTCTGACAATCCTTTTACCCAGATAGTAACAGGCTCCACTCGCCCTTTGGGGTCCACACCCCCAGCCCAATAAACCACTCAGGACATTATCAATCGGTCACCAGCCCATCACTCAGAAACACTCCGGGGCCCCAAAATCCCCTAGCCTTGCCATCACCCAGCAGTATCCAATCCCCCCCCTTAAAGAGGCACACCACAAACACTCAGTTTCTGTTTCTCCCAGTCTGCGCAAAAACCTAGCTTGTAATTTGCTGAGCTTGGGTCCCATCCAGGGGGTGGTACGGACGCTGGCTTGAGGGTTCCCGCCTCACGAGCCCGTGTGCCTCTCTGTTTTAATAAGAAGTCACACTTCTGTTTCCTCCAATTCCTCCATGTCCTCAGAACTATTTTCATCAGGGTCTCCCCAAATGTCCCCATCCCAATCCTCGGGAACTGCACCCGCAACTAACTTTTGGATTTGGACGATACTGGGAGGCTTTTTCGCTTCTGCTAGTGTGATCTCAATTTTTGTTCTAATAGACGTGTCCACTCTCTTTCTCTTTTCAGTTCTCCTTTTAAGCAATCGATTTCTAACTGTTTCTTCAAATTATCTTTTGCTTGCCTTTCACACTCATTGTGGTGATCTTGAGCTTGAATTAAACAGGCACCTAGGATGGCACACATGGTCCCTTTTCCTTTACCATCTCGATTATTTCTCTGGCATTGTTCTATTCTCTCTGCAACCGCGGCTGGGTTGAATCACTTTGCCTTCGCCCATCATATATCTGGGGGAGAAGGCCTACATCCGTGCCTCCGTAATAATTCCTCTATTAACATCATCCTGCCGACTACGCAAACTTAACGTCACAGACACTAACAAAGTCAAATTAGGCAGGTGATAAACTAAAAATAAACTTTATTTAAACCAAAATTGTTTAGCAAAACTAACTAGAAATGAGGCTTATCAAAATAGTTCAACACTCTGACCACATCAATAAACCACAGGTTCAGGGTGGTGCATGAGGAATTAATACTGCACAGCCGGCTTTGGAAATGAGGATTCAAAATGCATGCAATTACTCACCTATCAGATGAGGGCTCTCAACCTTGAGGACTTTCCTTGGGCGGCATCCCAACCCAAGGGGAGAGTCCCCAACTGCAGACCCATGGATCCTTCTCTTCTCCAGGCTGAACAACCCCAACTCTCTCAGCCTTTCTTCACAGGAGAGGTGTTCCAGCCCTCTGACCATTTTTGTGACCCTCGTCTGGACCTGCTCTAACAGGTCTGTGTCTGTCTTGTGCCCGGGACCCCAGACTGGACGCAGTACTCCAAGTGGGGTTTGACAAGAATGGAGTACAGATGGAGAATCACCCCCACTGACCTGCTGGCCACATAATCAGACACTTCTATTACTTAGATGGTTACAGCTCCAAAGTAGTTGATTGGCCAGGGATGGACTAACAACATATGCATTTTTTTAACTACGGGCCTAACACAGCTAAATCCACAAGAGTTTAAACCTTACACTCTTGAGTAACTTTATCTCAGCCTGGCCAAATTTAGGATTATTCAGGTGTCTAACCACACTGAGGGCAACTATTTTCAGATTGTTTTTTATTTAGTATTTAAAAGCCTAAATAACTCACTAGCCAGGCACGGGTCTCACTCTGCAGGAGATGTGCTTCATGTTTCTTTCACTGAAGTGTCAGAGATCAAATATGAAGAGGTAAAGTTACAAACAAAAATGGAAAGGGTTGGATAAGTAGAAAATAACTGTAAAGGTTACTGACCTGGTTAGCACTTCACCTTGTTTTGTAGAAGGTAAGTGTTCTGTACTATGCAAATTCAGTTTTGTGAAGTTAGCGCTTCAAAATGCCTACCAGTATTTGCAAGGCAAGCTGGTCACTCAGCTGCCAGTGCCTTGCATAAATGAAGCAGCACTGCTAAGAAAACTCTGAAACACTTCATATTTACAGTGATTTGTTTCTCCCACATTCATTCTTTCGTCTGTCAATCTGACTGGCAACATGGTATGATGTTTCCTCCTCTCCACAACACACACCTCTGACTCATTCCCCCGATTTCCATCATATGCACCAAGTAACCTCGTTTCTTGTCACAAAATGTGAGCAAGACTTGGATTTTACATCTTGGTTAAGGTATTGTAATGCTGAGCAGGGTACCTTGGTTCAACCAGTTTCCACAATTTAGTTCCTGAAGAATTATTTATCATAGTGCTGTCACTTATAGATCTAGGATAGGAAAACTTAACTTTCTTGTCTGTTGAGGTCTGGGCTTTAGTTTGAGAAACAAGTAATTCAATGTGCAATTGGAATTCCAAAAAGTGATCGATTACAGTATGTATCTAATACTCTGCAGTAAAAACAATCTCATCCCAAGTCTGTAAGCACTAGAATTAATCTAGAATTAAGGCACTATTATTTGTAGAATCAGACAAAGTTCAGCAACAGAACTGACCTAAACCCACTGAAATTCAAAAAGATATCAAGTTTATTCTGTTAAATTTGTTCACAAGATGCTAAAAGTTTAACCTGTAATAAAATTCTCCTATTTCCTCAAAACAGTGTTTCTCATTCTGTACTTTTAAACTAGTGTAATATACACATACACCCACCCACCGACCCTTAAGTATCTTATCCATTCCTAGGAAGCCCTTGCTTGTTGAAGAAAAGGAAGGATTTTATGTTTGTTTTTTCTCTTCCTGCTCTCTGAAAAATAAAGACCTGAAAAAACCAAACAAATAAATTCTTGATATTATTTTGTTCTTTATTGAAGGAACTCACTAAAAACAATATGAAGACCCTAGAAAGTTACAAGTGTAGGCTATACCTATAGTGCAGCAAAGAAGGCCGATGGCATCCTGGGCTGCGTTAGGAGGAGTGTTGCCTGCAGGTCGAAGGAGGTGATTCTTCCCCTCTGCTCAGCACTGGTGAGACACATCTGGAATGCTGCATCCAGTGCTGGGCTCACCAGTATAAGAAAGACACAGACATACTGGAGAGAGTCCAGCTAAAGGCCACTAAGAAGATTAAGGGATTGGAGCACCTCTCCTATGAGAAAAGGCTGAGAGAGCTGGGGCTGTTCAGCCTGGAGAAGAGAAGGTTCAGAGGGCATCTTATCAATGTACGTAAGTATCTGAAGGAAGGATGCAAAGAGGATGGAGCCAGGCTCTTTTCAGTGGTACCCAGTGAAAAGACCAGAGGCAAAAAAGTGCAGAAGAGTTCTTTTCCTTTATGAAATTTGTACTAGTTGCTGTTTTATTTATTTGTGGACAATCTGACAGCAGCAGCCCATTCTAGTATAACTGGAATCTTTGATTACTATAATTTTGACTTTGTAGCTGTCATTTACTTGTTTGCTGGTAGACTGAAAATGCTGTCAACTGAAATAAGCCTTATACAACTGAGTGGCCCCATAAAAAGGAAAGCTATTTTTTACACTGATTCTATAAATCCTGACTTAGTAAGCTAGTCCTGCCAACACTGAGACCTTTCATTGCTGTACATACTGACAGAGACCGTTCTTTAAGCTTCCTTCAATGCCTAATACTACCATCAGAAAATATTTGGAAACCATTCATAAAACTATGAGATTTGCCATCACAAAAAATCATTCTAGTAAGTGTCCTGTCTCATTAAAACAACATTAAAATTTATTCCAAATTAAATTTCCTTCTGCCTATCATAATTGGATCTACACTTATTTACACTGACCTTTCACCTCTTAAACTGAAGCCCAGGCTTTCTTTTATTCTCTGTAATACTGATGTTCTATGAAGTCTGTATTGTATGTGTGGTCAGATTTGAACTGGTCCGATTTAAAGGCTTCTGGAGAGCCTTAAAAAAAAAAACCTTCAAAGGTTTTGATAGGAAAAGTAGAGACACTTTTGCTCATTTGAGATCCACAACCGAGAAGCCCTTTCATTTAAAGATTGATCAGCAATAAGATTTGTTTTTAATTTGGCTGATATGTCTCTACTTTGCAACGGTCCAGTCATCCTTCTGACTGAAAGCTGAAGAGCAGATTCATACTCACCAGTCTTATTTTCCTAGAGATAACTGACTGTGGGCTAAATCCACCGGTGAGAGAACTCTCCATCTTTGCTAAAGCATACCAGAAAAGAAAAGTCCAGAACCAGCCAGAATCTGGGAGTGACTCTCTAATTCAGAGGTGGAAGTTCTCTCATCCAAGGAAGAAAAGACCTGGGTTTGGTCTCCTCTCCTAAAACAGCTCCTATGTTTTATATTCAACACTTCTGAATTAAAACATAGCAGCTGGTCTAGGAGTTTAGGTATCAGAGTCCAAATCTTAAGCACCATTTTAGGCCTGAAAGTCCTTTCTTGTACTAGCTCATAGTATTTTTTTTTGGACAGGAGTAATGACCTGAGAAACAGTTGCTGCAGCAGCAGCACTTTTCTCTGAGCTGCAATTGTGGTTTTGTATCCAGGTTTTCAATATGCAACTAATGGTGAAGAAACAACATTTGTAGTATTTTCCTAATGAAATATACTGGATTCTGAAGAATTTCAATGGGAAATTTTTGGTCTTTCCTGAGAAAGGAGGATTTTCAGTTCACACGTTTACAAATGAAGGGAGATGAAGCTTAGCGTGACAAGAAGAAATAGTCTGGGATGGTGATGTATGGCCTGTTGAAGCACTGGAAGGTAATGGTTTTGTTAACCATGTAAGTATGTCCAAATTCTGCAAGCGCTATACCAGTATACAGCTTCTCTAACATGGGTAGTCCCACTTGCTGTAAAACAGGTGTTCACTGAAGTAAATCTAGACAGAGATATAAATACTTGAGTGATTACACTGATAGACATTCTAAGTTTTGATGAATGCTTTCTGTAGATGTGCTAGTGAGATAGATATCTGTGTTGGCTCTAGTATGTGCTGACTTTTCAGTTTCAAATAGTTTTTAATGATTTTTTTTATGTTGAGCAATATGACACATAAAATCAAAGTATCTGAGTGATTTCCTCTCATTTTGCAGTAGGAAAAAGAGAGAAAGTATAGATCAGGTTGGTAGGACCAGCAGTTTGTGTTCTGCAAAAAATGAAAGTACATATAAATAATTGTGGAAATGAATTTCAGATTAAGTTCAGTGACTCCATAAACCATTAAAATGGAATGCAGCATCAGCAAGAATAATTTCTGCTGAGTAGACAGCTAAGAAAATAGTATAGATTCTAGAAATATTTCTTTTAAAATATACCAAGAGTGAAATGAAATCTGGTTCCTGCTGCCTGTGTAAAACCCTACAGTCTGTGCAGAAACAAGAGCACTTCTGTTTTCAACTACACTGAATGTATAAGGCCACAAAAATATTTTAGTGATGATTATTTATCTTCCCGCTGTCCACATATTTATTAATTTATAGTATTTCAATATTGATTTTGCTTCTTTAAAGGTAATGGACTAGCAGATTGTGTTTAAAGTGTATCATTTCTGCAGGAAAAGTTAGACTGTGGCCAAAACAAATGGTATACACATCATCTCTTAATCATGCCTACCCAGGGGTATACAAATTGTTTGCAGATTGGATCCTTATTCTCAACACTGGAACCTGAGAGCAACATTATACATAATGGTATATGTCGTATCTCTACATGGGATTTAAGTTTCCTGAATTACTTGGCCACGTACAAATTTTGGTCCCGTATCTGACACTATCACCATTAGGAACAAAGACTCACAACAATAATAATTGTTACTGAAAGCTGCCTTCAATTAAACAGACTGGTCCCAATTCAAAAGTTTACCCATTTAAAATCAAGTTCCACTTGTGCAGTATATCAAAGTGATTAATGTGTATCTTGAATTATTTAGTTGTACTAAAGGTATTTCAAAAATAATTCAAAGGTCATTTAAAAAATTTTTAAGGAAAAAAATCTCATAAATATGTTAAGGCATGAGATATTTTAAGCAGGATAGACAACTGAGCCATTAAAGGCAATATTTCACTACTTTTTTTTTTTTTTTAATAAAAGTACCTATATTCCTAAGTTCCGGAGTCTTTTAAAGAATAAAGTTTTTCTCTAAAATTTTCATATGTCTTCTAGACTGTGATCAATTGCGGTGATCACACATGATTCTCACAGTGTGGTTCTATCTGTATCTGATGCCATTAAATCCTCCATAATAAATTAATTCCCTTCCACCACAGAAATGCATCAGCATGCCCTATCTGCAGAGGCCCTGTTTGTCACGAGGCAAATGGGTAAGCCTCTGGAAAGATTCTGGTCTGAAAAAGCAGGAAAGTTTAAAGACTCAACAATCACTGGTTTTGAAGTGGAGAAATCCTACAAGTGTATGTTGGTGTTACATGGTATATGTCCTAAAGTTTGCAAAGACATGAGCTTAAATGCTGTGGGACTCTCAAGTTGCTGGAGATACATATGTAATCACTGGCATCATCTGGAATGATTTAATGTGCTGCTTGGCCAGTGACTGTGGATCCTGCTGTGGCAGCAGCTGCTCTCTCTTGTTGAACAGATTCTGCAGCCATGCCTAGGGAAACGTTGATGACGACAGCTCTGTCCCTGCTGCCTGACTGACCTCGTATCTCTGGATTTCCCCTGTCTGATCAATACCAGCACACCTTTACCTCTCCATATCCCTGCAGAACTCTTTCACATTTACCACCTGTGGCCCATGAGGTCCTGGGCTAACACCTGTTTAAATCATAAGGCAACCGAATGGGAGACTTCAATCATCTTTGATTATCAAAAGCAACTGGTGTTACCCAGTAGTGCCGGCATGGATTAGGTTGCTGGTGTGGTCAGGTAGAGGAACACTGAGTTCACCACCACGTCAGTTTGATAACACTGACAGAACCGTCCTTACAGCTCGTCCTTTGTACAGTCTACGCATGCTCTACAAAAGGGAATCAGTAGCCCTGAGACCAGAAGAATAAAGGAAGAAAATGGGTTAAAAAATAGAAAAAAAAAAAGCAAAGGCTCAAAGAATATGGCCCATCATGAGGGTATAGATTCACAACAAGGACTAGCATGCTAGCAATGCTCTTAGCATACTCTAGAGCACTGACCTACAACTTGCCTTTCCTCCAGGATTTTTTACCTAGAGATTCAAAAGGATATCAAAGTCTGGAAGCAAAAAATCTATGAACTTGAGGAAAACTATAGTCTCCTGATTAGTATGGCATTCTTTGTGTGGTGTTTAGTAAGCAAAATAAGAAGAATCTCCTCATCAGTTTTATCAGTCCCTTCAGACATGACTTGTGTGAGAAATCTAGTGAAAATCAAACAGAACATTTCCATTTTTTCAGCTCGCTGTGGTTAAGGATTAACTCAAAAATCACTAAAATTTAATTTTGACAACTAATAGGTAGTCCTAATGGGCCACACTGAAATAACAAAGGGATGGAGCCGTTTAGTCCAAGATCTATTTTTGGAAGTGGACCCTCAGATCAGTCTGTGACTTGGAGAGACTTGTGAGACTGCTGTGTATTCCAGTTCTGGGACTGCAAGTGGACTTTGCCAACCTTTACCTCCCCTGGGGCTCTTAGGAAGGTATCTGGAGGAAAAACCTCACCTACAATACAAAGCTAAGTAGTGGGGGACCTGTTCAGCATTACCTAACTTGAGGTACCCCACGGCACATCCAGAATCAGGCTTTTAATGTGATGACTTGGCCAAGGAAAATTTATGGCTTGGTAACTTCAGGTCCCTACAGGGAAGGCAATAGCCAGGAGAAGTAGAATGGACTTACTCTGTAAATGCAAGCATGCTATGCGAGCCTTTCTATGCACATCAAGGCAAATCCATGTTTCACTGCAATCTTGCTAAATGCCAAATTTCTGCTACTGTTTTCCATCAATCACTTATCTTACAGTAGTCAAAGGGAGAACTAAGATGGAGTAGTGTGAATGTTTAGAGGTCCTTTATATAAAAGTATATAAAATATACTTTTATCCCAGTATATTCCTATTTCATCCTATTCCCCACTTATGAGAAGTACCAATATACCTCTGAGAAGTTCTTAATTTATAAATACCATCTGCTTAGTACTTAAAAAAAAAAAAAACAAACACAATCCTTGACTCCAGTATTTGGTCTATAAGATTTCATTTCACGTGCAAACTTGCCAACTGGAATGTGAGCAAGTGAGAAAAGACTAAATGTGTAACTTATCAAAACTTCTCTGATGCAGGGTTTTGTTGTTTCTTTTTTATTTCAGTTTCTTGTAAATTGAGCTAACCTCTCAGATGTTGCCTCACTTGCTGTTTCCGAGTTCTTTGGTTTGGGTCTCTAAATTCAGAGCAGAATCAATGGTTTAATTTTCAGGATAAAAGGCCAAAACTGAAAGGCATAGAAAGCTGTATTTAGCAGACCAAGGCAAAAAAAAAGCAGAAGGATCAGATCAAGAATGAAAAAGAAAAATAAGTCCCTCACTCTTTCTGCCTTCAGGGAAAGAGGAGGTGTTAGGCAGCAAGGCCAGAGCTTTCCAGACAAGGAAGGAGGGCACGGAGCAGATGAGCAGAGCCAAGAGGTCGCAGGCTGCAGGACAGTGCAGCATGGCAGGGGACAGAGCACAGCTGGAGGTGCCTGAGTAGGGGTTTCGCTCGGCACCTGTGAGGTGTGGGTGCCTGGGCAGGGTAGAGAGGAGCTGGGGGCTCCTCTGCAGCTTTCAGGGACTGCAGCAGTTCAAAGCCATCACCTCTCCCAGAAAGCCACACAACACTTCAGTTTCCCCATGGCTTCAAAATAGGCTCCAAAAAAGAAACGTATGAAAACTTAGCTAAGGCCAAGCTCAGCTGGACCGTGTTTTTAGCAGGGTAGTGGGCCTGTGGTCAGTCAGCCAAAGAGTCAAGCAATGGCTCAATTTTAAAGCCACTATCTGCAAAAGCTACCTCCACCTTATGTGCAGATGATCAGCAATCAGTTCCTGCAGCCAAAAAAAGCAATTTGCTAAGTCTGCCACAGCAAACTGTCAGCAACAACAGTCGGCAGTAATGGAGATTAGACTAATGCTATTCAATATGACCAATTCTGGTTATTTCACCTGACAGCCATAAGTTATGATATTTCATTACAGTTATGTCGTGGTTTAAGCCCAGCCAGCAACTAAGCCCCACACAGCCGCTCACTCACTCCCCCCCGGTGGGGTGGAGGAGAAAATCAGAAGAGTAAAAGTGAGAAAACTCGTGGGTTGAGATAAAGACAGTTTAATAAGGAAAGCAAAAGCCGCACACACAAGCAAAGCAAAACAAGGAATTCATTCACTGCTTCCC